>NW_017729006.1:23858145-23870069 GCF_001723915.1 Gavialis gangeticus | reverse complement strand
TAGATTAAACCTGTAATGGAGCAGATATTCAGTGCACATAAACCAATTTCAAAATGGCTGAAAGTGGTTTGAGATAAACCTGGTTGAATGTAGTATCAGACTTAACTGATTTGGGTCTAACCGGTTTATACAATATCTGTCCCAGACCCTTTGCTAGTTTAAGCTACGCCAGAGTCTCCCAGCATCCTGACATGCTCTCTGGGCTGGGTGGGGCTCTCTGCTTCAGAGCAGGGCTCGTCCCTCCCCTCTGCTCCCTGGCCAGAGCTCAGTAGAGATTTGCAGGCACTGCAGAGTCTGCTGGCTTCCCCATGCCCTGCCCCCCCTCCCCCCCTTGCTGCTTAAGCAGAGATCCTTTCCTCCTCTCTCCCACAGCTCGAACTGTAGCCAGCATGTGGTATGCTAGCTAATGCTGTGTAAGGCAGATAGGACAGTGCCCACTTAGGGCTTTTTGGAGCTAATCAACAGCTCAGATGGTAATGTTCCTGCATTTCTTCCTTTGGAAAAATCCTGTTTAAGAACAGCTTGTAATGGGTGAGGCTTTGTTTTTTGATGGGGTGTTAAATGCTGATAACAAAGCTGGTAAATGCTCTGTTATCAAGGGGGTGGACCTCTACCTAATCACAGTGTCCTGCCAGGGTCTGGCCATGCCCCCTCAGCTCAGCCTTGGGGAAGGGAGGGCTGCTGTGCTGCCCCCAGCTTCTAGCCTGAGCCACTGTAGGCATGTGCCTGCATGTCTGGGATGCCTGTTCGGGTACAAAACTGATTTAGCCTAGCCAGGTTAGACTAACCTGCAAAGATTGAATCAATTCATGCTCAGGCTTCTTGAATGCCTGTCCCTAGCCATTAAGTGCAGTGTTCTCCAAGTTAATCTAGTCCTTTGTTAAACCCTTTTATGTCACTTTTTTTTTAAATGATAGCGGTTTTATTTAACAATCATGTTTTAGGCTACCATTTTCAAGAGCTATGATTTCTTTAAAAATTTAATTTAAAATTTTAATTTTTTACCTGTGTGTAAATACCTAGAACTTCATTGAAAAAAAAACAAAACAATTCTTACTTTTATTGTACTGCAACTAAAAGAATTTCTTATTTTTTTCTATCACAGTCCTCTTCTTTATACAGTGATCCTGTGGCAACTACTAAGAGTTACAGGGTTAGTACAGTGTGAAATAATTGTGTGGCTAACTTTTGAAGTATTCATAGTTTTTAGGTTTGTCTCATTAAAATAATTAAACTTTCCTCTGTAGGTATCTCCTACTGTAAACACTGGTTTGATAAGAAGTACCAGTTTGGTTCGTAAGCACTATTTGCATGGTTGCCTTAATTTTGTATTCATATGCAGCTGGAAAGTAACATATATGCAGTTTTCCCATATTTTTAGATACAACTTGCATGGCCCAGATAATAGCAAATGTACAAGAATATATAATCCAAAGAAATTTTTTCAAATTGTACTAGTCATTTCCCCCTGACCCCACTCTCCTCTTCCCCTCCACGCAGTCTTTATTAGAGGAAAACAGGGCAGGTGGCTTTTCTTTGTGTGTGTGCACCCCCTCTCCCCTTTTGGATATATCACAGATATAAAATCTGGTCTGTCCTGTCCTTGTTTTGCTGGAGGATTTCCAGGAGATGGTAAAAGGGATGTGTGGCTCTGAACCAAGCTGCTTTTATCCAAATTTTAATTAGTCATCCAAGCAAAAATGTGTGGTGCTATTTGTTTTTTAAGTAGCACTTAAACAAAATCCATTCTTTTCCAATAAGATAGCATTCACTTTTGACTTCGACATCACCATTTCATTGGGTCCCCAATTCTGTTTAATATCTTTTAATTATTCTTTCTATTGCTTCAGTTGTTAACGCTTTCCATAAATCACTTGGCCTAGATACATTATATGGGATCTTAATCTCATCTTGGTTACACATTTACCTCTTCCAGACTTCACCTAGCCAAAAGTACAAAACAAACAGACAGGGTGACTTGATTGCTATGTTAATACAGTTTAGTAATTGTAACTGCACAATGCAGGCACATTGGTCTAATAGAATTAAACTCATTTTTTTAGACAGCACCTTCATCTTTCTCCCTATTCCTAATCTTCTCTCTCCAATGAATAATCCAGATTCTGTAGATTAAATTAGCATTTCAAATGATCAAAGATAAGGGAAAGCCATGATTGTGTCCAAAAGTTTTTCTTGTAGTCATTTTAATGGAATACAACTACGAATAAAAATCCTAAATATGAAAATCAGTCTTGGATTACTTTTTTTCTCTTATGCATGTTACATGTTCCTCTCAATGATGGGTTTGCTTTAAAAGTTTGGCTCCTGGCAGTGTTGGAACTTGGTTTGTAAGATGTCTGTATATACTTGGTGCCTAAAGAATTTAAACTTTGATGGATTCCCTTGAAATAACAGTTACGAAAATGTAGGTATTATCATGTGGAATCCATTTATATTTAGGGATTTTATACCTATCCATAAAGATTATGTTAAAGTACGTTAGCTTCACATTAAAGTTGAACTTGGTAAAGACAGACAGTCAGGCAAGAGTCAGCATCTCTGAATCTTAGAAAATCTGATGAATCCTTATTGAAAAAATCTTCAGGAGAAAAGCACTGACTTGCAGAAATCAAGAAATGTCCTTAAAGTGTTTTCTAGTAACAAGACTCCATATTTAGATTTGGTAGTAGTTTAAGGGAAATTCACATAACCTAATGTGGATAGAAAGGTATCCACAAAAATGGCTAATTTCTTTAAAACTGTAGAGAAAGAAGTTTTATTCAAGCAAGCAAGGAAAAAAATATCACTTGCTTCTTCCTGAAATGTTATACTTGTTCCTGCCACATGTAATAGTGAAGTGAACGATTAGAGAATTAAAAAAAATTATAACAAGTATCGGGTTTGATCAGTTAGGCCCCATGTTACCATTATTATTGATGATGATGATAATTTTCCACCAAAAATTGACTGGTACATTTAGGTAAATTTATGAGATTTCTACTTGGAGAGAGAAAATTTCCTGAATGGTAGGAGAAAATAATATGTAAAGGGAATATAAATTTGCCAAGTCCTTCCCTTCAAAAAGTATAGTCTTCAGAGAAAGATGCATGAAAAAAATAATTTTGTTAAAGGTGATTCTGTAGTAGAATCATTACAGTGCATGAAATGATAACATTTTAATTACTGTTGTCACTGTAAATATAAACAGTATTCTATTCCCTCTGTTTCCCAGGCGTCATTATGTGGTGATGGATTATATAGCTCATATAATTCTCGTACTGTAAGTCTAAATGGATTTATTGTTTTCTTTTTTAAAACTTGCTTTATGAAAATATATAGTTGATTAATTATAAAAACTTTTTCCTAATAACTTTGTCTATAGCCATCTGAATACAGTTATTACTCTTCAAGAGCAAGCTCAACTCGAAGTAGTCCTGTGGTGAGATCTCATTTTGCATGCTTGCAGTATAATTGTGGTACTCTAATACAGTCATCTTGATGAGCGTTTGCAATGTAGATTTATTCTTTAGACTAACACATGAGCTGTAAATTTCCATTATTGCTTCAGAAAAATTAATGCATGTCAGATATAAAATTCTAATAAAAGCAATGAAGTTTGAAGTAACTGTGTAGAACTAAGATTTAATTGAAGAATGTTTATCTTTTAATTTATACGAAAATGGTACGTAAAATACTGTCAGTATGACAAGAGACTATTCCAAAAATTTAAAGACATAAACTTATGATGCATTTTATACTGATGTCATAGGAAAGACCAGGAAACTGGCAGAATCATTCCTACCTCTGCATGGAGTACATGACGCAAGACAAAGAGCAGTGGCATGTTTTGGTTGTCTGCCTCTGATAAGAAGTACCTGGCCCAGCTCACTGGCTGTCAGTGTTAAAGACTGAGAAAGAGGCTACATATAGGCGTTCAGTTTCTCTTGGGAAAGTTGCTGCTCTCCTGTGAGAAACAACAAGAATACAGATGCTCAAGATTTTCCTCTCAGAGAAAAAATAGCCACTCCAGGAGAAAAATATCCTGGGAACAATGAGGGTTGAAACACTCTCTGTTTCTCCTAGGAGAGCAAATGTCTGTACACGTTCTCTTTTGAGAAAATCCATTGAACAGTCCTCCAGCATCCTAGAGAGCTTTGCTTCTGCCTTGTTCCATCCCTCCTACCGCGCCACAGGAGACATTGTCACTTGCTGGATTCTGCTGCTTTACCCCCTTCACAATCCCACACTGTGCTGCAGGGAGACAAGCTGACCCCAAGAACCCTGTATTAGCCAGACAGTCTATACACTGCTGCCATCTGTCTGCAGGCAGACTGAAGGAGTCTGCAGAGCATGCTGAGTTGTGTGCACAGGGGCTGGGCCCCCTGGCTGTGTGGTGTCAGTAGTGCAGGCTCTCTGCTGTTCAAGAGCTTAGCACTCTTAATATTTTATTTGTTAGATGTCTCTTGGTTACATTTACTACCTGGGAAACAAACCTGGGAGAATTCACTCAGTTCATTTGAACTTGTGTAGTGCAGCCAGAGTTTCCTGTCAGTGAAATGCAAGGGGAAATGCAGGTTGCAGGTAAATTGTGGTAGTTCTCTTAGACAATAATAGAGGAGTCCAGTTCCAGTGAGATCATAAACATTTTCCTTTTGAAGCATTACAGTATCATTGGAGTGACACTTGTACCTAACTGTGCCTGTTAACAGATGTTCCATTTGGCAGTGGAAATTTTTTACCAGAAACTGTGGTCTGAGGAGCAAGCAGGGGTATCATGGTGTTGCTCTCTCCATTTGGCTTCTGGTGGCAGGGAGCCAAGCAGCTTGGCAATTCCCCCCCCATCCCTGTCCCCTGCCTGTGCCTCAGACTAGGGACTCCGCTCTGAGCTGCAGGCAAGGAGCAAGTAACTGTCTCTCTTTTACTGGGCTCCTGGTGGCTTGGAGCAGAGTAAAGTTAGCCATGCAGGAAAACCCATCCCTCTCATTGGACCCGGGATCCCAGGTTGAGGAGCAGGTGAGGGCTCTGCCCTGCTGCTCTAGTTCCCTCCTGGTCTGATCCTGGAGGGGAGCCATAAGCATTCACTCTTGCAAGAGAAACTGTCACAAGGGAGATCTAGGTTGAGAGTTGGAAGCTCTTCTCCCAAAAAGGGCTGGTTCCCTCAAGAGAAATTGAGTGAGCAATTCTGTGCTTATCAAACCATGAATTTCTTAGTCGAAATGTAACACCTCTATGTGACCAGTACCTGAAGGAGCTTCAAACTTGTTAGTCTGTATTTTTCAATGATGTGTTTTATATTTTACAGCTAGATGAGCTGCATATAATCTGAACTAGGTTAGCATGAAAATGAAGATGCCCTTGACTTTGAAGATGCAGTGCGCTTCATTTGAGAAATGTTTTATAGCTCAAATTGTTGCTAATATAACCTCTCCCTGTCCTTTGTCACAGGGATCCTGGTTTTCTCTGTTTAAAAATCACAAATTCTCTGATTTTAACAGCCCTGCCCTCCCACAAATCACGTCCCCACAACCACCCACCAAAATATGCATTTTTCCATGATTAAAGTGAAATGCCACTATAGATATGGAGAGATACAGGTATCAGTTGAACACAGTGTTTTATTGATATAGTTACAATTTTAAAGCAGTTTGGAAGCCTACTAGTCCCTTGATCATTATAATAAAATTAATTCTAAATACCTATACATTTTGGCATTTGATTTTGGGATTTTTATCATGGAAAATAAGAGTTCTCCCTGCCTCCTTCGCACACCAGGATGTGGGTCCAGCTGTGGCTGTTCCCCTCCCCCCACCCTGCTGCTTTATGGTGCTGAGCAGCCCTAATATGCCAGTGCCCTGTCTCTGCCCATGCTGGTGCCCTTCACTCCTGACCAGCTGTCCCCCCAGTATGTGAGGAAGGAAGTAGGTATGTGGGGAAGCTGGTGAGGTGGGGGAAATGGGACATGGGCAACATAGTGGGGATGGCACGTGTCCTCATGTTTTCTGTGCCCACACAGTGGGGCTCAGGGCTGCAGCCAGACCAGTTCTGGGTAGTGGTTGTCTCCATGGCCCAGTGGGCAGTACCCAGAGCGGGAGGGAGTGCTGTGCCACTGTGGTGAGGTGGATCAGTGGCAGCGGCACAGAGTTGTGAGGGAATCTCAGGGGTCACATGCCTTCTTTGGGAAATCTCAGGGGGCATCTGCCCTTCCCACCCCCAATGCATTGCCTGTGCTCCCCCCCACCCATCACATGCCCTGTGCTCTTCTGCCCCCCCACCAATAGATTTACCTGGAGAGAGCTGCAGAATTGGCTCTTGGCTGCTTTTTGGCTGCCATGTGCATGTGTACGCCTACATGCATGTGGTACCCCCTTCTTCGTTGCCTTCCGTTCCCTGCAGCCCCTTTCAGGCTGGAACTGTGGCAGCCTGCAAAGGGAACCCACTGTTACCCACCTTTTTCTCCTTTAAAGGGGGAAAATCATGATTTTTCTCCTGTGTTGAAGGAGAAAATCTGCGTTTTTGTGCAGCAAACAGAAGACCCAGATCCCTGATAATTAATAACTCCAAATATTTTAATGCTACCAAGCTCTTCCATGATTGAGGGCAGCAAGCTTGTAAGATAATAAGGCTCATGGGAAATAATGTTCATTGCTTGGTCAAAATGGAAGATAAATATAACTGTAGTTGTATAACTGTTGGTATCACACTTTCATTGTCAGTAGATGTCCATATACAAAGGATTATAGTTTTCTTGCAATACCTATCTGGAGAAGAGGGGGGATTAGGAGGAAAGTGGTTTTATTTTTAAATAAAAATATTTTAATTGTTAATATTTTAACGATTAAATCTAATTTTTAGTTGCAGCAATGTGAAATGTATTTTAGGAAAAAAAAAATGTTTCTAAACTACCGTGAAAAACGTTTTGCATGGTGTTTTGGATAGGCATAATAAAAACAGGAGATATCAGTATTTTATGACGTGGATGATTTGTGTGTCTGCCTTTTGTGCATTTCCAGTAAATATTAAACTGTTCTATTTATTTTAGCTTTAACTTTTCTATTTATTAGACAGATTTTAAAAAGCCAGTTTAGTTTATTAGGGAGTGGAGGACTGCAGGCAAAACAGTCTTGTTAACAGCAGTTAAAAGTAGCCTTAAAAGTATTGGGCAGTAAGCGTCAGAATACTTCCCTTTTTTGTTGGTTCATAATCTGTAGAAAATTTAATTTGTAAAGGCTTTGTTTTTGTTAACTTACATTCTAAGGCAAAAAAGAGCAATGAAGATCAGACTTGAAATGTCTTGGATATCTTTCTACTTTATTGTCCTTTGATGAAAGGGTTGGAATGCTGAAACCTTAACAAAGAGCCTCTTAACCTGAATTTATAATGAAGAATTTAAGCTTAAGTGAATATTGAACAAAAGGGAAGCTTTGTTCACACTCTAACGTACTTCTTGTAACTCTGCATTTGCTTTGTGACCCTTCTGGTGTTGTCAGTTGTCCTAGAGGCTTCCAGGCCTACATTTCTAGTTCAGAATAAATTAAATAAATATTTGTACCTCTTGGAGAGCAAGCATTCCTTCCCTTCATGAATCACCACTGATGTGAGAACACTGGCTAGAACAAAATCTCTATATAAAAAGGGCCTAGGCTGTCTGTCTGTCCGTAATGCTCTTGGGGGTGTGGCTCCAGCCAGTGCTGCGTGAGGGTTGAATTGCCCGACAGGAATGACGGCGGGGATGGAGCGGGGCGAGGGGCAGCGGGGGGAGAGAATGACAGCAGGGAGGTGAGGCCAGGAGCGGGGACAGAGGGCCACACGGGGGAGATGAGGCCATGACAGGGATGGAGGGGACAGAATGGGTGGGTCAGGCCAGCACTGCTGGCCTTGCTGTCCCTCATCCCCCCCGCGCCCCCCCCAGTCTGCTTCTTGGAGGCAGCAGCGGTGTGGGGTGGTGGCAGCGTCGCGCTAGCCTCACCCCTCCCCTCCTCTCCACCCAGTCTGTTTCATCCCCACCACCATTCTTGATGGGCAGTTCTCTAGTAAACAAATAATCTGTTTTGTATCCCGTTATGATTGTTGCAAAGATAACTTGTGGTAAAGCCCATAACACATAGGAGGCCTTTTTGATAGGTGAACCGTGTGTGTGTATAATATTGCCACCTAATTTGGTCTCTTTTCTTTATCTGTCTGCCTGAAAGTCTGTCTTCATGTCAGCATGACTTTCATTTTATGTTATTTTCGGTTCTTGTTGTCTGCTAGAATTTAATAGTTACCTCATTTCTTTAAATTGAATTTATACAGAGAATTATGCCCACTTACTGACATCACAAAAGTTACTTATTTAATATAGGCATTTGTTAAATTGCAGTGAACCAGCTTTAATTACTTGCATTTTTAATCCTTGTAGTTTACAGATGATGAACTAGAGAGTACCACATCCTCTCATCATGTGAGCCGAGGGCGGAGAGATAGTGTGGTGAGCTGGGTTGCATGCCAGTGTCTGATGCTATTTATGGTCTTCTAACTTTGTTTGCTTGTTTTTATTTACAATAGCACATGCAATTTCACACTTACAAAGGGTTGCTTATGAAAGAAGGGAAGTAGAGATCACTGGCTATAACTTTCGTACATCTACTGGTTTGAATTTCATATTTTTAGAATTAATGAAGTTCCTTGCTCAACTTAGGTAGAGTTCTGTAGCATGCAAAAAATCTTACTATGTGAATGAATAAGAAAGATGCTTATATCTACAGTGTGGAAATTAATTTTGTGTCCTTTAAGTAGTCTGTTTATAAAGAGATTATAAATATAGGTGGAGCTGGTAAAGTAACCTATGAAGGTGGTCAGCCCTTTGCATTATAAAGCTCTGTCTTTGGTTCTGTTCAGTTGTCTCAAATACTAATTTTTCAGAAATCTGCCTTAGCCATTTTTCTGAAAAGGTCTGTTACCTTGACGTAGCAACGGGGGAGGGCGGATGTGGCAGCGCAGAGTGGCTTTTGTGTTAGGATGCTCATTTTGTGATTGCTCTGAAATACCAGCCACACTGGGTTAAAAAGCACATCTGGAGGAGGGGGTGGGAATCATGGGCCACATGTGGTACTAGAAATCTTTTGAAAATGTAGTTGCTAAATTTTCCGAGGTCCCATGGTTGAGCCAGGACATTCACTGCAATTGTTGCCCTAGGCTATGCTGCTGGGGTTAGGAACTGAACACAAAATAATAAGCTTTTAGGGCCAGGATGTGGGGGAGGCTGTGACTTGGATGAGGAGCCTGAATGCAGATAATAGTACTGAAGGGGTGAAGACTGAGTTTGAAGGAAAAGCTTGAAAATGGGAGACTTGGCCTAGGCTGTTTGAAACTGAGCTGAGGATCCTGGGCATGAAGCATATTTTTTTTTCATTGTACGTGTACATTTAGGCATTGATTCAGGCCTTCAGGTACTACCACAAGAGAGAAATAAAGATAATATTCAAGTTTCTGAGCCTTCTGCTTTCTCAGGCTGTGAACAGGAATTCATTTGTAGTGGTTGAAAATTTCTGTGAAATTTCCTCCACTAGAAGTATTTTTGGGGGCAGGACCAGTATGGATTTTCAGTCTACAGTCACTCCTTCTAACCTGTTCCTCATGCCTTGCTGAGATTGGGGTTATCCCAGGGACAGAAGCAAAATGGACATAAATATAAAATGGAGAGAGGTAACTGAGGCAGAATAATCAGGGTGGGTTATATCAGTGAAATGTTTATCAGTCAACGAGGACTAATGGTTACTTTTAAAAATTATGAAAATTGTCTGAAGTTACATAAGTTTGCCACTTATTTTGAGATTAAATGATCAGCATCAAGGAATGTTGTATTAATGAACATACACTTGCTTATTAAACCCTATACTTGTTATTAACATCAGCTTATATGAATATTACACTTGGATTACCACAGTTTTAACATTGTAATGTGGCTGAATAAATCTTGTTTTATACATGACTTTTCTTTGACAGGCACTCCTTCTGCTTTTCAGTTTAAAGATGCCTTCAGTTGTGAAGCAAAAGCTTATCCTTCTGTAGTAATGCTTTCTTGCTTTGAACAAGAAAAAACTGTATCAGGTTGGGCATTACCAACTTCTCTTGGTACAGTGTTAGGGGCAAGACCTATTTTACATTAATCTGAATAAAAAGTACATTGTTTGCAGTTTAAAAATACAAAGTATTGACTAATCAAAGGGAAAGAATTAGAAGTAAAAAATCTTTAGTAGGCATATTTAAAATACTGACAACAGTAAAAAGAGGAACCTGTTTATTATTGTTATCGTAATTAAATTGCAAAAAGGCCAAAAGAGTTGCAGTAGCATTTGGTGGGGGGAGGTTCCATTCATGCTTTATATTTAAATATAACTGCCTCTTACTCTTGGAAAGGGTTTTTGTGTTCATTCGGTTAATGTTTTCCATTCTGTACTTTGTTCTTTCTTTCCTTCTGTACCTGGCTTTGAAGTCATCTGATTTTTCTGATCAAAGTGAAACTGCAGCTGATTATTTTAGTCGTTCCAACCGTAGGGGAAGTATTGTCTCTGATGTGGATGATATAATTATTCCAGATCTAAATAGCGTGAGTGTAATGCATGTTTCTGTGTAAATCTGTCCTGTGAATGACACATTTGAACATAGATGTTAATTCTGTAGTTGAAAGACACCTGCCTTTAAAAATGATTAATGACGTGTACCTAATAGCAAGAATTTTGTTGCTGTTTTTATAACCTGACAATATTCTTACAAAAATGTGAAAATACTAATCCAATAAAAATAACTTTTTCTTGGCATGCTAGATTCATTTTAAAAGGGTTAAGAAAAGAGTCTGATGGTATGGCGCAACCTCTAACTCTCTAAGGCTGGGGTGGGCATAATGGTGGATCCAGCTGGCAGCCAGACTCTAATTCCCAATGGCCCCTGCCCACATTGCTGTAGCGAGTTTCCATGGAGACCCCAGGAGGGCTGGAGTTGTCATAGAATCATAGAAGTAGGGTCGGAAGGGACCTTGTAGATCTTCAAGTCTGACCCCCTGCCTGGGCACGAGAAAAACTGGGCTCAAATGACTCCAGCCAGGTAGCCATCAAGCCTCTTCTTAAAGACCCCCAGCGTAGGAGCCAGCACCACTTCCCTTGGAAGTTGGTTCCAGATCCTAGCCACCCTGACTGTGAAGTAGTTTTTACGGATGTCTAATCTAAACCTACTCTCCAACAACTTGTGGCCATTATTCCTTGTTATGCCAGGGGGCACTAGGGAAAACAAGGTCTCTCCCAAACCCTTCTGGTCCCCTCTAGTGAGTTTATAGATGGTCACCAGGTCCCCCCTCAGCCTTCTCTTGTGATAGAGCAGGCCTGGGTTTTCCATGGAGAACAACACTGGCAAGGCATGCGGCTGGGCAGGGAACTGCTCCGGGCCTGGGATCTTGCAGTGGTGACAGTGTGGTCTGGAGCCGAGGCAGAGCCGTGATCCACTGCCTGCACACCCTTCCTTCTCCCTTCCAAAAATAAGGTGTTTGTCTTTACTGGGGGGAGGGGTGGTATGTAAAAAAATACGCTATATAAAAGTGCCACTCTCTTGCTCCACAAATCTTTTGTTTTGTCAGCATAGTAACTGCTTGCTCTAGTAACAAAAATGAACTGAAGAAGTTGTCACTATGTGCATTTGACTGTTTGGTATACATGCATCAAAGACTACAGAAGTTCGTCCAGGAGTGTCCATCAAGTCTGTGCTTTGCCCATTCACCATTCTCATGCAGTATCATAAGGGTCTGCGGGCAGTGCAAGATCAACTGTCACTGAATGAAGTGCCAGCATTAGCATCTACCTTAGCTTCTCCTTTAATTGTGTTCTTAGTTTTTACTTTGTGGGGAGGGAAGAGTTCCCTGCCCCTCCCTTATCCCTTCCCTCCCCTCCCCCCCG
>NW_017729006.1:23855678-23858134 GCF_001723915.1 Gavialis gangeticus | reverse complement strand
TCTATCCTAGAAGGAGACCCTATTCTTAAAGAGATCTTCCCCCCCCCCCCCCCCGCCACTCCTTACCACCACCAAAATACGTTTTTGTCTTTACCTTCTGCTTCTAACAAGTTTTAGTCTTCACTCAACAAAACTGTTTTTACCATGTCACTCAGGTTTTAAAAACGATCTTATGTCCCTTTAAATGGCTGCTACAGCATTTTCCTTTAATGCTTAAAAAGATGCACATCCCCCAAAAATGTATGGTGGGAGCCAAAAAATCTAGGGAAATTAACCTCAGAATGTTCCTTATGAGTCTTCTGAAGCCTACGTTTTATCCTGGATCCATAGACCCCAGAATATGCAGCTGCTTCCAGGAGGGTTTCCTGCAGCTTCATTAGTTGCCACATAATCTTTTTTCATGACTAAGTTTTCAAAATTAACTAACTGAAGAAAGATGATGTGGAAAAAGAAAAGGGAACCTGCGGGGGGCAGTTAATAGACTGTGGGGGAAAAAAGGCTAGTGTCCTTTCCTAATTCCCTTGTGTCATTGGCCACTGTCACAATAAGTTTGCAATAGCAGCAAGGTTTGCACATCTTGCAAAAAATGGAAGATAACTCCATCTCTGGCAGAAAAGTTATTTTTCCATGTCCTTCTGCTTTTAATTGAAAACAAAAAAACAAAACCAGTACTTAGGATTTAATTATAACAAACTTAATCCAGTGAAAAACTGTTCCAAGGCTGCAAATATCATTTCATATCCACTGTAAATAAAAGCAAGCATTGTTCATTCTGTAAATGGTGTTGGGTGAAGTTGACACTGCTTTGCTTTCTAAAGCTTTTGTTGTAGTAATATAACGTTTTCTTGAGCTGCTGACCTCTGAAGCAGGCAGTAATGCAAGACTTACATTTGATGGCAGCATCCCAGGCAGCATGAAGATAGATTTCTTCTTCAGTTTGCTGAAAGGTTCTGGTGCATTTTTCGTTATTACGCGATTTGTATACTTCCAATAAGTAGGAAGACCTCACAACTTTTTACACATTTACTGCAAAGGACTTCTCTGCTGCTTTTTTTTCTTTCTGACTGTACAGCCTCTGCTGTTAATCTGTCTTGATGGCAGCCTCAGAACACTTGGGTACCTACCTAGAACTAGACCTCATCTTCCTCTGTCTTAAATGCCTCTGCCATTTTAACAGCATGACTTAATGGACAAATGGGCCGTGGGAATTCTTTCCATAAGCCGCTTCAGTCTTATTCAGTATGTTTCCTGATGCCTTCCAATCTTGCTCTTCCCTTGTTCAAGGGCTGGTTTTGTGAGCGGTTACTTAAACTAGGAGCTGACTCTCTAGGTGTATCCTATAAAATATGTACCCTCCCATGTAATGATAAATAAGTTTGTTTTCTGTTTAACCTTAATGGTCTCTCAGGTTTGTTCTTTACTTCAGATTTAGAATGGTCACATTTTAATCCTTCAACTAGATCAAATATATTGTTTTGCAGTTCTTAGTATGAAAGATGTTTATTTTGAGACAGTGTTAAGTGATAATCCAAGATATTAGGATTGCAGTCCATATGCAAAATAAGTATTTCCATATTTAGGTATTTGGTTAATAAGAGGGATCCTTCAGTCACTTTTTGCATCTACTCGATTTGATTGCTGTCATGGTAAAGAAAAGTCCATTTTGACATCAGTTTTGATTATCTTGTGCATTGGAACAATTTTATTGAACCTATAATCCAGGGAAGATTCAAGACCTCATCACCCTTGTTAGATCAGCTTCAAAGGGAATCCTAAAACTTCTGTGCAATCTTCCATTTTCTATACAAGATACCATGCAACTGACAACTGTATTCTTCATTGTCTTCAAGCATGATTCTACTCTTGTGTGTTCCTGGCAAGCATGACATTTTAATTTCAGTTCCTATTAATATCGCATATGCCTCAATTAGTGGAATCACAAGAAGACGGTATCCAGAGGGAATCTTTATTTCAACTCCTGCAATGAGAACAGTAAAGTCAGAGCTACATTGGGGAACTCCCTTGCATAGAAAAATGGTTTATGGTGTTTAATTTAAAGTATTCCTTGTTTGTTCACAGTTGTTCCATATAAGTTATGTCAGAAGTCCACAATTCATTACATAAATCATAAATATGCAAGAGAGGAGCTTGATTATCTTAGTGATGCACCAGTCAAAACTCTGAATAGGACTAGCATTTGACAAAATAAGTGGTTTCCTATGAAAGCTCATGCCTCTCTGAATTAATGTCTCTCTAAGGTACCTGTACCTTCTAACTGACTTCAGACTAACATGGCTTACCACCTCTGTGCTAAAGGGAAAGAGAGAGTCTTTCATTCTCTGGATCAGGGATTGTCAACTGGGGATACTTGGAAAGGTCCCATGGGGTGCTGCCTCACAGGAACAGAGCTGGGGCAGGGCGATAGAAGTGCTGCACAGATGCCCCACTACTGCCGC
>NW_017729006.1:23854205-23855667 GCF_001723915.1 Gavialis gangeticus | reverse complement strand
CCCCTCCCCCCGCTCCCCCCCCAGGATACACTTATTAAAAAGGGTGCAGCTGGGGGTAAACTTATTTAAAAAGGTTGAAAACCCCTGCTCTAGATGATAGAATCTCCTTTTATTTGCTCCAAATCTTTCAGGTGATACCCTAAATTGTCTTTTTTTTTTTTTTTTTTGCTGACAAAATACAGGCAATGAAGTTTCCACATAGGCACTTCAAGTAAGTCATGTGTTTGTAGCTGGCACTTTTGCCTTCTCTGACACTTTAACTTTGGATAATATTAAAGCTTAATCAGCTAGGGCCCATGTAAACTCAGTAGCTTCCCTTAAGGGCAGTCTCACTGAGAGTTGCAGGGCAACAATGGGAGGTTCTGTTCATAACTGATTGAAGAATCAAATCACCCTCTAGTATAGTCATCTGCTTTTCACATCTCTTTGGAAGGTCGTTATTGCAGTTCTGCAGCAACAAGGTTCTGAGTGCTCATCTACTTGGTATACTGCCTTGGAGTCTCCTATAGGGTATCTCTGAAAGGACAAACACATGAATTCAGTAACATACCCTCTTTCATAAATCTTCCGTATGTGCCTTCTGTATGGTCTCTCACCCTCTGTTTTTTCTGGGATATAGTTATATGGCGATTTGGTATAAAAGCAGTGATGATTTGGTCCTCCATCATCTTGCATATGTTTGGCTGAGTGCATAAGAATGGTTGGGTGCATGCCCAGCACAAATATATGTTTCTAGCAAAATCTCTAGCTTCCGGTATATATTTTGCTGTTCAACCACAGTGGAATGCATGTAGGGACAGCTACTATTACTATGTTGGAAAGTAACTTTGTTTTATTTCCACTTGTATGCTGTTGCTAGACTGTGGCCATCCAGTTTTAAGTCTAAGCTAGATCCTGTTCCATTCCATGCACCAACACCAGTATTGACTGAAATAAAATTGCAGGATGTCTGGCAGAGCCAGACTTTCTTCATTGTCTGTATAACAGGGCAGAACTTGGTACCCTCAGGGCAAGACTTGTGTGTTCTTGCTGATGCTTCAGTAAGGTACAATATACACTCAAACAATTTAATAGAAAGTTAATAATAATTAGTATTCTTTGATCATGATCTGGTTTAATCTTCCTTTTTTTAATGCTACTGTCCACTTTATGAAATAGTTACATTGGGTTGTGATTTGGACATTTTTCCTGGTAACTAAAATTTAAACTGGTTTTACTTGTGCAAGTCTAGTTAGGTAACAGGTTATTTGTAGTTCCATCTGACGTCACAGTTACCAAAGTTTTGAAAATTTTATTTGTTTGCTTGTTTTGTGAGCATGATTATTAGAAAATTAGTTAAAATAAAAAATATTTTTGGTTCAGCAGTTGAATTTTTCTGCTTGGGAAGTGCTTCCTAAAGGATTGTTTATAACTTTTTTTGTAATTATATAAATTACTTCTTATTTGGTTAAACAGAGGAGTG
>NW_017729006.1:23832429-23849205 GCF_001723915.1 Gavialis gangeticus | reverse complement strand
TAACAGGTTATTTGTAGTTCCATCTGACGTCACAGTTACCAAAGTTTTGAAAATTTTATTTGTTTGCTTGTTTTGTGAGCATGATTATTAGAAAATTAGTTAAAATAAAAAATATTTTTGGTTCAGCAGTTGAATTTTTCTGCTTGGGAAGTGCTTCCTAAAGGATTGTTTATAACTTTTTTTGTAATTATATAAATTACTTCTTATTTGGTTAAACAGAGGAGGGTGTTTATTCACAGGATTAGATCCACAAAATGTATCATTGTAACTTTTTTTTTTTTGTCTTGCAGCTGGAAGAAAAGTGTGACAAACAATATTCGGAAATTTATACAAGGGTAAAGTTTTTCATTTTTTTTACGATTAAAAATCAGCTTCCTTCAGTTATTAGTAATTTCTAAGTGATTTCCCAATGTTAGACTGCTGTAGGCTTTTACTGAAGTGTTTTGTACCCCAATAGTTTAAAATCTGTGATTGCAAAATGACACTCTAGATAGATCTTTGCAGTTCCTCTTTCAGTCCCTTAATTTCTTCCTATGGGAAAAGCTTTTTCTAATAAGAATGATTTTTTTTATAAAACTTGTCCTGCTTGGCAGGAAAGGTTTGTTTGTTTGTTTGTTTGCTTGAGAGGCAGAACTATAAAAACTGATTTCAGATGCTTCTGCGGGTATTACTGCCATTATGAAAAGTGATCACTGTTACTAGAATTGCATAGAATCTTTTGAGTATGCTTCAGCACTTTGTCTGCTAGTGAGAGAGATTTGAGTGAAAAATAGTAAATAAAGTTGAAATTGAGAATTGAGTTACTCTAGATTTTCTCTTTAATGCCACAGCACTTCAACATATTTTTGTAAATTTCACGTTACAAAACACATTGTATATCATAGTAAGTAAATGGATTGATCTACAAAGATGTAAACTGGATTTTGGAAATCAATCATCTTAAAATATATGGTATATGACTCCAGTTTAAGGTGAGAAAAAAAATTATGATTTTAAATCCAGAGCATTTGGTATTGTTTTGTTGACAACTAATTTGATTTTAAAAACTCATCTCAAGGTGGGAGGTAACGACCCCAGAAGATATCACCGGTACAGTTTCTGGTATTGTTAACTTTTTTTTCTGCTTTTAAGCCGGCATCTCGAAATTCAGCAAGTGCAACTCCCCTGAGCGGAAACTCATCCAGACGAGGGAGCGGGGATACCAGCAGTTTGGTTGATCCCGATGTCTCATTAACTGAATTGAGGGTAAATAGCATTATCTGAGAATTAGGAATAAAACTATGTGGGGGGAGGAAGGGAAATACGACCAATATGGCTAGCGGAAGAACCTTTATTTGCCACAGGAAAACAAAAAGCGACACCCCTCTCCTGTCACTTTTATGAAGGAAGGTTTATATGCTTTAATATTTCATATGATATTATTCATATGTAAAGTTGTGGAACTGATGAGCTTATTTTTAAGAAATTTTAAGTAGTTGGATAAATTTAAGGATTGGGGCTGACCTGTTTTAATACTACTGATTTTCGGATAGTGGTTGCATAACAATGTAGTAAAAAATTCATATGCTTGCAGGTCGTCTTCAGTTTCTGTGAGTTAAATGTATTTTGTTTTGCAATTTTTTGCATTTAACTGAAACCTATGCAAAGCTTATTTCCTTTTCGTTCACATATTTTTCAACTATAAACTATTTTCTCTTATTTTTATACAATGGTTCATTCCTATGTCCTGCAGGAGATCTATGATCTTAAGGACCAGATACACGATGTAGAGGGGAGATACATGCAGGGACTTAAGGAACTAAAGGTATCAGGGCTTATCCCAAGCATGCATTTCTGTATGAGTATATGTGGGTCATGGAGATTTTTACCAATTTCACTAACTGCTTTATTAACTAGAATTTTTTTTGTTTCTCCATGAAGCGTGTGGCTAATCTGCAGCGCATGGGGTTGTTCAGATTTATTTTGGACATGTAAAAATTACAGTTTCCCTGTATATCCTAAAATGTTTATTAATCCTGCATTCAAATAACATTAAGCATTTCCATTTTTTGTCAAGAATTCTCGGTGCAGTTTTTGCCTTACTGGAACAGCTTAGCATGTGTTTTTAATATTTACTGCACATTAAAATTGCGTGTAGCTTATGAGAAAAAGAAATGACATATAGTTCTGACACAATTTAACCAGAGAAAGTGTCAAGAATTTCAACAGAACTTCCAACCTAAAATGTTTTTCAGACTATTTTTTCTTTGTTTTTTGTATTCAGATTTGTTTCATACTTAGAAAAGAAAAACATACGCAAGAGACCCTTACAATTACATAGAATTCTGGTCTTGCTTAATTCACATTTTACATGGATTTTGTTTTTTGCTTATCTACGTTAGGAATGAGCTAGAAAATATGTAACATGTTCTGGTAGAGAGGAATTTTGGATTTGAGCTGTCCATTATTCTACTCTAGACCATCTCTCCTTCAGTGAATAACTAAGTACATGTAGATAAGAACTGATGGTCTGAAACTATGATGATGTGTGTTTATTTTTTTCCCGTTGATAAAAGTACATTAATGGGCTTTTCAGAACAGTTCAAACACTTCAGTAGACTATAGAATCCTTTATGCATTTTAATGACTTCCCCTATTGGGAGGCTGATCTGAAAGATATCGAAGAATTCATGTTACTATATATGCAAATCAGAAATCCTATAGTGACTATACTAACTACAGATTAAATTAAAAATACAGCATTATTAAGTTGACATTTGGCTGCTTGTTATCCTGTTTTTCAGAAGCCTTACAAGCACAAAGGACATAAGGGAAGTGGTTAGGAGTGAGTTAGGCATATAACAATTTGTACGTATGCCTTGTCTGCAGTCAGTGAGGTGGGGGAGGGAGAGATCAAAACTACTGTGATTTCCAAAACGTAAATGAAGTGTTTTCTAACAAAGAGTAAACTTGGTAAGAAAAAATTGCAGACTTTGAGACGTAGGTGTTTCTATACATAAGATGGTTACCAAAATGTGTGACTATTTTAACACACGTTTTGAGATATAAATATAGCTATGTAGTTATATATTAGAGGTTATTGAAGTTTGATATATCTATATAATGTGTGTGTGATATAGACCTATATAGATATATCAAACTGATATAGACCTATAGGTCTATATCACACACACATTATATAGATATATCAAACTCCAATATATAACTCCTATTTATATAAAAAATATATAAAGTTTGTTTTAAGGTAGTTGCATGTTTTGATAAGTCCCTATGTAGTTAAGAGACATGTCTGTTTACTTTTTTATATATAATGTTATAAGATAAAATATAAGTATTCAGAAGTTGTGATCATGTTCAGGTATTTTTTTAAAGCTTAGATTTCAACAGTTAAGATCGCTTACACTTTTTTTTCTTGCCATAATCTGTATTTGAATAGTTAAGTTAATAGTTTCAGTTTTCTTTAAGTTTGTCATTTAATGTAATTCCAGGGTATATTTGCAAAAACATAACATAAAAATTATGCAGCCGTTAGAGTCAAGAAAATATACATTTATGGGAGAAATAGGTTTTATGAGTACCAAAGTTATGAAGGTGGCATAATACTAGTGAAAAATGAATCTGTAACTTGTGCAAATTTTACAATAATTACTTTGCCTTGAATTAGTACCATCAGCTGAAGAGTAGAGATTTATTGTTTTTATTCTCTGTTTCTACCTACAATGCCTAATTTAGCAGATTAATAAAATGTTTTGTCTGAATGTTAGTGCAAAATGAATTTAGGTCCTTCAATATTATGATGGTATTTAACATTCATCTTACTTTTTGATACACTAATGCTGATATTTCCAATATTTGTGTAGGATTCTCTTGCTGAAGTTGAAGAGAAGTATAAGAAGGCCATGGTATCCAATGCACAGTTAGATAATGAGAAAAACAATTTGATTTATCAAGTGGATACACTAAAAGATATCATTGAAGAGAGAGAGGAGCAGATGGCAGAATTCTTCAGGGAGAACGAAGAGAAGTCAAAGGTACTGATATTTCATGAATTAAGCTATATTATAAGAGCATAAACTGCTTTTAAAGAAAAAAGAGCCTTTTTTAATTAGAAAAGACAGCCTTGTTACTAATAGAAGTTTTTGGATGCTGAAAATTTTTTTTTTTTTTTAGTGCAAAAAGGCCAGAGCAGACAGTCAAAACAGGGGTGGGCAGTTATTTGGGCCCTGAGGGCCACATAGGCTGTCTTAGTGAGCTGTCATGGGTTCGATCACCACTCTTCTCTTCCCCCATCCTCCCCATCCCTCCCCTCAGTGCAGCAACTCGCCAAAACTACCTGTGCAGGATGGGCCCCTGGGCAGCAGTGTTCAGGACAGGGCAGGTGGGAAGGCTGGGATCACAGGGCAGGGTCACAGGGCAGGGATAGTGCAGGGCTGGGGCCATGTAGGAGCCAAGATCTGGTGCCCACACACCCCTTTGATGGGCACGGGTTCTGCGGGCAGGGGCATGCAGGGAGCAGATCACAGCTCTGCCTCACCCCTGGCCCCATGCTGTCACGGCCCCATGCTGTCACAGCCCCATGATTCCACCCCTGACCCTGGTCCCAGACACAACTCCCCACCTGCCTGTGCACGCTGCCTGTGTGGCTTCTTGGAGCTGTGTCTGGGACTGGGATAGTGACAGCACAGGTCCATGGAAGAGCTGGAAGCTGCTGCCGAGCCTCACTGAGGGGGCTGCAACACCCACAATGGGAGAGGATGGTTGCAAGTCCTGCAGCCAAGGAGGGGAGGCAAGTGTAGGGGATGGCCATATGTCACTGCTGAGCCCACCAAGTGGGGGGAACTTAACCTCCTGCCTCGCCCCCCCACCCCTGCTTACCTATCTTCTTTCCTGGCCTGGGGTAGGCTGCCCACAGTGGGGAGGGAGAGGTGTGAATTGGCAGACACTCCTCACCCCACCATGTACTTGGACTTAGCTGCCAGGACTGGGCCAAGGGAGGTGGGAATACCCCTGTTCCCTGCCAGACCTCAGCTTGCTTTGGGTCGCCCACATGGCAGCCCCCAGCACTGCTGGCTTAGTATAGGGTAGAGCAGTGTGGGGGCAGCAGCGGGAGCCCTGGTAAGGGTGATTTGTCTGGAGGCAGGGGCCTGTCTTTATGGAGACCAGCCCCCAGCCCCTGACTTAGGTCCTCACCCAGCCATGCATGATCTCCCTGAAGACCAGGCCCTGGCTCTGGATGCAAACCCCTCACCAGGGCTCCTGCTGCTGCCACTGTACCTGCCCTGCTGCCACTCCATGCCACTATAGCCCGTGCTGAACTGGCAGGGCTGGGGGCTGCTGCCACTATGCAGGCATCCTGTGATGAGCTGTGGGCTAGCACGGGAATGCTTCAGCACTGCCCAGCAGAGCCAAAGGACCTGTCATGGGCTGGGCAAAATTGCTCTGCAGGCTGGATTCAGCCCACAGGCTGCATTTTGCCCACCCCTGAGTTAAAATTACAGGGCCTCCAATATCTTGCCCCATTGGGTAAAAATCAGTAATCTTCAGTCACTTAGATTTTTCCTGTCCAAAGGGTGTTAATCCAAAATTTTTCTGATGCTTGCTGTGTGATGTAATGCACAGAAGCCTGATCTGGGTTCAGTAATCTGATGAGAAGGGGAAAATTTGGCTTCTTACCACCTCGTTTTTCTTGGATCATGAGGTGGGGGCAAGACACCAGCCAGGTTTGTTTGTGTGTTTTTAATATTAATACCTAGCTTAGAAGGCTTTTAGTCTTCTGGCTAGTCTGGAAATTTTTTTAAGACCATGAAACTGAAGATTAACTATTAGTTTCTTTGATTTTTTTTTTTTTTTTTAATCTTGCAGGAATTCAGCATCAGTACTAACATTTGCTCATATTTGTAACCTCTTTTAACTTTATATAGAAAATGTATGTAAGAAACAGAAAACAAGGTTTGAGTTACTTACATATTTGTTTTCTGTAGGAACTGGAAAGGCACAAACACATGGGCAATGTTCTGCAGCATAAGTTGGATGAACTTAAAGAAGGTCTTCGCCAGAGAGATGAACTAATAGAGGTATGTACATATTCTGAGGAGACTTATGGAAAGATGTCAGGTTTTTTTAATTGGGCATAGAAAGAGTATAGAAGGCTTGGGTGGTATATATGTATATGCTGTCTCCACTTTTATAAAATAGATATAAGTACCATCTCTACGTTTCTTAGGAAAAAAAGTTGTCCTGACTTGGTAACAAGAATATAAGCTAGCCAGAAGTATTTTTAATTACTCTATATCAGTTTGCTGGATCTAGCTGAAAATTGGAAATGTTTGTCTGAAGTTTTTAAAAGTTTTGTTTTGTTTTGCTGTAATTTAAATCTTGTTTTGAATATTTAAGTCGTTGGGGCCACCAGTGTTCCTCTTTCTTCTGTGAGCAGAGATTTAGTACTTGTATGGAAAAGTGTGTTCATGTATTGGCATTTCTGAGGAACTGGAATCTCCACAAATATTAGTCAACCAGATTGCCCACATTCTACAAGCTACAAATTAACTTTTTTTCCTTTTCCTTTCCACTTTTAAAAAGACAGGTTTATACTGTTTGAATTAGGTTTGCATAATATTTGTGTATTCATTCGCATATGATACACCTGGGGAGGAAGAACCAGCAACATACCTACAGGCTGGGGAACTCACTTCTTGTCAGTGCAGAGGCAGAAAAGGATCTTGGAGTCATCATTGATGTCAAGTTGAACATGGGCCGGCAGTGTGGGGATGCAGTCAGGAAGGCCAACCGCACCTTGTCATGCATCCACAGATGCATCTCAAGCAGGTCCAGAGAGGTGATACTCCCCCTCTACGCGGCACTGGTCAGGCCGCAGTTGGAGTACTGCGTCCAGTTCTGGGCGCTGCACTTCAAGAGGGATCCGGACAACATCGAGAGGGTCCAGAGGAGGGCCACTTGCTTGATCGGGGGCAGCAGGGCAGGTCCTACGAGGAGAGGCTAAGGGACCTAAACCTGTTCAGCCTCCACAAGAGAAGGCTGAGGGGGGATCTAGTGGCCTGTTACAAACTAGTCAGAGGGGAACAGTAGGCATTGGGGGAGTCCCTGTTCCCCCGAGCACTACCAGGAGCGACTAGAAATAATGGTCACAAGCTGGCAGAGGGTAAATTCAGATTAGACATCAGGAGGCACTACTTCACTGTCAGGGCGGCTAGGATCTGGAAACAACTTCCAAGGAAAGTGGTGCTGGCTCCTACCCTGGGGGTCTTTAAGACAAGGCTTGACAATCACCTTGCTGGAGTCGTTTGACCCCAGTACTCTTTCCTGCCATGACAGGGGGTCAGACTTGATGATCTGCTCAGGTCCCTTCTGACCCTACTAACTATGAAACTATGAACGTATCATTGTCAGAGTTGGCCTAGTAGTACAAGATCATAACATCCGGGGCAGCTCCTTGTTCCTATATTACACTGGTGAAAGAAAGAATGTTAGGACTAATCCTTCCTTAATTTATGAAGAAATGGAGAATTCCTCTTTATGTAAAAGATATGTATGATTGGTCAGGAGTCCAGTATGAAACTGGAGATAGGCCTGTTGAAAGTCTCTTGATTAGCGTCAGAGGGGAGAGCAACAAGGGGTGACATCGTGGTGGGTGTCTGCTGTAGACCAAACCAGGAGGATGAGGTGGATGAGGATTTCTTCAAACAGTTATCCAGCTTAATGTGAGGGCCCGACTCGAGCCAAGTGCTAAATAATCCAGCAGCTGGCCCAACAGTACTCTGCCATAGGGATCCTAATCCAGGAAACTGCCCAACTGATGATAAGAACCTCTACATCCTGGGTTTCACCTTGATTGCTACACTCTACCATCCATACTATGGCATTAATACATTTGCCAAAACCTGTGTCACATCCAGACTAATAGCCACTTCTCTCTGCAGCAACAAACTCTCTTGGATTGCAGCGTTCATCAATGGTAACCACAGTCAATGTGTATAAACCACCTAAAACCCCCTTCACTAACATCCCTATATACCCCCACACAACGATTTACTCTGTAGATTTCTTTGCTCAGCGTTTGGAGTGTGGCTACCAACATGACTTTCCAGATGGCAAAGCACTGGTAGCCTGGGTGTCTTCAGCAGGACTCACCTTGCTCTGTGACTCCAAGCAACTTGGCTCTTTCCACTCAACCAAATGGAAAACCAATACCAGCCCTGTCCTGGCCTTCACAAGTGCAACAACCTTTCCCACTTCTCCTCCCATCAGAATGGCAATCAGCAATTTCCCCCATTTGCAGCACCGACATCTTTAATTAAGAATCCTGGACTTACACAACTCGCATCAAGCTTACCAACCCCATGTTGTAACTCCACTAAAGCTAACTGGGACAAATTCAAAACAGACCCTGCTAAACTCATTACCTTCCTACTTGAACCAACCAACCCTGATGTCAGTAAGGCATACGAAACATTCTGCTCTCTAATCATTCAGACTGCCAAACACAACATTTCTTGAGGCTTTTGAAAATACTACCTCCCTGGGTGGGATGATAAATGCAATATATTAGCCAATTAATATCAATCTGCTACCACTCTTGAAGAAATCCATAATGCTGTCACAGCACTCCTTGACCACCTCAGTAAACAGAGACAAGATAAATAGATCCAAACCACCCAAAACATAAATTTCACCCACTCAAGCAGGAAAGCCTGGTCCACTATCAGCTGCTTAACTGGCAATTCCAGACAATCCCCAAAAGCTCCGGTAAAGACCAGTGATATCACCAGATGTATTAACAATGGAAAAATTTCAAAATCAGACAGATATTTCCCCCGCATGGTGAACGCAAAATTGAAAGAGGCCTGGTACTCTTTCCTCAGTAGACTCAAATCTCTGTATCAACTTTGAATTCAAAGAGATGATGCAGGCCATCAGCACCCTTGAGGCTGGAAAGTCCTCAAGCCCAGACAACTTCCATCCAGAATTCTTCATCTACACCTCAGACTTGCCCCCACAACATCCAAAAAATATATATATGCACAGACGACATAGCCCTAATGATTGCAGGAAAAAACTTCAAGAATCTGAAGCAAGATCTGACAAAGGATCTCACTACCATAAGCACTTACTTTCAGAACTGGAGACTCAAACTAAACATCACAAAGACTGTCAGCACCTTTTACCTTGCCAACAAATTTGCCAAAACAACATTGAATGTCAAGTGTGGAACAAATTCCATCCCTTTCAAAAGCTACCCAAAGTACCTTTGAGTCACCCTGGACCACACCCTAACCCACAAGATGCAACTTATCCAACTGACAGCCAAAGTACATGCTTGCAAGACCTCTCCATCGACTAGCTGGTCTCAGATGGGGAGTTAACCCCACCATACTTCAGACATCCACCCTGGCACTGACATACTCAACAGCTGAATGCTGTGCCCCGGCGTGGTGCAAAAGTGCCCACACTCTCAAAGTGGCGAGGGCACTTAACAGCATGCAACTCATATCTGGATGCATCCACTGTACCCCTACATCATAGCTAACACTAACACTGATCAGTGGTATTGTTCTTCCTGACATCCATGAGCAGCAAAGCTTCCGCCTCCTTCACCATGCTGAACTAGACCATAATGACTACCTACATAGCACATCTGCACAGATCCTCATTGGGCAGCGCCTCTGAACTACAAAACCCCTTATTGCCAACCTGCACTCTGTTTCCAAAGGTTCTTCCCCAGATGACTGGGCTGTACAACTGTGGGAAGAACAATGGGCTTCTGAGAACTGCGGACTCAAAACGTTCATCCCAAACACCTCAACAAGACCTCCTGACTTCGATTTAGACATACTCTCCTGGGTCCACCTCAGTAGACTGTAAACTGGCTACAGCCACTTCTGCCATAACATGCACTAAATAGGCCTGAAATCCAGTGCCATTTCTGAATGTGGCACCCCCCACAGACTGCAAACCACATAGTTACAGAATGCCCTGTCTTCCATTGCCCTGGAAACCTCAGTGCCCTCGACAACCCATCTCAATCCTGGCTCAGCTCTGTCCAATGTGAAATATGACTCTGACATGGCATTTTTGTCATATGAAAAAAAAAACATGAAAAAAAATCTGGAAGATGGGATGGAGTGCATCCTAAGTCTGAGGATGACATTAAGTGTGGGGGTGACTAGTAGATACATTGGAGGGTAGGGCTAGGATTCAGAGATCTAGATAACTTGAAGGATTGGATCAAAAGAAATCTCATGAAATTCAATAAGAAGTGCAAAGCCCTGCATTTTGGACAAAACAATCCCAATGCACTGGTACAGGCTGGGGTCTTACTGACTAACTAGCAGCTCTGCAGAAACGGACCTGGGAGTTAAAGTGGACAGTACACTAAATGTGAGCTAACAGTATACCCTTGTTGCACAGAAGGCAAACGGCGTACTGGGCCACATTAGTGGGAGCATTGTCAGCAGATTTAGAGAAGTGATTAGTCCCCTCTATTCAGCACTGGTGAGGCTACATCTGGAGTACTGTACCCAGGTTTGGACCCTCTGCTACAGCAAAGATGTGGACAAATTGGAGAGAGTCCAGCGGAGAGCAGCGGCAAATGGGTCGGGGGCTGAGGAACATGACTTCTGAGGGAGAGGCTGAGGAAACTGGGCAGCCTTCAGCTACCTGAAGGGTGGTTCCAAAGAGGATGGAGCTAGACTGGTCTCAGCAGTGGCAGGTAACAGAACAAGGAGAAATGGTCTCAAGTTGCAGGAAGGGAAGTTTAGGTTAGATATTATCAAAAATTTACTCACTAGGGGAGTACTGGAACAGGCTACCCAGAGACATTATGGACTTCCCATCCTTGGAGGTTTTTAAGACCTGGCTAGGCAAAGCCTTTGGGATGATGTAGCTTGGGGTGGTCCTGCTTTGAGCAGGGGGTTGGACTAGATGACCTCCTGAGGTCCCTTCCAATCCTTATTTTCTACGATGAGGCCTATATCATCAAAGATATTTAGGTGCTGACATTTAAAATCTGTGGGAATCTTTTTTGAGGGTTTAAGCCAAACTTTTTAGCTGTTGTTTAGACATACTTAAAAATGTAAACATTTTTATACAACATTTTGAAAGCTTCTTTTACTGCTATTTTCCTTAGTTTGTCTGCTAGCTATATGGTTCTCCAAGGCTATCTTTTCAGGCCTGTGAAACCCAAAAGTCTTGTAAGAGCAATCTAGCTTAGGGGTCAACAACATTTTCCAGCAGGGAGCCAAAATGACCTAGCTCAGAGCTGCTGCTACTGCTCCTCCCTGCTACTTAGCTGCAGTCCCTCTGTGCCAGAGCCCATGCCTCTTGACTTTAGGGCTGCATGGGTAGAGCTCACCTCTCTCAGACCTCTAGGCAGCTGACTGAAGTGCAATGCAGGGTAAGTCCCCTGCTGCTTAATGACACCAAAGCCCCAAGGCAGATTCAAAGGGTGTGTTTGGTTCAAATCTGGCCTGCAGGCTTTAGGTTGTCAACCCCAATCTAGATCAGGTATGGCCAGGGAGGTGATGAAGGTACTACTGGGGCTGCAGTTCTGTCATCTGAAGAACAAAATGCCAGCATGCAATGTGTCCTCTGGCTAACCCAAGGGGCATTTGATTAACTTGAAGAGGCAATGTGGTATAATGGACCAAAAACTGAGGGCAAAGCCAACTCGTACATGTTCTGACTTTCTCTGACATTTACCATTACTTTGTGGATTAGGATCTAGCTCATATATAGTTTTGTTATCATAAAAAGAGGAACAGATTGTGGGCAAGAGGGCTAAAAGAAAATTTTAGCAGACCAACCAAAAAATGCTAAAAATACTGAAGTCACATCTGGATGTACTAGTATATTACCTAAAACTGTAAGTGGTAAACATTTCTTCTTGGACACTCTTCTTCTTTCTAATTTTCAAGACACTTGCTTTTTCATTTTGTAAAGTTTGAGGTAATAAAACATACACGTGCATAAAAACCATGTATATAAATATTTACTGTAAGTTCTTAAGCACAGTTTGTAGAGTGATTTGTATTTTGTTGGGCACATGTAATAGATTTGTTACAGATTTTTCTAATGCAGTTATTTTATAAACTAATATTGAAACCTTTATATGTTGTATTCAGTGCTTTAACATGCAGTTTCTCACCTTTGTAAGTTTTTCTGCTAAAAATCACCAAACTGTACAGTGTGATGATTTTAAATAGGGTACAGAAGAGTTAGACCTGGTTAGAAATACCAACACCAGATTCTGAGTACATTAATTATATGACATAAAAGAACATTTTTGTGCTCATTCTATTTGCCATATAATAACCATCAAATTGGTTTGGTTGAGATGAGCACATTTTCTCAAAGGAATTGCAGTTAAAATATACATTTCTCACTGAAGCAAACATTAGTCTCAGTTTTCTGTAGGTAATACTTTTACTTCTGTTCAGTTTTTTTAAAGTTTCTAATGTGTGTACCTTTTGCTATTGGGGTAAATTAATAAGACTGCAAGGATAAGCAAGCAACTTGGGGGCTTGAAAATCACATTTTAACCTGATTTCTAAACCACCTGCCTAGATGCTACAATTTAATTAAATTAGTTTTGTAGCTGTAAGCATTTTGAATGCATTGCAATAATTTATACAATTTGAAGTGAAATGTTAGTTTAATTTCATATGATAATTGTCAGTCTCTGCTGAAGAGCTACCATAAAAGTAATTATAAGGAAAGTTACTATACATTTATGCCATCAAGAATGTTACTTTCAGATAGCATTTGGAACTGCTGTGACATGAAAAATCACATGCTCATTTAAATTCATCAGCAGTGGAAATTATATATTATGTTCTCTTGCATAATATTGTTGTATAAGTAAAGTTAGTTACAATATTCTTGTATGAATCAAAAAAGGGAAAAACTAGTTTTAGCCTCAGATGCCATATCTATTTTTAAACTTTATTCTTAAAAACCTTTTCATTCATTTTTTTTTTTTTTTTTACTACTAAATTTTCTTTATCTCTTACTTTTCCTTTTCTGTCTTTCCTTTTATTCTTTCTTTCCTCTCATGTGCTGCAGGAGAATCAACGCATGCAGCAGAAAGTAGACTGCTTAACCAGAGAGGTGTATGACCTCCAGGAGACAATTAATTGGAAAGATAAAAAAATTGGGGTATGCAATAAATATGGTGGAGAAGGGCGTATGAATTTAGAAATAAACTGGTATATATCAGTGTTCCATAGGACTTTTAATAGTCTATGGATATGAAGGCCACTTATATTTTAGCCATTTTTACTCTTCGTAGTCTGGTTTTTTATGAATAAATAAAAAATCCTCATGGCAAGAAATCAATGAGTTCTGTTCCAAATTAGAAGATTTCATATGTAGAGTGAGTATGACAGATACATTTACAGTTTTATGCTTTAAGAAATTGATTGTGAATACTGCATTTTCTGTATTAAGACTGGACTGTAGGATTCATCTAGCCAGTTGTCATGCCTTTCAGCCAATTCCAGTGCTTTGGGTAAATCCAGAGCTACATATACTTTGCACTATATCTAGTAGGTACCAGGTAGATTTTTCCCCAAGCCTTGCCTAAAATATATTTTAAAATAAGTGTAATTAGGTTTTTAATCTTGTTTTCCCTAACAAGCAGCAAAAAACCCGGTTGATTAATAAGAATAAGTAACTATGGAATGAAAGCTGAAAGCCAAAGGGTTCCTAGAGGTCTGGTAGTATGCCGTGTTTAAATTTTACAGTCATCTTTTCAGAGCACTTAACAAGTACATGTAGAAGTTTGAATTTTTTTCTGCTGAAATAAATTAGCAGAATACTGTATTAAAAGTTGCACTCAGCATAGAAATTCTAAATGATCATTAAAATCCAGTTTATTAAAGCTGAAAACTGAAGCAAATACAATGTTAAGTATTTTTCTTTCATATTTGATATCAGTCTATTACTAAACGTGTGCATGCCACAGTGTTTATTAGATAAGTTATCTTGTCATGTAAACATATATGTTTACATTTGTGCAGTTGTCAGATTGAGGATTACTTGTATATGCCATGATGAATCTGAATGGAGCATTGGAAAGCTGTCTAATCAGTTGAGCGTGGCTGATTTAGCTCTGGATTACAGCTGCAATATAGTTGTGAGAGACTGTTATGTAAATGTTTTGTGTTTGGTTCTGATTCTTTTGGGATTAAAATACTGGTTAGTGTCACTTTTTTTTAAAAGTGTCTGTCAGTAATTGAGTGCCTAAAATATTCATGCGAATAATACACGTAGGTATTTATAAGCAGATACACAGGACAAAGACTCCTGCCTGGTCTGTGGCCCTGTACAGGTTGCATTAGTATTATAGATGTGGTATTCTAACATCTGTACCAGCTGATTTTGAGAAGGGCATGGAGTAGTATGGAGAACATTGGAGTAGTTTGCCCAGCTTAGCAGCATGCAAATTTTAGTAAATAATCATGCATTTGGATTGTGACATAGAAATTTCTCTTGAAGTCATAAACAAGTATTTATTAAATGTATCCAAAATGTTTGTCAAAATACGTTATCAGTAAAGGTGTTCTTATTTTGAGGGTTTTATAAGACAGTTCAGTGAATTAAATACTCCGCAGAAGAATGGTAGAATGAAGAATGTTGTTTATTTTTGGCATAGGTTAATAGGTTAGGGGGCTGGATTATATTAGACTCTTGTAAAAGGTAGTCAGTAGAATTGTACAGGTTTATAATCCCCTTTCTGTTCCTTTCTTTTATTCGACAGTTTGCATTTATTTGTATAAGAATTCTCTCTATTGTCTATCACATGCTTTTTCTCTATCCCATTCTTTTTCTTGCTACCTGCCTGTACCCAGGCTCTAGAAAGACAGAAAGAATACTTTGACTGCATTAAGAATGAGCGAGATGAGCTCAGAGATGAGTTGGCTGACATGAAGGAAACAATGAAGAGAGGAGAGGTATGTTAGTAGCAGTCATACAGTAATATAAGCACAGGAATGTGGGTTGAAACTACAGTTAACAAAAGAGAAAGCATATTAGTACTCCTGTATGTGCCAAAAAACTCAGCCATCAAATAAATAGTGTATTTTAGTATAATTGTTTCAATCTGGCTGAAAACTCTTCTGGAAATACCTTTCTATCCAATTATATTTTAATGTTTCTTTTGTATGGGTATAGTTTTTTTGTTTGTTTGTGTTTTTCAGAAACATGGATTAGTTATAATCCCAGATGGCACTCCAAATGGTGATGTAAACCATGAACCAGTGGTTGGTGCAATAACTGTTGTATCACAAGAAGCAGCTCATGTCTTGGAAACTGCAGGAGAAGGACCACTAGGTAAACGCATGCTTCACACATTTTCTTCTAAAGGTTTTAGTAGATCCTGTTTTGTCCTAAAAACCTCCAAGGATGGAGATTCCACCACCTCTCTGGGTAACCTGTTCCAGTGTTTTACTACCCTCCTAGTGAGAAAATTCTTCCTAATATCTAACCTAAACTTCCCTTGCTGCAACTTGAGACCATTGTTCCTTGTTCTGTCATCTGCCACACTGAGAACTGTCTAGCTCCATCCAGTATAGAAATTGTAAATAATTATTAAAATCCAGTATATTAAAGCTGAAAACAAGCAAATACAATGTTAATTACCCTCTTTTGAACCCCACTTCAGGTAATTAAAGGTGGCTATTAAATCCCCTCTCAGTCTCCTCTTCTCTAGACTAAATAAGCTGAGTTTCCTCAGCTTTTCCTCACAAGTCCTCCAGCCCACTCACCATTTTTGTTACCCTCTTCTGGACTCTCTCCAATTTGTCCACATCCTTTCTGTAGTGGGGTGCCCAAAATTGAACACAGCACTTTAGATGTGGCCTCACCAGTGCTAAGTAGAGGGGAATAATCACTTCCCTTGACCTAGTTTCATAGTGCATGGGGTTGGATGGCACCTAAACAGATCATCAGGTCCAACCCCCTGCTCCAGGCAGGAATGGGTGCCCCAGTCATATCACCCCAGCCAAATATCTGTCCAGCCTTCTCTTGAAGACCCCCAAGGTAGGAGAGAACACCACCTCACTTGGGAGCCCATTCCAGAGCCTGGCAGCCCTAACTGTAAAGCAATGCCTCCTGATGTCCAGCCTGAACCTTTGCTCTAACAATTTTTGACCCTTATTCCTAGTAACCCTGGGTGGTGCCTGGGGAAACAGAACCTCCCCCAATTCTTGCTGGCCCCCTCTAGTGAGTTTGTAAATGGCCACCAGATCCCCTATCAGCCTTCTCTTGTGGAGGCTGAATAGGTTCAGGCCCTTTAGCCTCTCCTTGTAGGGCCTGCCTCGCTGCCCCTTGACCATGCGACTGGCCCTCTTTTGGCCCCTCTCAATGCTAGCCACATCCCTCTTGAAGTGTGGCGCCCAGAACTGGACGCAGTACTCCAACTGTGGCCTGACCAATGCCGCATAGAGGGGAAGGATCATCTCCCTGGACCTGCTTGTGATGCATTTGTGGATACATAACAAGGTACAGTTAGCCTTATTGACTGCTTCCTCGCATTGGCGGCTAATGTTCATCCTGGAGTCAGCAATGACTCCAAGATTCCTTTCTGCCACTGTGTTGACAAGAAGGGTGTTCCCCAGCCTATAGGTGTATAGCTGCTTCTTTCTCCCTAGATGCAGTACCTTGCACTTGCCTGCATTGAATTCCATCCTAGTCTCATCCACTCACCTCTGTAACCTGAATAGATCTAGCTGTATTCTGTCCCTCCTCTCCAGTGTGCCTACC
>NW_017729006.1:23820759-23831807 GCF_001723915.1 Gavialis gangeticus | reverse complement strand
AATTCCCTCAGCACCCTCGGGTGAAGAGCATCTGGACCTACTAATTTAAACATGTGCAGCCCTCCAAAAGTTCCCAGGAGTGGCAACGCTCCTACCAATGCAGCCTAGTATGTCATTAGTCATCTTGGCAACAAGGGCACACTGCTGGCTTATACTCAGCTTATTGTGCACTGTAACCGCCAGGTCCTTTTCTGCAGAGCTGTTGCCCAGCCACTCAGTCCCCAGCTTGTACTGGTACATGGGATTGTTCCGTCCTAAGTGCAGGGCTTTGCATTTGTCCTTATTGAACCTCATGAGATTTCTTTTGACCCAATTCTCCAATTTATCTAGATCACTCGATTCTAGCCCTAACCTCCTGCGTATCTACTACTCCCCTCCAGCTTGGTGTCATCTGCAAACTTGCTGAGGGTGTACTCTATGCCAGTGCTTCTCAAACTATCTGATGTGGCAGACCAGCAATTTTTTTTCCGGGGGGTCAGGAACCAGTGCCCAATTCAGCTGGTGGCAGCAACTGCGTGTAACAGTGCTACACAAATGTGTGACCGGCTGTTTCTTTCTCTTTCCTCACCTTGCACAACATGATGTCACCTGGAGTTTTGGAACGTACAAACTGTGGCACTATGACATATCAGTGTTATGCTTCTGAAAATATATTTCTTTCTTTCCTGGAAACTCGCTGCGGACCAGCAACCGGCCGGTCCGCAGACCACCACTTTGAGAAGCACTGCTCTATGCCATTTTCCAAGTTGCTGATGAAGACATTGAACAAAACTGGCCCCAGGACCAACCCCTGGGGGCACTCCATTTGGTACTGGCTGCCAATTAGACATCAAGCCAGTCATTACTATTCTCTGAGCCTGATGCTCCAGCTAGTTTTCTATCCACCTTATAGTCCATTCATCCAGTTGTACTTCCCTAGATTGCCTGTGAGAAATGTTGTGGGAGACTGTATCCAAAGCCTTGCTAAAATCAAGGTATATCACATTCACTGGTCTCCCTGCATCCATAGAGCCAGTCATCTCATCATAGAAGGCAGTCAGGTTGATCAGGCATGACTTGCCCCTGGTGAATTCATGCTGACTCTTCCTAATCACCTCTTTCTCCCCCAAGTGCTTAGAAATGGATTCCTTGAGGATCTTCTCCACGATTTTTCCAGGGCCTGAGGTGAGGCTAACCTATCTGTTGTTCCCTGGATCCTCCTCCTTTCCTTTCTTAAATATGGGCACTCTGTTTGCCCTTTTCCAATCATCCAGGACCTCTCCTGATCACTATAAGTTTTTTCAAAGATGATGGTCAGTGGCTCTGCAGTCACATCAGCCAGCTCCCTCAGCACCCTCAGGTGCATCCCATCCGGCCCCATGGACTTGTATATGTCCAGCTTCTCTAAATAGTCCCTAATGTTCTTTTGCCACTGTTGGCTGCTCATCTCCTCCCCAAACTGTGCTACCCAGTGCAGTAGTATGGGAGCTGACCTTGCCTGTGAAGACTGAGGCAAAATAGGCATTGAGTACTTCAGCCTTTTATGCGTTTTTTGTCACAAGGTTCCCTCCCCCTCAGTAAGGGACCCACACTTTCTCTGATCCTCCTCTTGCTACCAACATACTTTATATCCCTTGCTAGCTCAAAATCTAGTTGCACTTTGGCCTTCCTGACTCCACCCCTGCATGCCCAAACACTGCTGTTATATTCTTTTCTAGTTATTTGTCCAAGTTTCCACTTCTTATAAACTTCCTTTTTGTGATTTAGTTTATTGAAGGGTTCCCTGCTAAGCCAGTTAAGCATCTTTTAAAAAACATGTTATACAGGCCACATAATTCAGTTTTACATTGAATGGTGTTTTCCATCACTCAGTATAAAAGGAAATATTCCTATGTACTTATAGGTTATGCATAACATGCATATTGAAAAAGTTTCTTTTCCATTAGTCATAGAAATTATTGCCAATTGATCCTCAAACATTCATTAACTACTGGGAATGAGGCTTGGAGTTCTTTATTGCTGTTAAATCTTTTATATGTTAAAGTGAGGAAAACTATCTTTTTACTACTTACCAAAATATGTTTGAACAGTACGTTGCTGTCACTTATCATGTATTCACACTGACTTTTCCTAATTAACCTACTGCAATAACCAACAGGAAATTAAGACTTAAATTTCAGCATGTCCTTACATTTATAGGTTTTATGTGTGGAAAAAAAAATTATTTTTGAGCTTAATGAAAATAAAATGTCAAACAATAAATTTCCAATTTCAACTCAGTCAGATTTCTAATTGAGCTCTAATTCATCTAGATGTTCGGCTACGAAAACTGGCTGAAGAAAAGGAAGAACTATTGTCACAGGTAAAACTAATTTTTAAAATGAATATTCTATAAAGGCAATGCCACCTTAAAAAAAAAGAAAAGAAAACAGGGCATGCATATGAAAGTATTTTAGTTTGCTATCAGTAAAGTGCCTCCAACTCAGAATTAAGTTAAAAAAAACAAAACAAATTAACATCTTTAAGAAAAGTGCTGGCTATCTACCAGGAATTATCAGGCTCTTCCCCTAGAATGTCCTGATCAGCATGATCTTGATCTTGTGTAATAGTTTCTTCAAGGGTGTCTCCACTATAATTACTTCAAATAGTCCCAATTGAAAGTGTGTGTGTAAATAGGACTGACTCATTTGCAGTCTAATATTATAGAGCATTTCTGGTCAGTGATCATCTTTCTTTCATTTTTATGAAAGGGGGGAGGCAAAATAGAAGTTGTCAAATTGCCTGTCTAACATAATTTGGCTTATCACTTCCCAGGCACTCTCAAAATTTTCCTTAGTGGATCATGTGAGGGACAGCTTCTTGTGGGTAACTTTTTTTCCATGTTCCTGACCTGATGAAGAATGCACTGGTCAAAGTCCTGTCCCAACCATACACTTGGTCCAGTAAAACATAGTTTCTCAACCTGTGGTATGCATACCCCTGGGGGATACGCAAGACACAGGCAGGGGGTTGCTCTCTCTCTCTCTCACCCTTTTATCCTCTCAAAACTATAGCAAAAAAATTAAATTCCCCAGTAATAATTTGGGTTCAGCCCTCCTAGCTTTGGGTAACATCACCTCTAGCCCGGGTAGATACTTGAGTTTGTGCACCCCTGGTGTAAAAGGTGGCAACCCTATCCACACCAGATTAGACATCTGGCATATCACGGCCTTATATATGCAGTCCTTCTTCCAACATATAGCACACATTAGTCTATAAATATAAAATCCCCTGGAAAATTGAGTGTTGGGGTACTTATTAAACTTTTCAGAAGTTAGGGGGTACTTGCTACTTAAAAGGTTGAGAAACCCTGCAATAAAAGATATCACCCACAAAAAAGTTCTTTGTGTTGCAGTTCTTCCAGTTCATCAACCCAAAATATTCCTGTGGTAACTACAGTTGTTTAAATGAAAAAATAACTTTACAAAATTAATTATTGGCTTTTAATGCAGTTAAAATGAAGCATTGTTGAATATGCTGTACTGCTTTAGGCAGGTCGCTTCCTGTACAGGATGCTGTGTACCAGTGACTGTGTGCCCCTCTGAGACTGGCCACTGCTGAAGCCGCTGCCAGCTTCTGCGGGCGGTCACCACCCCACTTCCCCCCCTTGCTGCTGGCATGGCTGCCGGCATCTCTGGGCGGTCCCCTGTAACTTACGTGTACTGTAGACTGTTACCCACGCATTAGTTAGTTAGCTTCTAATTTAGAGGTTCACTGACCAATGTGGCAAGCTAATGCACAGGGCACAGATCAAGCCATTTTGTCAGCCTTTTTAGCAAAATACAAAATACCTTATTTTTACTATTCAATTTAAAATTAAGTAAATTAACTCAAGCCAGATATGGGATAGAATATTAGCAATACACTTACTAAAGCTTGATCCTAAACTTGTTAGGAGTATCATAGTAAAAACTGCAAATTCCTGTTCATGTGAGTTAAACCGCATGATCCCACAAAGCAGCAGGGGAATTCTCTGGGGTTAGCCATGATAGTGATTTTTGTTTCGTACATTGTCCCTCTCTTCTCCATACTCTTCCCACCAAAAAAGCTATCAGTGATTCCTGTAGAACAGTGGTTCCCAACCTCGGGTCATGACCCAAATGAGGGTCGTAGGGGCAATGCCGGTGGCGCCTCACACAAAAGGTGAGCCACACCACACGCTAGGAACTCCCCCACCCCTGGGCTGCCACTATGCCACGCTCTGCTCCCAGCAGCGGGTTATGGCAAAAAGGTTGGGAACCACTGCTGTAGAAAAACCCTGGGGGGTTCTTGCACATAAGACAAAGTAGAAGCAGCTTGAGAGTACTGTGTGTTGGAGAGCATCCCGGTAGCTGTTACTTAAAGGAGCAGAAAGGGGTACAACCTAAAAACAGTTTTGCTGTCCCTGTAAACATGCTATGATATTGGCCATAGCCCCTGTAAACATTTGGAAAGTGTAAATTTTGAGGAGGTAATTCCCTATGTACAGCTAAACTGTCAACTCAGTTTGAAAATCCTAATGAAGTACTTCTAGAAGCTTACCATTTAATAAAATAGCATATTTTTTCAGATTAGAAAGCTGAAGCTGCAGTTAGAAGAGGAACGACAGAAATACTCTAAAAGTGATGGTTCAAATCCAGATATAACAGGATTAGAGAATGGTTCTGACTTGCAGTTAATTGAAATGCAGAGTAAGTCTACCTTGGTTATATAAAGGTATTTATACTGAAAAGAACCTTTTGTTTCCTTTTTATATATATTTAAAGAGCAAGTGTCTTACCTTGCCCTTGGTTGAGCACTTACCTAATTTTGTTGAAAAAATTGTAACTTTTATAGGCTCTTTCCTTTTATTTGTTAGCTTACTTGAGTAGTCTAGTTGTTTTGAAAACAGTGTTAGCAATATCAAATGCAGTATTTAAATTCTTTGTGCTTTTCCTCTCATTGCATTCCTTGTTAGCTAATGAAAGGTTTGTATTCAGTATTTCTAGCAAGCTATTTTTCTTAATTGACAGCTTTGTCAGGATCTAATGCAAATATTTGTAAAACTTCATTATTTAGACAATGATACAGAACACCACCATTTTTAATTATTTGGCTCATGTCATTTTTTCCTTCCTTTCCTAGAAAATTTTTTGTTTAATTTTTTGATCCTCAAAGCCAGCTTTTAAGAGCATCTCAGCAATGGCAATAGCAGCATGTAGGCCAGTGGTTCTCAACTGGGGTGGGGAGGGAGTCCATGGCCCCCTGGGGGACCATGAGCAGGTTTCAGGGTGTCTGCCTGGCCCTGCCTGGCATGGGTTGCCTTGGTCCCCCAGGTCTGAGGCGAGTCCCAAGGAAGGGGCAGGGGCAAGCGTGACCTGCTATGCCCACAACCTCTAACTTGCGGGTGGTGCTGCTGCAGGTGGGCGGATGAGGCTCCATACTGCTGCTGCTCAGGTGGGTGGGGCCCAGGGGCTCCCTGCTGCTAATCCCTGCCTGCTGCACCCTGAGCTGTGTGCATGGTGCTGGGATGCCAGGCAGTTGCTCTGGCACAGGTGGGCCATGGAGTTTTTATAGCATGGGGGGGGCTCAGAAAAAGGCTGAGAACCCCTGGTATATAAAGTCTATGTGATAAAGGTGGCTTTTTAAGCCTCCCAGAAAAAGGAATTTAAAAAGAAAATATACCTTACTAGAAGAATCCTGTATTCTCAATGAAGTAATTTTAAATGAATTTTGAATTAAAATAGAAATGGCCCATTAGAGACTTGGCCCTTTAAGAAATACCTTTCTATTTGATTTTCTGTAGGAGATGCCAACAGACAAATAAGTGAATACAAATTTAAGCTTTCAAAAGCTGAACAAGATATAACGACCATGGAACAAAATGTAAGTATGTCTTACTTTAGATTTCTTTTACGAAATATTTAAGTAGGTCTAAAAGACTCATTGTGTATAATATGCTCTGTAAATTGATTTATTAGATTATATTAAATCCATAGTTTTATTCTGCACCTGTTCTATGCTTCACCATACTGTCTTTGCCAGTTGCATTATGTTCAGACTAGTATTACCCTTTTTTCTTGCTGCTAACAGCTCTTTTTAACCAGTCACAAAAGAAAATATAGAGGTTAACATTTTGGATTCAATAATACATGCACTGTATTTTAAAAAATAAAAAGATTTTTACTGCGTACATGTTTGTCTCAAAATAGTATCCACGCCTTAATTAATGGAGATAGTTAATTTACATGGACCTGTGAGGAGGAAAAAAGTCTGAAATTCACTTTTAGAATTATCTGATAGGTAGCTAGGTATATTTTTTAAAGAACACAGCAAAATTCTGAGTGTGAACTGGTATGTATGTTCGTTCAGTAACTTTGTAAATAATTGTTGCACACATTATTCGGTAAGGGTAGGGACAGACATTACACACAAACCAGTTTAAGTGATCAGAAACTGGTTTAAAACTGTAACGGATCAGATGTTCAGTGCAGATAACCCGGTTTGAAAATGGTTCAAACCAGTTTATATGCCTGTCCTAGACTCCTTCCTCGTTTAAGTTAAATCAGACTCCCCCATCATCCTGGCATGCTTTCTGGGCTTGGCAGGGTTCTCTGCTCTACAGCAGAGCTGGCCCCTCCCCATTGCTCCTGGTTGGAGCTCCAGCAGAGACTACAGGCTCCCCGCTGATCCCCTCACCACTCCCTGCTAAGCAGGGATTTCCCTTGTCCCCTCTGCCTTACACAGACACCTCTCCATATTAGCTAGCAGACCACATGCTGGCTACAGTCTATGCTGTGGCAGACAGGACAAAGGCAAACTCAACAGGTAGCTGGTGATGTCCCTTTGTTGTTTTCTAATAAACACTGAGTTAGGTGTGATAAACACTGTTATCAATTCCCTGCTGGGCTGATCAGAAGGGAGGGGGGGAACTCCTCCCTAATCAGGGCATCCTCCTGGGGCAGGGCCATGTCTCCCCTCAGCTCAGCCCTGATGAAGGGAAGGGAGGGCTGCTCTAGCGCCCTTTGGCTTCTACCCTGAGCCTTTGCAGATATATGCCTATGTTTTGGGGATGTCTGTGCAGTTGCACACTGATTCAGCCTAGCCAGGTTAAACTAACCTGCAAAGATTGAATCAGTTCAGGCTCAGGCTTTTTAAATGTCTGGCTCTAGGTTTTGTGACTTATTTTCCCTATGCCACACACTTGGTTTCAGTCAAATGCAACATTAACAGGTCATAATTCTTGTATTGGAAATACAGGGAGGCAAGCATGTTTCAAAGCTGCTGTCTCCTTATTATTTTTGGCTTGTGGTCCCCCTTTATTGATCTGTTCTTTGGTCCAAGGTCCCTCTTAGTTTATGCTCTGACATGAGTGCCAAATCTCATTTCTTTCAGTTTGCTTACTGTCTCTCATCTCCATGTATTTTATCTGATTTTCTGTTTTCCAGGTCTGTTTTCAATTTCTAGCATCTTTCCCTCCAGTTCTCTTTTCCCTGTCTCTTCATTTGCCACTATCTCCTCCTTCATTTTCTTCCTCTTCCAGTCCACTGAGGTTCCCAGTGTCCAGTGCTTCATAGATTCATAGATGTTAGGGTTGGAAGGGACCTCAGTAGGTCATTGAGTCAACCCCCTGCCCTGGGCAGGAAAGAGTGCTGCGGTCAGACTACCCCAGCTAGGTGCTTGTCCAGTCTCCTTTTGAAGATCCTGAAGGTAGGGGAGAGCACCACCTCCCTTGGAAGCCCATTCCAGATTCTGGCAACCCTTACTGTGAAGAAGTTCTTTTTAATGTCCAACCCAAATCTGCTGTCTGTCAATTTGTGGCCATTGTTCCTAATTACTCCAGGGGGTGCTCTAGTAAACAGAGCATCTCCTATTCCCTGCTGCCCTCCCCTGATGAATTTATAGGCAGCCACCAGATCACCTCTCAGCTTTCTCTTGTGCGGGCTGAAGAGATCCAGGTCCCTCAGTCTCTTCATAGGGCCTGGCCTGCAGGCCTTTGACCATACAAGTGGCCCTCCTCTGAACCCTCTCAAGATTCTCCACATCCCACTTCAGGTGTGGCACCCAAAAGTGGATACAGTACTCCCAACTGCGGCCTGACCAGAGCAGCATAGAGGGGAAGAAGCATCACCTCCATGGACCTGTTAGTCATGCATCTGCTATTCTCTGATTTCCATTGTCTTCTGCTTAATATTCTATTATCTCACCATGGAGAGAGAGAGACGCAGCGGGATCTCTCTACCTTCTATTGCTGTCTTGTGTTAATGTTGGTTAGTTCTCTAAACTCATTTTCCTTTTTGTTTTAGTTACAGGTGTTGCTTCATGTTCACAGTCTCTCTTCTTTCCTTTGCTGAGTAGTACAGTTAATGTAAGAACTGCCACAGAGGGTAGGAAGAAGGCTGGTCTTATGGTGAAGGATGTGCTCACTGACTGAAAAGCAGTATTCTTTACATGTGTGGTTTTATTTGGTTTTACAGATTGGAAGACTTGAAGGACAGGTTATGAGATACAAAACTGCAGCAGAGAGTGCAGAAAAAGTAGAAGATGAACTCAAAGCAGAAAAAAGGAAACTTCAACGAGAGGTAATAAATTCCTTTTCATTTCAAAGGAAACTCAATCGAATCTTTATAAATAAAATTAAAAGCTTGAATATTTAATCTGTGCAGCTGTTATGGCAGTAAATGTACTTCTGAAAGAGGGTCAGGAATAAAAATGGCTGTATGTATGATATTTTGCATGAACCTTTCATTAGTCATCTGTGAGCACTTCATTATATTCCAAGACCAGTTCCTTTCTGACTGCAGCTGGCAAGATGTTCTGCAGGCCATGAATAATGGTAATTGTCTTGGCTCACAACATTCTTGTTTTTCAGCAGTTTCTCCTCCTCTTATCTTTTTTCTCTAAGTCTTAGGAAGTTCTAACAAATTATATCAGCGTTGATTTCTTGAGCAGATTTTGTCTATTTATATTATGGCCATCTTTACTTCTTGGCTATCAAATCGCAACTGCGCAGATCATTGGGAGAAACTTTCTTGTCCTCAGTGCACTGATAACCTGTCTTCTGGTTGGTTTGTTTCTTCAATTCATGTGTGCTAGTGCAGCATCAAGATTATTTGAACTGAGGTTTTGAAACCCTTTCCCTTGTTGGGACCAGGTTTTGCCTCCTTTTGTGTGCAGTTTGTTCCCAAGCTAGAGCATTTTACTTGTTGTGTCACGTCTGTTAAATTTTGTCTACTTTCAGGCTAAAAACAGACATTAGGTTTCTTTTGAGACAGCCTTTTATTCTTGGATCCTGTGGGTGTACCCTGTCCTACTTTTAAGTACCTGTTAAATCATAATACATCTATTTTTTACTCTAATGGACCTCAAATATCTGAGATTCAGTTGTACGTTGTATCACTTTTTTGTAACACTTTGTTACAGGTTTTTTGAAGCATGATGGGAAGGTTTCCTAGTAGCTTCAGAAAGCTGCTGGACTGTTTCATGCCATGTTACACAAGTACAAGTTTACTGTGCCAGGTATCCAGGTTTTAGCTGTGTTGGTCTAGAGGCTAAAGGAATCAGAACTCATGGCAGAGGGGATATCTTTTATTAGACCAACTAGATATTTGCAAAATTGTCTGCCAAAAACCAAGACTAGGGTGAGATGTCATTCAGGAACATTAGGTCCTGGAATGACTGAGTCCTCACACTCTCTTCCTGTTTCAGAGAAATCTTATTTTCCAGCTCAGGAAGCCACAAACAGCCTAATTTTAAAGCAAATTTCATTTAGACTCTTAAGCATTTCTAAGTTATAGCAAAGCCTTTAAAAAAAAAAAAAGTGAAGAGAAAATAAGGTTATGATCCTAACATCAAAGCTTCTTTTAGAATTTTAATTCCTGTTATTCACAAGACAGCACTCTAAAACTGAATGAAACATTTGTTTGCATTTTAGTTAAGGACAGCACTGGATAAGATGGAAGAGATGGAGATGACCAATAGCCACTTGATGAAACGGTTGGAGAAGATGAAGGCTAATAGGACTGCTCTTCTATCTCAACAGTAGAGAAGACTTCTTTTTTAAATGTGCACTGCTCCTTGAAATAACTAGCCCTTAGTTTGTTTTTAATACAGACTTTCATTGGCACAAACTTTTGAACACTGAACTGTTCAGTGATATTTTAGTTTCCTAATTAAGTGGCATACTTTGTAACTTATGAGAGAATGAAAAATAGTTCCAGTTCCCATGTGAATGATGGTGATTTTGTTTTCTTTACCAGTTTGACTTTAAAGTCATCTGGAGCACAATGCTGTATGATTGACTTATTGCTAGAAAATATGTTTTCACAACTGTGGAATCAAGTTTACTCACAATCCTTATTTCAGCTGCTTTAATGATGCTTGGAGACAACTGCATGACTTCAAGAGGACACTGTTTATTAAACTAACAAATATATTTGCTCAAGACATCACACAGCACAAGTGCCTTCTATATGGTGCAATTTAGATTTCAGTTATGTTAGATTGTCAAAATAACCTTTGAAATCAGATAACTTTTATTTTAAGACACATTTTGGGCTCTCTGTTCACTAAACTTTATACATTTTGATGGAAAGATGCATTTTTGTATAATATTTAAATTTATAAGAAAAAAATAGGGACTGTATATAAAACTTGCTTTTTGCATGGGTGATGGTACAGTTGCGTTCCAGATTTTTGTCAAATATAAGCCCTGAAATTCTTGATATAACAGGAGGGACATCAAACTCTACAAGAGTTCTTTTGTTGTACATTGTAAAACTGTATCATTTGCTGCTTAAGTGTGGATTTAACTTTTAGGGTGGGAGGAGGGTTTGAAAAATGTGGCTGATGAACTTATTAAATGGACACTTTACTGACCAGAATAAGTGTTTGGCATCTTCCTTTAAATTCTAAACTTGTTCCTAGAGTCTATGGGTTCTAAATTCAGTTATCACAAAATAAGAATACGTGCTGCTGTTTCATACCGTAATCTTTTTGAAGGTTTTGAAACAGCACACTTTACTTTTGGGTTTGTTTTTACATTTGGGCTAAATAGTTCCCCCCCCCCCCCC
>NW_017729006.1:23797200-23820654 GCF_001723915.1 Gavialis gangeticus | reverse complement strand
TTTGGGTTTTGTTTTTAATTTGGGGAAAAAATTCCCCCCCCCCCCCCCGCAAAGGCAGCATCTGTAACTAAAAAAAGTTTGAGTGTAGCATAGATTAACTCTTGAAGTTCTAGCAATCTTGTATATAATATATAGCTACTTGGCTAACAAATAACTCATTCTTTCTCTAGTTAGAACCAAGCCAACTCTTGCCTCTTGATTACTTCTAAGATTGAGAGTTAGAGATTTATTATACAGTGACCTTTTGTTCCTTTAGGATGAAAATAATTTGCTCTAATTTTGGGAGACGACAACTGTAGTACTGAAGTGTCTGTTAAGTTAGTTTAAAAAATAAAGCTATGTTCAAACTAAGGGGTAAAATTTACCCCTACTACTTATAAAGCTTTTGGGAGAGTCCAGCTTTAATCTCCTGCTAAGAAAAAATAGGCTATAAAATAATCCCTTCAACATCTCTCAAAAACTCTATATAGGTCTGGTAGATTAGCAAGCTGCAAAATGTTGCCATCTTCTGTGAAGTGTTTAGGAGGTAAAAGATGGGTCCTTAAAGCTTTGTAAACAATATGTTCCACGGTCCATTTCCATGTTTTTGAACCTGAATCAAGGTCTTCATTCTAAAAGAAATTAAAGACGGAACTATTACATTTTTTGCCAAAAATCTACACTTATAAAGCTTGTTTTTTTCAAAAACTAAATTTTTCCGGTTATTAAAGAGACTTAATTTTATTCTTCAGTATTAGCTCATATAGGAAGATAAGTGAGTAATTAGAATACTGTGACCTACAACAACTCACCACCCAGTTCTAAAATACTTGGGGGAGGGCATCAGAGCTTGAACATTATTAAAAAGCTTCCTGCAAGCATTTGGCTGTAAAAACTGGTAACTACAGGTAACCCATACTTTTTCCTGGCCAAGCTTTAATGTTTTTAGTAGAAGATAAAGTTTAACGCATATTATATTACTCTTGCTTGCACAGCTCAGGATCTGAACTCACATAGTGGCTTACTAAATTCCAATGTGTTTTCCAAAGAAGTTAGCTAAGCATGCAAAAACATCTCCAAACAACTTCTATCGAGTCATTAATCCAAGGCATGTTTCCAAAAATGTTCAAGTCTTCACCTTTTTGTCTTCTTTGGAAACATCCATTCTTTCAGTACTCTGCTGGAAATATTTCTCAGTCCATCTGATTCTAAAGTCTAGAGGTGGAAGCCTTTTTTTTTTAAATAGGTTTATCATTTAATACTTGTTCTTGTAACTAAATTATGTGCTGTTATACCATGTTACTGTACCTGTGAACTAGTTAGGTTAGATTCATCCAGCATATATTGCTTTCTAATGGAGTAAAACATGGCTAACTCTTTGCTGAGACTTTCAAAACATTCTCTCTCTTCATCCCAGTTTACCTGTCATAAGAGAAAATAAGAGCTATTCAGATTATATAAGAGCTAGAATGCTACTTTGCAAGAACATTACTGGCCCTTACCAAAGAGCAAAATTAAAAGGGTCCTAATTGTTCATTAAAAATCATCAAAATAAACTGCTGTTTGCACCATGTGGTGCTACAAAATTAGGATATATAAAAAAGCAAGGATAAGCACACTTCATATGAAAATAAGCTCCATAGATAATCTTGATGTGTTTTTAGCTATCTGTGGCTTACCTGTTAAGTTTTTTTCCTTTTGGAAGAGAAATGCGTCCTTAAACCCATTTATGCCACTAGAACACGAAGGTTTGGAATAATTCCACCACAGCATGGAGTCAAGTATATTTAGAAAAGGCTTTTTCGTTACTTCTTTTAAATGGTTTGACACCAGAACAATGCAAAAGAAATTACCACTTCTATCTAAACAGGGTTTGATACTCCCAAACGCTCTTACATCCAGTCTTCCTTCCACATCAACTTTTGCCAAGTTTCTTATGGGTTGCATTATTTTGTTCCTTCTTATTAGTCAGGATTTCAGAGTACATCTATAAATGCCACTTCTTGATCAGTGGCAAAGGAAAGCAAACAGCAGTATCTTCAAGTAATCAGCTTTAGTTAAATGTTGAAAAGCAACATACCTCTGTAGCCAAACGAAGGATAAACATAGGTAATCCCTCCAAGGGGGGAACATAGTTGTCTATGAGGAGTGGCAGTCCAGTCAGGTTTCCTACCTGCAAACATAACATGACCAAGCAGTCAATAAGGATGCGGATTTCCTGCATCAGCTGCCAGTTTTTTCAGAAATCTCACAAAGTTCAACAAGGACAAGTATAAAGTCCTGCACTTGGACAGAAGAATCCCATACACCAGTCCAGGCTGGGCACTGACTGGCTAAGCAGCAGCTCTGCAGAAAAGGACATGGAGGTTATAGTGGACAGTAAGATGGATACAAGTCAGCAGTGTGCCCTTGTTGCCAAGAAGACTAACAGCATGCTGGGCTGCATTAGTAGGAGTGTTGCCGGCAGATCGAACGAGGTGATTATTTCCCTCTATTCTGCACTAGTGAGGCCACACCTAGAGTATGTCCAGTTTTGGGTCCACCACTATAGAAAGGATGTGGACAAGTTGGAAAGAGTCCAGCAGAGAGCAGTGAAAATGGTTCAGGGACTGGGGCATATGACTTATGAGGGAACTGGATTTATTTAGTGTGTAGAAGAGAAGACTGATGAGGGATTTAATAGCAGCCTTTAACTACCTGAATGGTGGTTCCAAAGAGGGTGGAGCTAGACTGTTCTCAGTGGTGACAGATGACAGGACAAGGAGCAATGATCTCAAGTTGCAGCAAAGGAAGTTTAGGTTGGAGATGAAAAAAAAACTCTCATTAGGAGGGTGGTGAAGTTAAACTCAGTGGGAACAAGCTACCTAGAGAGGTGGTGGAATCTCCATCCTTGGAAGTTTTTAAGGCTCATCTTGACAAAGCCCTGGCTGAAGTGATGTAGTTGGGGATGGTCCTGCTTTGAGCAGGGGGTTGGACTAGATGACATCCTGAGGTCCTTTCCAACCCTAACTTTCTATGATTTATCACAGGGTAAGGGTATAGCTGACAAAGCACAAGTTAAATATGGATAGAGTTGCACAGAAAATTGTACCCATGCCCTACATGCTTCAGAAGTCCAGTCTTCTAATAAATGTATCAAAATGACTTGGGTAACCCTAGAGGTATCTAAAAATCTACCCTGAATTACTCAGACCAAAGGAGCTAGGGCTTACATGGGAGGTGAACACATAGGAGCCTCCACAAACAAGCATTCCTCCGCTTATCATGTCTTAACCCCTTTCAAAGCATGCCTGAAAGACTGTCAGAAGACACTATCCTTTATCTAGCTCTCTGCCTAGAGCGATTTCATTTCTTACCTCCAGCCACCCACAATGTTTTGATCCCCAAATTCAAGATTACTCTGGCATTTTCAATTGCTTTTTGAAACTGTTCCACTTTGCATGGAATAAATCAACAGACTACTCGATCAAGACTCCAGCTTATAGTTATAGCACTCACTAGGGACTAGGATATTAGTGCTCCAGTCCTTGCTCTACAGGATTTCTCATTCAATGAGTTTAATGCAGACTACCTTCAGTTGTATTTTTTAATAAATATGGAGCCCTGATCACTTTCAAAGTGAGCAGGAGAAGCTTCGGGAGATAGGTCCTCCTTACTGACTTCAGGCAACATGCTGGGTGTTTCAGAGCCCATTCTGCCTAACCTCACACCCTGTACAGGGAAGAACTTAGAGGCGCCTGGAAGGTGTGCTTTGCCACACTCAGCTGGCTCTAGCCTTACAACTATATACATCAATTTGGAACTATTCTTAAAGTAAGTCTGCATGCAGTTTTAAAAAAGACAAATAACATGTGACCAACACCTAGAGTTACCTACATAACTGCTGTAATAGAAGCATAGGCAAGAGTCACCTCATCAATTTCAAGAGAGAAGTAATCTTTCAGCATTTCAGTCTTCTTCTTTAGAAACTCAACAATGTACTCTGCAAGTCCTTCTTTTGGGCCATCCTCTTCTGTCCAGCCACTTTCAGGGTTCTCTAAAGCAAGCATCGCTAGCTCATACAGTGGTGCTGGTTCCTTTAAAAATCCAAAGACGACACAAATATTACCCACACAGCTCAAATCTTTAATATAAAAGTGATCCTTAACCACACATTTCCCAGTGTAATTTTTTGTGCAGTGAAATTTGCTTTTTCTCCTAGTAAACAGAATATGCTCCTCTTACCACTCTATAAAGCCTATGGCATGGTGGCTAAAAGTTGAGAACTTCCCAATATAATTCTGGTGAAGAATGGACAGAATGGGTAGATTAGGCGGCAAAGTTGCTGAAGGACTAGAATCATATGTTAAGAATGAAACCACCAATGTCAGAACTTGCAACAGGTGTGGAATTTATATCAGCTACGCTATGCTGATGTAAAGGAAATTAAATGCATGCCAGTACTCATCAAAATTTGACCTTCCCACCCACAGCCTGATGTGACCTACTCTGCATAAATAAAGAAAAATCCATATTTCAGAATAATACAAGATCAGAAACTGGTAACAGAGTACTCTCTCCAAAAAACTGTACATAAGGTTTGAAGAAGTTTATACTTACTGACAATCTTAAAACTCCAAAATTTGCGAAGTCAAAAACTAGTATCTGGTAGAAGAGCTCTTCACTACATTGAAAGAAAATAAAGTGAATTCATTATGGAAAGGTCTGTATCAGTCAAGTCTGTCACAAACATGGTCTCTGCTTTATAATGGTAGACCCCCTGAACACAGCAGTACTCAGAAGACAAGACAGATATTGTGGAAAACTATAAAAATGGCTTTTCCTTTAATGATGCTACAATTTTAGCTATATGGTTTTTCACTGTTGTGCCTAACTACCACAAATATGCATAATTAGTAAAGAAACTAAAACAACATGTTACTGGCAAGTACCTTACATGAAAGGTATAGGCAGGTGTGAGGCTGAGGCAAGCTCTTTGCTGCCTCAGGCTCTGTAAAACTCAGCATACAAGGACTTCTTAATTATGGTTCAACCCCCAAATTTCAGGATCTGCATAGAACATTTTAGTCACCTTAATTCGGGGCCCTTTACTGGGCCTATTTGAGTGCCCAGTAAATCACCACATTGCCACTGTTTTATCTCAGTTCTATAATCAATCTCAAGTTCAGTGGCTATTTTAACTGCCACTTCTAATAACCTGTTCATTTACCTGAGTTTTGTGGTATTCAGAAGATACAGTTTTGTCTGGTATTGTGCCAAGGCCCACTGAGGGCTAACGCAACCAACAAATGAGTGATCCCGTAGCATCTCCTGAAGACCTGGAATAATACACCAAACATGAGATTGTGCACATCACTCCTCCTCTCTCCCTTCCCCTCTCTCAAATGCACATGAAATCATGTTCAGTATCTTGATTTTTATGGAAATCCTAAACTAGTACCCCAGTCATTTCTGTACTTCTTCTTCCAAAATACAGTAAAAGCTGTGTTATCCGGCATCCCTGGGAAATGGGGAGTGCCGGTTAATCAAGTATGTCGGTTATCTGAGAGGTGTCTTTGCCTGTTCCGGCTGCTGCCCCTCCGGCTGTGTCTGGTACACCAGGGCTTTCACTCCCCGGTGTCAGTGTGCCAGGGGACACGGAGGGGGCCCCCGTACAGGCTGCTTTGCCCTGGGCCACGGTCCAAAGTCGGTGAAGTGGGACTTGGTGAAACCAGAAGTGCCATGGTGGGACTTCTGGTTTCACTTTTGCTGCGTCAATCGGCATACGGGTTAATAGAGCATTCCGGATGGTAAAGTGCTGAATATAACACAGCTTTTACTGTAACTAAATATTAACAATTATCTAGAAATTCTGAATGAGTTTATGTTGTGAATTAATACTCGCTGAAAACTTAGAATGGAAAAATAGCCTCCTATATTTTGCTTTTTGTTTAGAAATGCAGTTAGCCTTTTGGACTAAGATCAAGTATAGCCTAAGATCAAGTGTACAGGCTTACTAAAGTTTAAAACAACCCTAGGGTTTCAGACAGGCAGCTCAGCTCCCCTGTCTTGAAGTGAAAGTTGCTTGTTTGGAAATTGGCCTCATCCCTTCATAAAGTTTTACACAAACTTTGATCAGCCTATGGGATTAACACGGTGCTGCTATTGGTTTGTGGGTCAATCCACAAGCAAAAGAAAATGTCTGATAGACCCACCGCCTAAGCAAGTTTTGTGTGCAACAGGAAAAGTAGGCTGACTTCTTTTCAGCAGTTCAAGTGGTTACATAGACCTGCCAGAAGAACGGCAATTTTGAGAACATGGAACTTGCATACTTGTGTGTGCCTGGTTATTAACTTCTTCTTGCAGAGTCAGTACACTGGTTAGGTTAATAATCCTTCTTCGAGGGGTGCAGGCGGCAGTCATTTCCTTCCTACTATGATCTTCCTCCATTTCTACATCACTGTCTTCCCGCTGTCTCTTTCTGCAGTTCCAAAGGAAAAAACAGAAATATTTTCTATTCTCTTTATCATTTATGCCAAGAGACATCCTACGGAGAAGTGTGGTGACCAAGTCTCAGATTGTACGTTAAGTAGCACTGCAGAAAACACAGTCAGTTCCCCAAAGTTATCAAACATTTATTTCACTTCCAAAGCACAGTTTGTTAAAAAGGGTAATTCCCAAAGCTATTTAGAACTCCTTACCTCTGAAAACACACTCACACTGTTTAAGGGCCGAACCTAGCTCTTTGATCTCAACAAGAGAAAGACCAGACCCAAAGGAAGATTCTAAACAATGTTCCTTAATGTTATTCTTGGCATAAATAAAAATGTTTTCTTCCCTCCAATGGCTCCAATCCAACTCCAATGGATCGGCCCTATCCAAGTTTCACCAGGGATTCCCCTTTAATAGTTTTGTGTTATCTTTTCCAGGGAATGTGTGCAGGACATATTTTATTCTTTGTATTTAAATTCCCTTCTACTGAGAACCTCTGCTTTCTGCAAGTCCATTCATAGCATTTATAATTTTCCGGCATTAAAAAAAAAGGGAGAAAGCACTTGAACTTCTTGACCAGCGCGCCTGCACAAAAAGGCAACAACCCACACCTTCAGCAGAGAGTGGCCTTACCGAGGAGGCACTGTTTCAGGAGAGAGCCTTCCAGTTTCTTTCAGTTCCTCTGGTAGCACTGTTGCATCCCCTTGTGCAACAGCTATTGTATTAAAGTCACTGAGATCTTCCATTTCAGCTTCTTGCTGTCTGGCTTTGCCATCACAAAGGTCTGAACTACTCCCCGGTGTCACTGCAGGAGGCCCTGTACTTAAGGATTTGTTCACCGGCTGAAGGAAAGCATCAAGCTTTTGCTCTCGGGCATCCGTTCGAACCATCTGGTGAGCGTAGACCTTGTCACCTGTTCCCTTAGATGTCAATGATGAACTTGCTGCTGATTTAACCACTTCAGTTGAAGAACAATCAGCTGATGGAAGTAAAGTCTTCATCATAAAAATTGGGAGGAAGGAGAGAAGAGATTCAGCACTAGCCGGTCATACATATCTGTCTCTCTCTCTAAAGGTGGCATCTGCCCTCCTACAATGGATAAGCGGTTTGCCTTTGTACAACAGAACCCTTTTTTTTTTGTATCTGTGATTCTTAATCCATTTATGTGTCACAAAGGGCTGCCAAATTAAAGATGAGCCACTCAGCTTTTACTTCAAAGGGCACTGTTACGTCACTGAGCTGGAGTTCAACAGCGGACACCAGCCTTTTAAAATAAAAGTCATATCAGTAAGAACATCTTAGTGGTTCAGCCCAGGTGATTTAAGCCTCAACTGGTTCACAAACCCACATCCTAGCATCAGAGGATGGGGGCTGGAAACCTAATCCTACAAAGTATCCAGGTTAAACTATACCACATCTTCATCCGACTGAAGCATTTTAAATGGAACAGCATTGTGCTGTCTGCACAGAGGACATTAACCCACATGGAATCATCCTATTCCTATTTATTTTTTTAAGAACAAACTTGTTAAAAGCCTTAACAAGTTTGAATTTTTTTATACAATTATTTTATAAACAAACAGTTATTACTCTCAGTATACAAGAATGGAAGAGAAGTAAAACCAAAAAAACTTTTACAATGTTTATTGTCTTGTTTACTATAAATACGCTGAGAGCTTTACCCCAAGTAGGGGTCAGGATCGGGCAATTATTTTTGGGCGGGCCACTTAATGAGTTCTGGTGAGCTGTCAAGGGCCACACATGCAAAATCTTTCAGAAGATATTATTTTAACAAATTATAGATTTAAAAAAAAGTCATATACTAAAACTCAAATATCTACTATGCCGTATTTTAATTTTACTAAAAAAAAAAAAATTGTCCTGATTTGAGTAGTGTATATAAAGGTGATTGCATAATAGCTCAAAATAGTCTTACTTTTGTATGTATTGTGTGTGTGTGGAGGGGGTGACTATGGGGGGCATATGTGTCGGTGAGGTGTGGGGGCATGTGCACGTGCTTGTGTGGGAGGACGCCTGGGCACTAGGTCCCAGGACCCAGCTGGAGGTAGGAGGGAAGGATAGAGTAGTGGGGCAAGGATAGAGTGGGGGGCAGAGGGCATGTGCAACAGGGTTCACCCAGGCGGTGTGGTGCAGGCACAGTCTGTGGCTGCCCTCACAGTGCTCCACATGGGGCCAAGCCCCACGCAAGGCAGCCCACTCCATGCTCCCACCCACACCCATTGACTCCGGCACCGGCCAGCCCACACAGCTTCCCAGCAGGATGCAGCTACAGCCGCCCGGGTGTTGCTTGGCTCCCCCTGCCTCTAGTGGCTGCTCCTCCTGCCAGTGGTGGATTAAGATTTATTGGGGCTTGAGCAAACAGAAAATGGGAGGTCCCTCACACCCCATTATAAATAGGAATGTATCAAAAAGCATTAATAGACCCGTTAAATGTTTACACAGCACATTAATAAATAAAGCACAAACACACAATGTCGAAATTAACTGCTCAATTTTGCCACACACAAGAGAATAAAACAAATGCCTTAGGAAAAGTACTCATGCATGGGATCACCATAAATGGTGGTCATGTAGTGGCCATGTAGACACTTGTTTGACTATTTTTTTAAATACACATTTTACATTGTACCTACGCCACGGTAAACTGCTACAAGAAAAATACAGGCCATACCGATAGCCTCGAGTACAAGTCTAAGAATACCATTAGTGATTCTTGCAATTAAAATAAAGCAGTAGACCAGCACAATACATTTCAATGCTTTTTTTTTTTTTTTTATCATTCCTGAGACATTAAACTTGTGCTAAACTTCATATATAGGCAATCCTTAACTTAAAACGTTTTGAGTTACAACATTTTGTAAATTGACACCTTGTTTCAACTTTCTGATGTCAGTTTTGACTTTACAATGCTTGATCTGATGTGACACAATGCCAGCAAACAAGTTTGTTGCATCGCTCATCTTCCTGGGAACATCTGTCTAAACTTCCTTGGACACTTTCTTTAAGAAAGCAGGCAGGAATCCAGAAAAAATCTGCAGTCAAGACTCCAGAGAATCACAGCAATTTTGGAGGAGATTCGTCTGACTTATCCTGTACAAAGAATTTGAATTGTATTAGTTCATCAGGAAAGTCCTGTTCCAAGTCATTGGGGTTAACTGCAGCAAGTTCAGCAGCACGTTTCCAACGTCAGTGATGTCCAGCAAGTCGTATTCAAGCAATACTTCAAAGCGACTGTTCAGCATCCTACAGGCATCCAGTCGGTGACAAAGACAAGCTGGTCAATTATAACATGGAAGGTTTCAGTACAAAACTTTTGGTTTCCCTCAAGTAAGGTTCTCCCAACTCATCTGCAAACTCTTTTCATTTTGGCTTGTTGCAGTTCTGCTGCTATTGTGTTTTTAACTTTCTGCCCCATCAGATTTATCAATTCTTCACAAATACTTGATGACAGGTAAGGATTACCTTTACCCTTCTGTCCAAAGTTAGCCAGATGATCTGCCAAAAAATGGATCAAATTCTGCAATCAACTCCAAAAATCCCCCAAAAGTTTCCATTATGTGGCAATTCTAACAGCTCATCATGCTCATGGAATGCAAGTCCATGTTCACTTAAGAATATGATAACTGCTACAACATGCTTAAAGACTTCTCTACAGTAGTGACACTCTGATTGAAATTGCTGTCTTAGATCTGCATCTACTGTACCTTTGCATGCTGTATCCATGCCAGCATACAGCCCCGGTTTTCCAGGCTTCTCTCATGTTCCCATGGATGTTCAGGGTGCTTCTAGTCATTGAATCCTTCACTAAATGCATGCACTTCAGTAGAAAGAAGTTTGCCGGGAAAGCAGTAGACATTTCCAATAGACAGTGAGTGAATAAGCCAGTCCCGTGTAACAGATTCACCATTGGGCAGCTGACAAGAAAACAGATCTTCAGGCAGCATACGCATCTTCCCTTCAATCACCCGAGCAGAAGCAGAGAATTTTTCTACATTTTTATTTTGACAAGCAGCTGAACCCTTAGCAATCCAAAAAGTCCTGAAACTGTCATCAATGTTGCTCCACAATGCACAATCGCTGCTAAATTGACCTGCTTCAGTGGCATTTCTTTTGCCTGCATGACTTGGTCCTGGTTTGTTTGTTTCCCCACAGTTCGTGGTCTGCTGCTTCATCCTCACGCTGAAGGCCTACTTTGTCAGAAGCACTGTCTGCCAAACCAGTGCTGCAGTCTTTGCAGTCAGCTGTTTCTTGTTTATCTCTCTCTCTCCTTGAAATAATGAACAGTTGTTGATATCTTCTGAAGCAAAGAAGTATCTTTAAGTGCCTTCGCTTGCTTCAACTTTCTCTTAGCACTCCCGCTTAAGTAACACTGTTCCATACTGGGTGTTTTGTACACAAATATTAATAATATCTGTGTTAATACTAATATTATCAGTTGTCTGTGAATTCAGATGCACACTGTTCACACACGTCAGACCAATCACACAGAAGTCATTTGCATATTGGAATGAGCATTATGCACATGCGTCTTGTATCTTTTTTGATGCAGGCCTCTTACAGTTTGCCAGTCTACAGCCATAGTAAAAAATTAATATAATTATAAACACTTGGGAATTTTATTCTGTCATTAGCATCCTACATATTAATATATAATATGTTATTTATTAGGGGGTGCACCGATAAAGATTTTCTTTGCCAATACTGATAGCTGATTATTAACCAACCCTATCTGCCAATGCTGATCTGATAACTGATACTTAGTAATAATGCAAGACATTTTAAACTACTGACTTAAATAAACCTTTTCTTGGTGCACTCCAGGAGCCTCCTGTGTCACACATATCAGTGTCCTGGCACTTAAAAATAGCGGCGGGGGCACTTGAACTAAAGCTTGTCAACTGAGCTTTAGTTTAAGCACCACCACCACCATTTTTAGCATGGGGACACCAATACAGAATACACTGCAGCACTTTAATAACAGTGGCTCTCAGAGCTGCTCTACTTAAAGCGCTGCCACTCCCACCCACGGAGCACATGTAGAAGTGCCAAGGGGCAGCTGCCTGAGCATGCCCAGCAGGGTTGAAGGGCCTTCCTGCCTGCCCAGGGCTGGGTGGTCTCTGAACTAGGCTGCCCCCCCTAAACTCCCCCCACCTTCTTCTTCTGCCCAGGGCAGGGCCACAAAACTATAAACTGGAGAAACTGGGCCACTCCTCCCCTGCAGTCAGGCCCCAGGAGCTGGACTCCAGCAGAGGGAGAGGCCCCTTCCCCTCTTGGTGCTGCTGCTGCTGCTGCCACTGCCAAGGGCAGAACAGGCCTCCATACCTCACACCATCCCACAGTGGAGGCTGAATGGACCTGGCGGGGCAGGGGGTGGGGTTGCACATGCCCATCTCTCTTTCCTGATCTCCGCCACTCCCAGCCACAGCCAGAGCAGGGCTGAGCGGGATGAGGGCGGATGCAGGCTGCCCCCTATGGGCTCAGGGCTTTCTGCTCTGCTGCCCTTGCCCCAGAGGCCCCATGCCAACTGCACGCCCCCTGCCCACCTGGCAGCAGGAGGCACAACTCGCTGTCCCAATTGCTACCAGGTGAACAGGGAGCTGTGGCCAGCATGGGGCTTGCGGGAAAGACAGCAAAGCAGAGAGCCCCAAGCCCACAGTGAGCAGCCCGCATGTACCCCATACACAAATATGGGGGGTGCACATTTCCCTGCCTCGTTTCGGGGGTGCGCATAGTGGCAGGGAGCTTCCCCCTCTCCTCCCTGGATGTGCTGCCCATGGCTCCGTCCCACTCCCAGCCCTGACGGGGCACCGCTCCCAGCCCCTGCCTCACTCCCTCCCTCAACATGAGGGCCTCAATCTGCCCCGCTACACCCCTTCCCCTCCATAGACCTACCTTTAGGGAGCTGCTCTCCATGCTGCCCAGCTTTTTTCCTGGCCATGTGCACGTATGCGGCTGCACACATGCACGTGGCTGTAGGCCCCATGCATCTTGCTCCTGGCAGCCCCAAGCAGGAAGGACCCCCTGCAAGCTAGAATGCTGCCTGCCTGCAAGGGGAAATCCACCATTTCCTGAGGAAACCCAGGCACCCAGGGAGCCCCTGATTGGCAGAGGCCCTACAGGCCCGTATGTTAATCTGCCTCTGCCTTCTGCCCTGCTGCAGCTCCAGCTCCCAACCACCTTCCACTTGGCTGATTGCAGGTGGCTGTTCATTGCATCGGGGGGCCAAGTGGGTGGAAGGCAGCTGACAGCAGGAGTCCTGAACGCTGGGGCAGGAAACACCGGAGCAGTGCAGCAGGGGCAGGAGGAGGAGGAGGAGCTGCTGGACCCATGAGGGGGACCTGAACAACATTAAAGCAGCTGCAACCACACTGGGAGCAGCCCTGCCAGGAACCTGTGCACACTGGCCAGGGCTGGAAGGAAGGGCAGCCCAGGGCTGAGTGGTCTCTGGCTGCTGCTGCCAAAGGCAGGACAGGCCTCCATGCCCCAGGGAGCCTAGCCCACAGACCACCTAGCCCTGGGTGCAGGCAGATGGAAGCACAGCATAGGCTGCCCTGAGCGGCGTGGGTCTTAGTCCTAGGTGAAGCACTGAGGGGTCAGCCATGAGCCGGATCCTGTCAATTAGTGGGCACCACCCATGGGCCAGATGCGTCTCACAGGCCATATTTTGCCCACCTTTTATAGCTGGTCTTACCTATCAATAAATCTTCAACCCAAAAACACTGCATATGTGCATGTCTGTTATGTTATATACATATATTTTGTATGCATTTAAAATAAAAATATTTTGAAACTAAAAATAAGCAACAACAACAAAAAATAATATTAACTTGTCTGCCTAATACTACCTATATATTCTACTGGTTTCATTTCGTTACTGTTCAATTAATTGCTTCATAAAAAAGCCACTGATTTACCAGTGCTTAATTTTTACGGTAGATTTAGTAAGACACAAAATCTCTTTAGAAATTACTCTTCTGTTTCAAACTCTGCTTTTTGTAACACCAAGATCACTGACCCCAAGAGATTCAAAAAAAACATTTCTGGTCAGTTTGACAGCATAAAACAGCACTTTGCTGAAATACTTTCCCTAGGTGTTTAGGTCTTCATTTAGACAGAACAAATAAAACCCCAACAAAATATGAAGGAAGCATAGTTGTAAAAGTATGCACTGAAAAGTGAATTCACGGGAACGAGATGGAAAAAATACTTCAATTCATTTTCCCAAAATTAACTATATTTTAAGTTAACAATAGTGTAATACCCAAGTATTGACACTCTCACCTCTTGAATCAACATAACTTCTCAAGAGGTGAACAATATAAGTATCACCTAGATTACATTCAAACTTTATGCAGAATACATACTACCTCTGTATTCTCACCTGTGTGAAATACATCCTTGAAGAGTTAGAGCCCAGTAACTTGCTCTCTACATGCTGCTGCACATGTTCTAGGATACTATCTTCATGAAGAAAGTGAACTTCATGCTTTGTAGGGTGTACATTCACATCCACATTCTGAGGGGCTATTTCTAGGCTGCAAGACATGTTAAAAGAGAACTAACTTAAAAACACTCCGCTAATGGTGAAGCATACATGAATCAGGGTCGCAAACTTTGTCACAACTGAGGTCATAACTCTACCCAATGCAGCCAAAGTGGCCCCAAAAAAATTCTTGACTAGCAGCATTTGTTGTTTTAATGCTTTAGACAGAATACTTACTAAGGAATGTGACCCACATCCCACTGAAATCAGTAGGAGTCTTTCCACTGATTTCACTGGCCTTTGGATAAACCTCGAAGGCCCCTGGCAGATATTAATTTAATTCATAATTAGAATCTGAGGTATTTTTGCCTGATCCCAGTAATGGTGCATCCAACCATTCCAGATGTACACGGCAGGATGTGCAGTTTGGGGGATAAAATTCCTCAGATCCCAGATAGTTAATGTGCAGGAAGCCCAGCATTGGAGTCCAGGCCCTCAGCGCCAAGTTCCCTGCACTCTGCAATCAGGTGACTGGCAGGTTCAAGCATGGGGCAGTTGTGTCCTAGACCCTGGTGGCTGCCCCCTACCCAATCCTGATAATTAGCTAATCTGCAGGATTGGGCAGGAAGCAGCCCCAGGTCTGGGACGCATGCCACACATTCAATTTAAAGTGGGGTACAAACCAACCACAAAGATGTTTAATGTGAAACATCTTTATGGCTGGTCTGCCATTTTGTGCCTCCATAAATTTGCATGTGTGGCAGTTACTATATGTATCATGTGATTAAGATGTTAATTGCATAATATAATATCTGCCAGAGGCCTAATGAAACTAATTTTTATGTGAAATATTTGCATAACTATTTTTAGAAATCCCTATCACTATTCAAGTGTTCCACAGGTGAGTACGTCTATTGTCTCTGAATATTGGACATACGTAATTTTTCATCATTTAGTGATAGCTCCATGCAGGGCTCCAGTTTGATGCTGTAGTATAAGACTGAAATATCTGCTTTATCATTAAGAAGCAATGCATAAAAATCAATGTTTCAAAATATTATTGAAAGAAAAAAAAATTACATCTGCTTCCAATTCTCCAGTCATCCAGATGACAGCTTCTAGTTTGTCAGGTATTTATTCTAACATATTTTTACCTTCTACAACTAATTACATTAATCCAGTTTTAGCCTGGCATATCAATGAAGACTAACAGTAGTTAACAAAAATCTTTTTGGATGGAATATAGACCAGAGCAGAGAAAGACAGATATGAGACTTAGGTCCAAACAAATGAGTAGTCTTTTGTGCCCTGCTGTGGTAACCCATAGTGGGTAAAATTTCACAAATGTTTCATGAAATCCCTCCCATAAATCCAAATGACTGCAACTGGAGTCGGTGTTCAATACTTCTAAAAAAGAAACCAAACAGGCTCTTCTTTTAGTGTTTTTAAATCCTACCTAAATCCTGGTACCTGAAGCGAAATGTAAATGAAAGCCATTTTCTAGCTGCCACTCACTGTGACTAGACCTACAAGGCAGGCATTAAAGATTAAAACTTATTTAATTAGCTCACCTTAAATACAAGAATGGATGAGTGCCCTTTGGCAAATAAGCAGCATATACAGTTTCTATGGCTTTCCGCAAAGCAGTGGATTCTACCAATCGATCTGGAAAGAACAAGGACAAATCATGTAAAACAAACAGCACCACTTCAATACAATCTATGGTGCAAAACCATTCTCTTAAGCTAGACCTCCATGCTTTACAGCTACACACAATTCTGAAGTCATTTCCCTTGCACCATATTTTTCTTCCAATACAGTTGTATTTACCTATATTCGACGCACTACCTTTAATATTTAAATAACTTTTACATTTAAAGTCAGACTACTTTTTCATTACTTAGCACTGTCAGGGACTCAGTTTCACTTTCTAATTCTCATACACCAGGCACCATGCTCTTGTGTCTATTTGCCAACTTTTCAGGGCAATATTTAATGCATATATATGCACCCCTTTTTCTTGCTCTGTATATCAAATCAAGGTATGTTTAAAACCTTGTACAAGATACTTGTTAGTTTGTAACTTACCTTCTATAGCCTGTGGGGATCTGGAATTCTTCCTTGCAGCTAAATTATAGCACTTTTAAAAGAGCTTAAAGCACTTTATAGTCAGCCTCCTAACACTCCAATCAACTAACTATTGTTGTATTCCTTTGCAGATGGATGAACTGATGTACAGCACTGCTGAGTTTAACCAACATGCCTGTATCATCAACTCAGTGGTAGAAACAGGAATAGCAGCAGTGCCCTGTTTTGGTGAGGGCTGGATCACAGTGCTATAAATCTGCATGTAAGGCCCCAGTTCCTGGAATCAAGCAGGTGTACCCAAATTTAAAACTAATTCAGTTTACAGGTGGAAGAAAAACTTCACAACATAACTGTTTCAGGCTCTCCGAAGAGATGAACTACCATAAGTATCGGTGTCATTTTAACTTAACACACCGTAACACAGAGAACTCTGAGCGACTTGCAGAGAAGAGTACTGCAGGTCCAATTGTTCACCTGTCCTCCAGATAAACTCCTATTCTGGGGTAAATATTTGGAAGTCTGGCTGTTGCTGCTCTCTTCTCTCTGGGTTACAGAAGACAGAACTATTTCTGCCCCTAAGGGAAAAGACCATGCTATCAACTCAGAAGAAAGAGGCCCTGTGCCATTACATTTGCTTCTTTGGGACAGGGAGACCATTCCACAGGCATGTGGGACAGCACCACTACAGAGGACCCCATACCATGGCACGGCAATGCCCCTAATTGTGTTAATCTGGCCCTGATCCCTAGCTAAGATACAACATTCAGAACACAAAATACGATTCACACTGCGGAAACATTAAGCAAGATCTGCAGGTGAGCACAGAAATGGGAATCAGAAGTATTTAGTGTAGATTTTGAAAGCATTTGTTTTTTATGGTGCAATTCTACTTACGATTTATGAAGAGCAAAAATATGCATTTCTTCACAGAATAGTTGGCATTCGTTATATAGCCTTTCATTTTAAAGGCCAGCCTTGTATCTTCACAACCCACTTCTATGAGTTCTCTGTAGCAATGTTACAAAGAAATGGAATATATAAGGGCATGCAATGCTACAGAAGGATTTTAGTGATAGTTCAGGATTATAGTACTTGCTATTGGAAATGTACCACTATGCATTTTATTTGCAGATAGGAAATTTAAAATTCTTTGCTGGTAATAAAAACTATTACATCATTGTACGAATAAGTTTGCTTGTTTTCTATTCACAGGCCTAAAGTTAGAGTCAAACTAGTAATGTACCATTTTAAAACAGCATTCAAAAATTATCTACAACACTTTAAGAAAAATATTAATGTTACGTATCTTTTATATTGTCTCTCTAGAAATGGTTGTTACATCAGTGGCATTGACAAAAACAGGTATCACTAACACACAGTGATCAAGACTTCAAAATTTATCTTTGGTTCCACTGATCGAGGGACGAGTTGTTTCTGAACAAATGGCCAAGTACATTTTCAACAGGATTTCAACATTTAGGGGTAGGAGGATGGCAAAAACCCGATAGTGTTTAAGTACCTTCTCTGCAAAAGGCGAAAATAACCTAACTCTATTAGTTTGTAAAACACTTTCAGCCCAACTAGGCACCACCTACAGTGGCTAAGGAAATCCTATTAGGCTTAAATAACTTATTACCTAGCAAAGAGTTACACTTTCTACATTCAGTATAAAAAGGTCCCAAGTGATAATTATTTAAAATTTTATCCTAGAAGAATCATGATATAAATGTAGTTCTCATTTAGAACTAACTTAGATTTAACATTCAACATTTTGGGGCCTACATGCCTTTTTCTACATGTTATGTGAATAGGACCACCAGTTTCATGAAGTTGAGAAACATGTATGAAAAGAATAAAGTTGCAATCGTTTGTACTCCTAGAGAATACATAACTCCATAATAGGAAATAGAAACTGTACTGAACAATGTATCCTTGAACATTAATGTCTCATTTTTTTCTGCTTCTGCTAGAAATATTTGAAGTGTGTTGTAAGTTCCTTAGCTGTAATTCCAATTTTATTAGCAGAATCAAAATTACCTTTCTATCAGTGGCAACAGTCCAAAAGAATTGGCAGCAAAGGATTCTGGAAACCTGTTCTATGAATTCTCTCAAGTTAAACTTATGAGAGGAGATTCTTCCTACAACTGCAAATGAGCTTTTCTATGGAAGGGTATGTTTCTAAACCTCTTTTTTTTGTGGATTTATTTAATAACAGTAGGTGCACATTCATGATGACCATACAAAGGAAGAGAGATTTCAGGAAAGCACATTTCCAGGAAACTAAGAAATCCAGTAATTAAGGTTCAAGGGAGGAAATATTAAAAATGACACCAGCATAAAAGGAAGTCAGGGCCTTCTAATCAGGATGCAGAAAATTAAAATTCTCTTAATTTGTGGACAGCTTCCTTTCTAAGTGTTGGGGAAAGACACCTTATGTGACAAATGCCCTCCCTGTCTCTGACAAATGATAGAACTTCTGTGGGGTTGGGGACAGTATATTGTGAATATCATTCTCTTCCTCACTCTCAGAGAACTTCAGGAAGTCTACCATAAAGTTGAATTAACTTCTTTACCGTTGAAGTCTTCATGGGTAATTTGGAAGACAATGAGTTATTACATTTTAACTGGTATATTGAGCTGATTCAACAACTTCATTAATTTTGCACAGGAAAATGACAAAATAGCACCCCTGAGCATCACAGAGATTTCATCTCTCAAAACAAATAACCAGGGTTATAACATTTCAAACATACACATATATTTTTATGGTTAACATACCGGCTGACAGCATTTCCAAAGACAGACCGAATATTGTCCACGGTTGTAGCATTTGACAGGGTTCTAACATCTGCCACTGTATCACCTTGCTAAAACAGAAGGAAACAGAAAATCAGAATCAATGTTTATGATTGTGCCTTACCACTTAAATTCCATTAAGTAACAATAACTAGAAAGATCTTTTATGCTCTCTGGAAAAAATGTATGTTTTTTAAACCGAATTTTTGTTTCGTCTATTCTTTTCTTCTTCAAGAATCTATACATATTTAAGCAGCACGGATACATCAACACTAGACGTTTTGCCAGCATAGTTCGTGTGGTTAGGGGCATGCCTTTTGGCAACTTTTCTATGCCAGCAAAAGGACTAGTGCAGCATTTTTGCCTCTATCATTTATTTCAGTGATTCAACACATTTTATGCTATAAACTAATTTTATATTAGAAGCATGTTGCTATTATAAGCATAAAACTTCCAAGTGTAAACTACATGTAACTACATTTCCAAGTGGTGGCAAAACAGAGGAACATGAGATAGTCTGGGCAAACTACAAGACTGAAAAGTGACAGGTAATTTTTCACATATAGCATGTCTAAAATGCATGAAAATATCCTGCAATATGTGAAGTTTGTTTTTTCTGTATGAAAGACTTCACTGACTATTTCCTATTATTAATAATAATAAAAGGTCAGGCTTTCCCTTTATAAGTACATAAAATTACAAAACTTTTTACACACCTTTTTAACTGAAAAACTGATGCCCGAATTGTGGATGGCATACCTGAAAGGTAAACAAAGGCTCAATTGTGAGAAAGTATGAAGTTGTCCCCACCACACTGATAAGTCAGTAGAATAACGACCAAATAATTTTTTGTGACACAACAACATGGTTCGAGTTGCATTTCTTGTAAGGAGCTGTTGTAAGAAATTCTAACAATTTGCTAGTAATTATCTGGCCTACTCCAGACCACATGAAATTTAAGGATCATCTTAGAGGTCTCCAAGTACTGGAAATCAAATGTTTTCATTTTTTTCTAAACAAACTATATGGATCTTGTCAATTCAATTCCGTAACAGAAGCTAAAGCTGGGTATGGGCAACAGTAAAACATCAACCATGCCAAGTAATATCTTTAGTACCACAAAGTCAGCCATCAGTTTCTAGGAAAACGAGAAGGAGACTGGCTAACTTGGCCACAATAATCACCATGACTGGGATTAATTATTTCTACAGAAGGGGAGAATACCAGCTAATCTATAACTTGCCGAATCAAGGAGTCCTTGCTTAGTTTCCACTTTGACCTCATTCAGTCTACCAACTGAATGAGGTCAAAGTGGAAACTAAGCAAGGACTCCTTGAATCGGCAAGTTACAAATGAGGTCATTGACTGAATGAGGTCATCATTAGGAGTCAGCTCAAGCAAGTACTCACAATTTGGTCCAAAATATGTGCATCAGTATGATGACAACCTGAAAACATTATGGAAACAATGCATATCGTTTCCCTTATTCTGGAAATCTAGTTTACTGAGACAGTGATATTTGGCTATAAACTGATACTGTCCTAAACTAATATTTAAAAAGACCCCAACAGGGAAGACAAAAACTGAAGCCATATGTTACAGTAGTTTACCTGCTAACAACTTCTAATATTTTTGCATATTCTTCACTTGGATTTTTTAAAGCTTTCCTCCTTGTATTTACATTATAAAAAAGATCTTCAACCTACAGAGAAAAAGGTCACTATTTAAAATCACATACGAAATTAATCTTAATTAAACAGTTCACATGAACCACTCTAAGGCACATTTTAATTTAAACACAGTCTGTGTTCTCGACTCACTACCTGCTTGGTTTGCCCTGAGTGTTGTGCTTAATTTCATATAACACAATGCCATTCTGAGGGATACTAAAATATCAGAAATAATGATAACCATTTTTTACAGGAACAAAAATGAATGTTTTGTTCTTAGTATTTAATCTTTGGTGGAAACTATGCTAAGAGAGATATTCTGAGGTTAAAAAATCCTTACTTTGCTGTTAACAAACTTGATGTGCTCCCTTGTTACAATGTAGTTTAGTATAATAAAAGTAAATAATTACAAAAACGAGTACATTTTCTGTTAGTTTAGGATAAATGGAGTAATAAGACATTTGATGTTTTAATGAAATGAGTAAAATACATTCTGATAAAGTCCTAGAGGCAGAAACATCATTAAATTATGTTTGTTTTGCTGTTAGTAGTAGCAAGTGCTTCATCATTGTGTTATTAGGTTCATTGGCATTTTAGATTTAACATTTATATATTAAATCTAAAATTCCTTTAGTTAGGATTGGTCTTCTGGCATTTGTTTTGAAAAACAGTGTTAAGTTTGAGGCAATTCAGCACCACATTTTTAAGTATGAGGTAGGCCTATCTCCCCAAAGGCAATCTGAAAAGTACAAATACAAAATGCTGCTATCACATCATGATACAGTACTATCATCTAAAAGCAGAGAAAAAACCACCACATAACTGCCATCTTTGGAAAGATTATAGAGAAAATCCACAACGTTGTAAAATGTTTAAAAAGTCTCAATTTACAAGAAATATACAACACTTGTAAAATTAACCAGAGAGACAACTAATCTACCGTGATCTGAGTCCCCTGGTTTCCAGCACAAGGCTTCAGAGGAGCTTTCAATTTCCCATCACAATAGCTGGCTCTGAACAGAAAACAAAATACATAGGTGTCAGATACCTAGATTAGCCAGGAAAAGCAACGCAACACACAAACATCCCAGGCAGAAACTGGGAATGAACAAAAAGGCAACTCAACCTAAAGAATTAAAAGATGAGGCTGCATTTATGCAGATTTTCACAGGGATGGCAAAAGGATCACAATTTCTGGTTCCTACTCCACAGCAACCAGAGTCCTTCAAAGAAACGAGGCCAGATTTGGGGAGGGGGGGGCCATATTTTACATAAATACAAACCAATTATTTTTTCCTCTAAATCTTGATCTCATAAATAGTTCAACAGCATTAGCTGAATGGTTTACAAGTGAACCTAGGTGAGGTAGAAACCCAGCATTGGGAAAAGTCAGTAAAAACAGCTAAAGTCTGGCAAAGTTAAAAGATCCTGTTTTCAGTTACTTGTAAGAGAAAGCATCAAAAGGCAGCCCTGCAGGCAGGATTTTCTCTGAAGATGGACAGCGAACAAGAACGTTTAGCTTAGACGTGCTAATAAAAAATTCTCTTTAGAAGGATCATTCATCTTTGAAGGCTTAAGCAACACTCCATTGCATGAACTAAAAATGTATTTGCTTTTACGGTCTGAAATAAATCACACTCAGTCTTCACCTATCTAACTCTATGCTTTCCCTTCCTCCTGCTCCCTGTTTCAATTATCTATGTAACTTCTACAGTTTGTACCCTGAAGCTAAGATTATTATAAATGCACACAACTTATAGAGTGAATATATATACCATACCTGTATGCACACTTTGCATCAGCAGTTTTAGTTGTTACAGTAACATGGGCAACATGACTTATGCTAGCCAGAGCCTAGTGAGATAAAAAAAAATCTTTACCAAGCTTTTTCAAAGAAATATCCATCTTTGAATGAATGCATCTATAGTAGTTCAATAACTAGTTACCACTAAAATGCAGATAGCTCATACTTGCAAGTAATTGATCTTAATTACTTAAAAGTGGTAAATGTCAAATTAAACAGATGCTGGATAGACAAAATACTGAAACAAAATTTTGAACTGGGTATGATTAAGGATGTGACAGTCTCTTGGTTTATACCACCTATGCTTTTAAAGTATTCCATTCAGGAATCAGTTTCAGCTTCTTGATTTTGTTTTTTAATGAAAATGTAAATGCTTAAAAACAACCAAAAACGCCCCCCTAAAACCAAACAAACGAAAAAAATGACCTGAACTCTTACAGCGCCTTCACGCACACAGAATTAGTAAACCAGTTGATTATACAGCATGAATTAAAGTGTGATCATTATTTCTGATATTCCGAGTAGTTCAATAAACAGTGCAACTAAAAAGTGGCCTGTGAAATTATTATGATTGTCCCTTCTCTCTTTCTGGTTAAAACAAGCCTTAGAGGTTTCCCCTTTCTCCTCAAACCTAGTCAATGAAGTTTCTCTCCTAAAACTTTTTATATTACAAATCCAAGTCTCATATTTTTTCCTGGAATTTTCTATATCTACCTGTAAAGTTACTATTACTCTGACATAACAGATTCCAATACATGAATCAGAACCACAGAATCACAGGTCGCATCCAGACAAGCGCCCACGTTGAGGCAGGGAAAGAGGCATGTGCAGGATCGAAAACATTTTTCCTGCGCTGCAAGTCTGCCACGTGGGGAGAAAATTAGACCATATCCAGGGGTCTAAAAAAACCAAAGCAAAAAAAGCGGGGCAGGGCACGATCCCAGACCGTGCTGAGGCAACCTGAGGATGGGTCCTCCAGGGAGATGCTCTAGCTGTCAGAGTGTCTCAGTGGTTGGCCCATTGCCCTGGTGCTGAAACGCATGGCTGGCCAGGCCCTGTGTTCAGCACCAGGGCTCCAGTGCTGGTAAGTAAGGGGTCAGGGGGGCTGGAAGAGGGGGAGGGGACCCCGGGGGGGGACACCT
>NW_017729006.1:23786895-23796691 GCF_001723915.1 Gavialis gangeticus | reverse complement strand
CCTGGGGGCTGGGGCCCTTTGGGGGGGGGGGTAAACCTTGTGGGAGCCAGGGGACTCATCCCTTCTCAGCAGCCCCCCTCACAAGGTCCCCCCACACACAGTCCCTTCAGTAATCACCCCACACCTACCCACACACCAACCCACATCCCTCTGCCTTACCCCACACCACTTCCCACGCCCTTCCTGAAAACATCATATACCCCCATCACACATCAATCATGTGTGAAGAAAACCAAAAGTACACAGACACATATAGGCATTCAGAATTTATTTTATCATGATGATAGAGACACTGGGAGGCTTCCACATTGCCTTAACATTGTAAGTATACCAACAAAGCACAGCCCAACTGATTGCCGTGTGTGTGTGGGGGGGGGGAATATGTAGAGTGGTCTTTTGTTTCAATTGTGGAAGAACATGGATTTTGGGGTTTTTTAAAAATGGATTTGGGATGCTGCTGAGCAATCCAGCTGGCACAAGGGGTTGTGTCCCCAGGTACCAAGTGGCTGGGCCCCAGAAGCTCTTGAGAATGAGTAGCCCTGAGCTGCTTGCCACGGCAGCTTTTTGTACAGATGGGGTCAGGACAGGGCAGTTTTTTATACTGCTGGGGACAGCACAGGTGCTGGCCCCATGCTCTAATTCCCCCTGGCTGCAGATCCAGGAGGAGCCAGGCACAGTTATTTAGCCCCAAGTGGCACAATTTGCTTCACAACAAACTGCCTGTCTGAGCACGTGCAGTGAGGAAAAAAGCCCCAGCTCAAATTTGCACCGCTTCTATTTGAGCTGCTGCAAGCACACGTGCTTGAATGTGTGGACGCGCCCATAGACAGCTAGGGTTGGGAGGGACCTCAGGAGGTCATCCAGTCCAACCACACCTGCTCAAAGCAGGACCATCCCTAGCTAGATCATCCCATTCAAGGCTTTGCCAAGGTCTTAAAAACTTCCAAGGATGGAGATTCCACCACCACTCTGGGTAACTTGTTCCACTGCTTTACTACCCTCCTTGTGAGGGAGTTTTTCCTAATATCTAACCTAAAACTTCCTTTGCTGCAACTTGAGACCATTGCTCCTTGTTCTGTTATCTGCCACCACTGACTGATTGGGAAGGGAATTAATTTCACAGCTATTTAAAACTACATTTTGTGGTTAAGTAAACAGGTACTTTAACAAATACTAGGTAGAAAAAAACCTTCTCTTTAAGATTATACTTTCAGTAAGAACTGAAAGAACTCTCAATCAGCTCTCTAAATTCTCAAAGAAAGACTTCTCTTTAAAAGAGGGGAGGGACAAGGCTGGCAATTCCTGGTATTACTTGAAATTAAATAACGTCAAGTTTTCTTAATACATCAATAAAGACAAAGTGTACAATGCATTCCTACCTGTCCTCCTCTTCCAATATCTTTGCAATATCGAGCTATAGCTTTTGAAATATACATATTTACATGAATTAGTGAGACAATGTGCCTTATCTGTTACTGCTTTTTAAAATCACTTTTTATTAACTTTTTGTGAGATTGGAACATGAGCGTTAAGCCTCATCTTTCAAAATGCTGAAATAATCTATGAATCAGGAAAAGCTAATTAAAATCAAGTGATAAGAAGGGACGTAATTTATTTTAAAAGATGGCCATTTACTTTTGCAGCCAGTTTTGCAAAAGTGAAATATTTCCTTTGAAGTTGTTTATACAAAGTGGATTGTGCATAAAGTGGATCTAAAAAAAAGTGATGTTAAGTTAGGCCAACAGAGAAAATCTAATTTGCCTGGAACTTCTCACAGTTGAAAGATAGAAAAAGCATACCACGCAGCTGCTCAAATCTCAGTTCCTGTAGCTGTCAGAGTTTAAAATGAGATCTCAAAAAACGTGTTGCAAGATGTTATTTTATCTTACTTTGCACACAAACTTTTAACTGCATTAAAAGGAAACACACTGAAACTTTTTAGTAATGTATTTTATCAAGGTAATAAAAACAGTTTTATGTTGTACACTTCCTCAGTTTTGTTTTAGACATATACTGAATACAAATATATCTTATAGATATGCTATAGGCAATTTTTAAAGGGGTCAAGTTTGTATTATCTGAAGGTCCATTTTGCCACAACAGCAAAGGAACTTTCCAAGGTAATTAGAGTTTCAAACTCCCAGAGACTTTCCTACATACAGCTCTGTAACCCAAAACCAGCTGTCCTGTAGGTCCGCTGACGCCCTGTGTATGTGCCTTCTTCCCCTGAGCTTAGCAGGTATATCAGCTACAATGCTACTGGCCCTAGAACCCTCTCTACTTGCTATGTATCTTCAGTCTTAATCATGCAGCCCCCTCTTTGCCTTTCTCTACACAAACGGCTCCATCTATTCAGAGGGAAGACCAGGCAGCTCCCCAATCCTCACATTTCAGTAAGTAGAGGATGGACAAGAGTGGTCCCCACAAAACTAATCCGCTCCCCCACAATTAACACATACTTCTTGATATCACTCTTCTCTGTGCTTCCTCTCTCTCCTACTCCAAAGACCTCACCAACTTTAGCCAGCACCGAGATACAAATCTCATAAGGAAATCCATCCAGTGAGCTTTTTCAAGGATGCCCATCATTAACTTACCTCACCCCTAAACCCATAGGTGGAAATACTGGCTAGATCTTCAAATGTTTGTAATTTACTTGTAGTGAATCTCTCACATACGATATCTAAATCTTCTTTCTATGTGGAAAATAAACAGACCAATATTAATACTTAGTTTTTTATTTCCAATCCTTTTAAGGTTGAAAAATATCATTCCCAAGATAAGAGTGAGTTGCTACATCAACCTGTACCATTTTAAGCTGACTTACCCTAATTCCACACCCATTATCTTGGACCTGAATCAGTTTCAATCCTCCTTCTTTCACAGTCACCTGGATGCTTGTAGATTTGGCATCCAAACTGCACAGAGAAAAGAAAGAACTTTAAAGTTCTGGAACAGGAAGAAATCCAAGATGATGCTATGGCATAGTCCACGTAAGCAACAATTCTGCAATCAAATCTAGTTTGCAATCGCACCAGCATCTTTACTGGCACAGGGAGAATGCAGCCCCTACCTTGGTTTTTCCTATTATAATAAACAATGAATATTCTGTTTCTCCTAGGAGCATCATTGATCTCCCAGGAGAAACCATGAGTGTACAGGTGTTCAGGATTTTTCTCCCAGAGTAAATATGACCACTCCAGAAGAAAAATAAACTGGGAACAGCCAGGATTAAATTGCTCCCAGAAGAGTTTCTCCTGGGAGAGCAAGTGTCTAAACATGCTGAAAGACAAAACAACTTACTCTATGATGTCTGCAATCTTTTAGAAAGCTCCAATACCTGCTAGACAGTGGTAGGGCTTGGCCTTCCACTCCTACCTGACTCTGTGCCACGGAGACCAATAGATTAGCTTGCCAATTTCCAGTTTCCCCACCAAGGCTATGAACAGGCATTCCTTTCTAGCAGTAGAAATTTCAGAAATATTAGAAGTACTACAAATCTTCCTGGAGGAGGAAGCAGTGCAGGTGTTTGGCTGACAGCCACCCCCTCTCCCCACACTTTCCCAGACTGGGATGATCCTGGTCTGCATAAGGCATAAAGAGCAGCAGCTGGTCCAGTCCTCCTTTTCCTGGGGTATGCAGGAATGGACCCATAGGAAAAGACACCCTGCACTTCTCCAGACTGGAGATACCCCAATTTGGAAAACAGATTCTTTCCCTGCCACACTGCACCATGCCACTCCTCTACACCAGACCAGGATGGAGTGAGAGGTGTTGTGTTCCCAGGGCCAGACAGAGGTAGGCAGCAGCAGTGAGCTGTTCTGTTCCCTTCCCATTCACCAGACTGAGAGGGCCATGGCACAGCATCCACGCATCTGTTCTCATGAGAAAAACTTCTGGCGGAGATAATCCAGGCGTCAACTGGGGGGAACATTTCCTCCAGGAGAACTAGAAAGAATGCTCATAGCAGCCTAGTTTTTACCAGGAGAGTGGCAATTCTTTGGACAGACACCTAACAACTACGTGGTACCTTAGTGCCTGGGGCACCCCAGCCTTCCTGGAGCCAGGGGTTGCTTGCTGCCTACATAGGCTGTTTGCAGATGATCTGGAATCACAGAAAATTAAGGTGGGAAGGGACCTCAGGAGGTCATCTAGCCCAACTCCCTGCTCAAAGCAGTACCATCCCCAATTAGATCATCCCAGCCAAGTCTTTGACAACACAGGTCTTAAAAACTTCTAAGGATGTAGATTCCACCATCTCTCTGGGTAGCCTGTTCCGGTGCTTTACTGCCCACCTAGTGAGAAAGCTTTGCCTAATATCTAACTTAAACTTCCCTTGCTGCTACTTGAAACTGTTGCTCCTTGTTCTGACATCTGTCACCACTGAGAACAGTCTAGCTCCATCCTCTTTTGAACCTCCCTTCAGGGAGTTGAAGGGTGTTATTAAATGCCTCCTCTGTCTTCTCTTCTCCAGACTAAACAAGCCCAGTTCCCTCAACCTCTCCTCATACATCACATGCCCCAGCCCTTGAACCATTCTCTTTGCCTGCCACTGGACTCTCCAATTTGTCCACATGCAGGTATAGTTAAGCCTATGTCTACCTTGGGTATTTCCCATGCTTCTGGGCTTTGCTCATCGCCCCTACACCCTTTTCAGCAACATGTGTCAGGGTGTTTTTATGCCTTCCTCAGAGGCACTAGGTGTTGATTTGGACAGGACTGTGCTAGTGCTCCTGCTGGGGCCAAAGTGGAGGCTGCCAGCTGGAGGGTCTTGCCCCTCTGCTCAGGGTCACACCGATCCATGGCTGCATTTGCAGTCAGAAAGGAATTCCCCCCATGCTCAGATGGGTAGGGACTGTGGGGGCTTCCCTTCCTCTGCAGGGGAACCACCTAGGGTCTCCTGAGGATGTATTAACAACCTCTTCAAGAGGAAGAGGAGGTTGTCCCCCTGCTCCACCTGCAGCAGCTCCGGGTCTCCTTGGGTTGCAGCAGGGCGAAGGGCAGTGTCACAGAAAGGGAGAGGATGCTGGGGAGGGCTGGAGGCATGCTTCCCTTCCAGCCTTACTTCTCCGTGACAGCCCCCCCCTCCCTTCCACGCAGGCTTCCACCTGCTTCCCCCGCCACAGCCCTTGCTGCGACTCCGCACCGCCTTTGGTCGGGCTGGTTGCCCGCCTCCGCAGGTGGGGGGTGGGGGAGAAGTGGGGGCCGCTTACCAGTTCTCGACCATCTCCTTGATGGCGTTGGCCGGGCGCTGGATGACCTCGCCGGCCGCGATGCGGTTCACCACCACCTCGTCCAGCCGCCGAATCACGCCCGCCATCAGCGCCATGGCAGAAGCGGGCGGATCCACCGCGCCAGACTCGCGCGCCCCGCGTTCTGAGGTTGCTGATTGGCCGAAGCGAGCGGCGCACGGGCGAGTGTTTCCCCCCACTCTTCCCTTACAGGGCATTCTAGAGGTTGGGCGGAACTAAAACTCCCATAGTGCTCTGCGCACCCCGAAGGGGTGGGGTGCGCACTCTTCCTACTGCTGGCGGGTCTGTCCGGAAGTGGAGGGCGGCGCAGGGAGTTATGGGAAGTGTAGTCCCTCAGGCAGCCGCGGGGCGGGGCTCGTTCCACCCGGTGCCTCTGGGACCGCGTCTGGCTGGGGCGGGACTCAGTCAGCCAGTGACATATAACGTCACACCCCCGTGAGGGCGTCTGGTGCCGGCCTCTCCGCTTTCACCTCTTCACGTCACCTCTTCCCCCGCCCCGCAGGCACGGCCGGGATCCTCGCGGGGGCAGCAGCGTCCAGCCCAGACCTATACAAACAAATCCAGGCAGCCAAACTACCTTCACTTTCCGCCTCGTTCCTCAGGTTTAGGCAGTGAATGACGTGAACGGTTTGAGTAGAGTCCGAATGATGTCATAGCTGCGATGGTGCCGAAATCATGCCAAGGACTTGATTGTCTACAGTGAGACAACCCTTCCGATGCAAGGCCTTCCTCCTCAGGTTTTAAACACGTGGACTTCTTGTTTGCAACCCACAGCTTTGAGCTGTCTTCAGTCTAAAGCAGGTTTTTTTTGCCCCGTGGAAGGAGATTGAAGGTTTATAATGCGCTAAAGGGAAACTTTGCTGCTGGCCTCAGTCTGAAGTTGCAGGGCCACACAGCTCCGTGTCCTTCCCTTTTAGGGATTCAGGTTATAGCTGTAGGGGTCTAGAGGCAAAAGATGAGGCTGGGGGGGCATGGTGAGCTCCCACAGGTGGTGGCAGCCGTGGCACTGTCGGTGGTGGGGGAGTGGTGGCAGCACTGTCAGCAGCAGGCTGGAGGGGTGGTGAGCATCGACTAGCAGTCAGCGACCACCAGCAGATGCCTCCAGCAGCATTGGTGGTGGCCAGCAGTGATTGTGGACCGCCTGCAAATGCCGCCAGTGGTATCGGCAGCAAGGGGTGGGGGGTGGCGAGTGGTGACCCAACTGCAGGTGCTGCCGGCAGTTTCAGCATTGCCTTTTCACAGGGGGTGCACTGCAGTGCTCGGGTGCACATGCAAAAGGAATCAGAGGTTGTAGTAGAGGTAAGATCTTTTATTAGATTTTTGCAAAAGCTGGAGGCTTTGGGGGGGGGAGGGTTTGCAAAAATCCTTTACTTTAAAGCATTGTCTTTATTTAAGGAAATTTTTTCGTGTCCCAAGCCAAATCAGCCAAAGCCATTCCAAATCTATGAGTCATTCAAGAACCATATGTGGCCCTGCTACCACCAAGCATCCTCCACCCCCACCTGGGGCTTCAGATGCTTCCATATCCTTTGGTGGGCATCCTACGTGCAGGCCCAAGCCCAGAGGCTTGGGGTTTGAATGCCCCCAAGTTTCGTTTGTCTTCAGCCATATGGCTGCAGGAGCAAGCTAGGGAGGAGTCTTCCATTTCCATAAAGAAGGCGTAAAGCCAAAATCTTCCCATTGGAAATGAAAGTGGGAGGTTAACTATACATTACCTCTGTGGGTACTACCCCGTGCCAGAAAAGTAGTTATCTCCAGCGACTATGAAAACCACCTTGGTGGTCATGGTATTTCTCCTGTCAGGAAGACAGGGGTCTTCTTTCAGCAGTAGGCTGGAATTACTGCAGAAGTATCCAAGTGGAGACAACCTAAGCCTACCTGCAGGAAAGTCTCAGGGGTGTTTGAAGTTTGTACTCAGAGCTTCAGTGTTCACAATAATTACAAAGCAAACTGCTCAAGAAACGGTTGCAGCCCTCAGTTCACTCGGAGGATGCTGATGTATTGGGAGAGTGTCAGAAAACTCCACATTCCTTCTTAAAAGCCCATGATGCTCTTCTCGCTGTCCCATGATCCACGTCTTCTCAATACACTGTTTGCTCCAGAGCTGTAGAAGCAATGTACTAGTTCAGAGGTTGTCAACCAGGGGTACGTGTACCCCTGGGAGTACTTGGGAAGCCCCCACAGGGTACATGACGCGGAGAAGTGGGAGGCACTCCCGATTCCACTGCTGGTTTCACTGTTGCACACAAGGACTGCCCCCACTCATTGATAGGCTGCCAGGGGACTCCCTGCTTCTTGTCTGGCTGCCAGGGGTACACCAACCAAAAAAGGTTGAAAACTCCTGTACTAGCTGGAGATATCCCATTGCCATATGGAAATCTAAGAGCCTTAATTGCTCTTAAATCAGTTACTAACCAATTTGGAATGGGCAGATCAGGGATGGAGGTGTGTACTGGCATTAAAATATTACTATCACCAAGACTGAGGAGGGGGGCCAGTTCTCAGGAGGTTATATTAATGGGCTTGGGGTTCTCCAGTTGCATTGGTGTGACTGCGTACCTTCTGTTGTTAGTAGATGGACTATTTCTGTGATATTGTGAATTTTTTTAGTTATTACACCTTTCATCTTAAAAATCATGATACTTTTGAATACCTGTCCTGGCTCATTTTGTATCCATAGCGTTTGCTATGTATCTTACAAACAAGAGTTGTTTAGATGACGGAAGAAAATAAATCTTGAATAGTGCAAACTTGAAAGAAGGCAGCAGCAGGTGTGTGGAATAGGGAACTGAGTTAAATTAAAAATAACTTAACATTAGAGCAGGGCTATCCTTTGAGTCTTGGGATATGGAGCACCATGGCTGTAGGGCAATATGTGAATTATATGGATACAAAAAAAATGGTTTCTCATTACAAACTGTTCACCCTGGCAGGTCTGGTATTGCTGTAGCTGAGAGCCCAGTATTCTGAGTTCTCCAGTGGCTGCAGGACTGCCAGCTGCTGTGCATACCGAATGAGGAAAGACGTGACAAACAAGAGGTAGTTTGGCACATAATTTTCAGCAGTTAAATGTGTCTGTTCATTGTATCCCGTAGCCACTGTTCCGTTTCTATGCTCAGTTCTATCTGCAAGGCCCTTGCTCCATAATTGCAAGCCAGTTCTGATTGAGTTCCTTCTCTGCCAGCTCTTTGGCAACAGAAACACTTTTGGTCCTTTTCTGTTGCCTCAGGAACTGCATCCATTCCTCGGCAGCCCTCTCCTGCTTTACCAGTGCTTCTACAAGCTTATATAAGCATCTCCTTTGTTCTTTCTTTTGGACTCTCAACATCACCAAATACCAGTGGCGATGCATAGGAGGTGTACGGAGGTGCATGTGCACCCCCTGACAGGCAGTGCTCCCCGTTTAGGTGACAGGCAGGGGGGCAGGTGGGAGCACCAGTGTCCCCCACCCCATGAGGGCCGGCCAAGGAGTGGGCGCACCAGGAGAAGCACCGCTGGCACTTCCATAAGTGCTGGCACTTCCAGATGCCCCACTCGCGCTTCCTGGTCGGCGCAGTCAACTGCGGGAGGACCCCTCCCCGGTTGCTGACTGGCTGCTGGGGTGGGCATGTGCCCCCCTCCCCGACTCAGGAGGCACCAGTTGCCCATGACAAATACTATGTGTTCATTATTAAGAGTTTACTTAAGGGTCTAGAATTTGCAGGGGCCAACTTTGTACAGTCAAATAGATGACATACAACAAATAAGTATGTTTATTTTTTTTTTTATTGCCATGATTTCAATAAAAAATGAAGCATTTTCACTACACAATTTCAGGATGCCTTCTTCAGAGCCTTTTCCCAGTTTTAGGAAACCATGAAGATGCATTCATTTATTTTATTATTTTTTTTAGCTTTCCTCCTGTAACTGTTAAAGCTCTTTCATCAGGTGAACCAGATTCTAGCTGCTTTTATGGAAGGTTAAGGATTACATGCTAATTTCATAGATTTCTTAGACATTAGGGCTGGAAGGGACCTCGGAAGATCATCTAGTCGAGCCCCCTGCCCAAAGGGCAGGAAGTCAGCTGCAGTCATAGGATCCCAGCAAGATAAGCATCCAATTTGCTCTTGAAGGTGTTCAATGTAGGTGCTTGAACCACCTCCGATGGCAGGCTGTTCCAGACCAAGGGGGCTCGGACAGTAAAGAAATTCTTCCTTACGTCCAGCCTGCAACGGTCTCCTAGTAGTTTATGACCGTTTGACCTCGTCATCCCTTAGGGCGCTCTGGTGAACTAACATTTCCCCAGATACTGGTGGTCACCCCTGCTAAACCTATAGGTGGCCATCAGATCACCCCTGAGCCTGCGCTTTTCCAGGCTAAAGAGCCCCATGGCTCTCAGCCTGTCATCGTAAGGTCTGTTTTCCTGACCTCTGATCATGCACGTGGCTCTTTGGACTCCCTCAAGCTTCTCCACATCCTTTTTGAATCGTGCAGCCCAAAACTGGATGTAGTACTCCCGCTGCAGCCTCACCAAGGCCGAGTACAAGGGGAGAATGATGTCCCAG
>NW_017729006.1:23772455-23781895 GCF_001723915.1 Gavialis gangeticus | reverse complement strand
TTAGCCGGATCCACTTTCCTCCTTTTCTTGAAGATAGGCACCACGTTGGCCTTCTTCCAGTCTTTGGGCACTACACCAGAGCGCCAGGAGTTTTTAAAGATCCGTGCCAGGGGCTGGGCTATGATGCTCGCCAGCTGCTTGAGTACCCTGGGGTGTAGATTGTCAGGGCCGGCTGACTTGAAGGTATCCAGCTTCTCAAGGTGTTCCTTCACAAGGTCAGCATTAATGGAGGGCAGGGGATCTCCCTCACCCAGACCTCCCTGTCCCGTAGCGGGCATGGGCGTCCCATAGGACTGATGAAGGACCGGCATAAAGTACCCATTTAATAGGTTGGCTTTTTCCTGGGCGTCAGTTGTCAGTTGCCCCATCTGGTTCAGCAGGGGTCCAATGTTGCCCTTGCTTTTCCTCAGGCTCCCCACATATCTGAAAAAGGATCTTTTATTGTCCTTGATGCTCAAAGCTAGTTGGAGTTCAGTTGCAGCCTTCACTTTCCAGGTTTGCTCCCTGCAGGACCGGACCAGTGCAGAATAATTCTCCTTGGAGGTGAATCCCATCCTCCATCCTTTGTAGACCTTTCTTTTTAGCCTCAGGAGGTCTGCTAGGTCCTTGGAGAGCCGGGGGGCTGCTGTGCCCTCTTGCTGCCTTTCCTCCAAGATGGAATAGAATTAGCTTGTGCATTGAGGATCGCTCAATTTATATGCAATTGTGCTGGATTTAATGTTGGGATGGGGTAGGAGTTATTACATGGGACCAGTTCAACAATGTTAGCAAGACATAGTTTGGGATATGCTTGAGCTCAGACTAGCAATAGCATTGTGCACCTGCAGGCAGTCTTATCATTAGAGATTGTGTCCTTACTCCATGTGATAAACCAGCAAAGAAATACCAATTTGCAAGGGCAAAAGGGAATCCTGTTAGATATACATTGCTGATTTTTTTTTTTTTTTTTTTTTTTTTTTTTTTCCAGGACAGTGTCCCTGGAGGTCTTGTGTGAGTGGAAGGGCATAGTGAAGGACTTCTCTAGAGTACTTTTGCATGTCAGCAAGGAATTTCAGATACAAACATTTTACTGTGGTATTAGTGTTTACTCTGCAGAAAGAGGAAGTTTCAGCAGGTGATAGTTTCTGTGACTTCTTAATTTATGCTTCTTAATTTGCTGCCTGCTCCCGTGACCGATGATTTCCATGTGCAACTTACTCCAATGGTATAAACCATACTGATAAAAAAATCACAGATAAAACTTCAGAACTATGTTTCTGTCAACGTTTGTTTTAAATAATTTTGATATGCTACAAAAATAGAGTTTGTTGCTATTAAAAGTTATAGTGTGTTTGTGTGCATGTGGTTTTGTTTGTTTGTGGGAAGCCATGAAAAACTCTCATTGATTTTTGTATGGCACAGCAAGGAGCTGGCAGCAGGTTCTGGGTATACACATGGGGCTGTGCAGGGCTGAATTGAACATCCCTGGCTGTTGGACACCTCATTCAAGGACTCTTATGCCCCGTTGGCATCTGAGTCATGCAGGCTGTTGGTAGCGTCTACCATGTTGGTGTCCCATGCTAAAATCCTGCCGAAGTTCTCACTTTATGGAGAGGTTGAAGCACTTTTGGAGTTTCTGTCCATGGCCCACTTGTAGGCTAACTTCAGGTCCTTTCCCTTGTTGCTGCAAGGCATAATGCTGGGGGTCCCACGTAGCCAACTCTCTGGTGATAGTTTTGTCAACCTCCCAGGTGTGGTTAAAGCTCTTATAGATTTTTTGTACCTTCTCCATCCCCACAGTATGGATAAGATTCAGGATTTAGCTTAGGTCTGTTTGAGAGCATGACAAAGCAGCATGGCTGGTACCAAAACTTGGGACCATTCACCATTTAGAGAGTAAAGATTACAACTTGTTTATGATCAGGACCTTTTTTTCAAGCTTAGACTCAGAATTAAGGTACAGCAACAATTATTTGTTATGATTATCCTTTAGACAACATTAAGGTAGAGTTACAGTTCCCTTAATTATCAGCACTTAGGTCAGACGAGAGGCAAGAGAAAGATCTGTAGCCTGACTTTTTTATTGTCACAGTCCAAAGCACAAAAATACATACTTTTTTTCAATGTCTGTCTATCAAGCTACAATAGCACAATATAGATTCTCATCTGTAGACTCAGGAGGAAAGTAGCTGGCAGCTGGTCTTGAATTTTATGAACTCTCAAATTTTCCATCCAGTCTATACCCTACATTTATTGCTGGCTTGTTTTGTAATTCTAATAACATTCTCTGGTTGGTTTTATTGAAATTATTTGTTTCACTGAAACTTTTAGAACAAACCTGAAACAATTCTTTTATGAATTGGGAAGGGGTCAATTAGCTGGGATTGATGTCCCTGTGAAAAAGGAGGATTTCTTATCTCCTTCCTTCACCACTGTGCAATGCTGTTTGCCATTTTCCTGTTTTCATTTCACTTTGGTGTATGATCTGCACTGACAAGACTGCTTTGTTTCTATAACATTTAAAAATGTTAACACAAATATAGCAAAACTATATCTAATGCATTTGGTTACATCAATTCTTTCTACTAACATTTTAAACTGAAGTTTTGATATTGTATATCTGGATTATTTTAATTCCTTCTTTTATATTTTCTGCATTCTGTTTAATTTGATCTAGTTTAGCTGGAAGTGTTAATTGCTTTCTTTCCTTTGCTGACCAAGCTAGCTGTCCCAGCTACAGAAGTTCAATCTGTAGTCACTCAAAAACAGGCTTTTGGGGCATAGGTCACCTGAAAATGGCGAGGCTGGCAATAATGTATTATACCATTTTACCTTACTATATTCAGTCAACAAGACTACACTGTAATTTTATAGAATTCTAATTAGCTACATATGCTTGAATTCTTTTCATCAAAAGATAAGACAGGAAGTTAATGCAGCTGTTACCTTTAGCCACTATTAGTGGTTTCCAAAAAGTAATTACCTGTACCTGGCTTATGGGTGGCCTTGACCAACAGACTTTATTCTACTTCCACAGGCTACTGCTTATTGATGACGTTATGCATTTCAGTCTCAGCAAGTTTAAGCACATATTATCCATGATATAGATTTACACTACATCCAATATCTGCACTTGTCATCATGGTGTTTCAGTTACTGACCATGTCTGCAGTCTACCCAGCAACAGGGTTAACAGGTATGAATCACAAATTAGCTGCTAAACTATAAATCCTGGAACAAATGAGTGCAAAGAGGAAGAAGATGGCTTTGCTCTGTAATTACAGAGCAATAGGAGCTACATAGATAAACAGAGCAACTACTTAGGGAAAGATACAGAGCAATATAGAAAGGTGTCTTATAGTCCACCAAGCAGAGCAGAGAGGTGTGTATCTACATATTCCTCCAAAGATATTTTATCTGAAGCAAATTTACACAATAACTGGAATAACATTTCCAGAATTACTCCATATATTTTTCCATAGATACTTTGCATCAAGTGGTTGTGCTAGGTGGTCAAAGCTCTTCTTGTTTTGAAAGAGTTCACAGTTTACTTCTTGGTTAGCTCATATAATTTTAAAGACCTGTACTTGACTTCTCAAAATAGGTGACTTGGCTAAAGGTCATAACAAGTTTTATTAGGTTGCTAGGGCCTTAGCACAGCTAACAAACAGATAGCTAATAATTCAAATGCTACGAAGTATAGCAGTGTGGATGTCTTATCCTAATGCACACACCAGCAAAACTGGAAGAATAGAAATTGTTATTGCTCCCAAAGGACTCCTGTTGTAACACGCTTCAAGTAGACAGACTGACTGTAATCAAATTGGCTTTATTCATGGTCAGGTGATCAAGCTAGCTGATAGTCTACACTGACCTAAAGTCTTCCAGAATTTTACACATTTCCTTGTACATCTTCAGAGACATTAGTTCCATCATTAGCTAGCACCCATATAGTTATATAAGTGCGTTCCCCACTGGTGTATTTACTAACCAGTCAGAATATTAATTATGCACCAAGTGTATTCCCATAGTTTAGATACTGGGTATCACCCATCCTTGCTCCCTAAATCTTAGTGGTCCATCAATTCAACTTGTTTATTATATTTATGTTATCTTGTCCACCATTAAGCTAGCTGGGCAAGTAGAGCCCATCACTGCCCTAAGCAACCATAATGCTTTCTAGCTGCCCCTTCTGCTGGGCAGGTATCCCAAGCATTGCTAATTAGCAGCAACAGCTGGATCTCCAGCTCTGAAACATGCCACTGCCAAAATTATTGTGCATGCCATCTCTAGGAGGCCTTATTGATTTAAACCTAGATCTGCCCAACAAGGTCTACAAACCTTGCATTTGAAAGCTTGTCTAATTTTATCGTAACTACATAGTTGTTCCAATAAAAGATATAATGCTAAGAAATCCTTGCCTCTTACAAGAACTTAAAAGGCTTTTCCAATGTTTTTCTGGGTGGAAACTAAGTCTGTTGCTTGCTATTTCTATCCTTTGGGGTGTGCGCTACCTCTGACATCCCAGTAGGCTTTACCATACACTCTAATCCATTTTTCAAGTCATAAATGAAAATAATTAATTGACCTAAGAGACCCAGAAAGGACCACACTGAAAACATTTTTTCAGTTCTCAGTTGTTCAGTTATTGCTTCTCAGCCTCTTGAAGGTTCAGATCAAGTATAGGATTGCTGTTGGGAACTCTGATTTACAGTGCAGCAGTTTGCTGAGTACCCAATTAATTTGTGTCCTGTTCCCCCTCCCCCCAAAAAAACAGCCCCACACACCCATTTTATAAACAAAAGTATGGTGGTGAAACCATTTAACCTTTAACTCTTTCATATCAATGAGAGGAATGAGTGCTCAGGAGACTGAGCCCTGCTACTGCACAAGGGTTTCAATTCAGGAAAGGACTCATTATTAAAGAAATCACTGGAGCATGTGTTAAAGTGTCTTCCTGAATCAGGGCCAAGAACCTATAATTTTTCCCATCAGTTATTTAAAGGATGTGAACTTCACAGGTGATCATTTTGATCTGATGTATTTCATTACTTCATCTGGGACAAATGTGTGTTTAAAGGATATTGTGGGGGACAAAATAAAGAGAGTGATCTTCAGAACTCCTGGGTACTTGTGCTGGGCACTGCTGAAAAAATCAGCATGTGAAATTCTCATACAGTCCTCAGAAATAATCAACAACGTTTAGAAAATCATTAGAACATGAACTTTCAATCTGGGGATCACAAATAGATTTCAGGTGAGTCAGCCACACTCCTTTTCTTTTTTGTTATATGGGATGTAGGTCTAAAGTGCTATTCTTTCTGTAACACGAGGTGAGGATGTGGAAAGTATTAAGAACTGTTGTATTAAACAAATGTCTCCCTTTGGCATTATTTTTCTAGTAGGTATGTTTAATTCCTTTTACTTTAAGTAATGCTTAATTACTAACTTTAAGAGGACACAAGAAATGATGTCTTATAGTTTGAACAATAGAGTGGGGAGGTTTTTTACTTCTGGGGAAAGATATTTGATCTACTGAAATTCTGCAGAAGTTACTTGATAAGTACAGACAGTCAAAAAGCCCAAGGCTTGATTGATTCAGTCTTCACAGGTCAGTCTAAACTGCATAGATTGAACTGATAAATTAAAGAACATAGGAATTTCTAAGTGCAGAAAAATCCAAGTAAAAGGTTCACATAGATTCTCACTGACTTTAGCCTAAGCATAAAAGCTATAACCAAACAAATTAACCACGGCATTTTTTTTAAAGGAAATTTGTTCGCTTTCCAAGCCAAATCAGACAAACTAATTCCAAATCCATGAGTTGTTCAAGAAACATGTGTGGCCCTGCTACTGGCAAGCATCCTCCACCCCTGTCTGGGGCTTCAGATGCTTCCAAATCTTTTGGTGGGCATCCTATGAGTAGGTCCAAGCCTGGAAACTTGGGGTTTGGTTGCCTCTGAGTTTTGCTGGTCCTCAGCCGTATGGCCACAGGAGCAAGCTAGGGAGAAGTGTCCCATTTCCATAAAATTGGCATGTAGCCAAGATCCTCCCATGAGGAACTGGCCCGTGGAAGCTAACTACGAGGCTCTCATAGGGAGTCCAGACTGCAAGCAGACAAGGGTGCAACCCTCCACTACACAGTATCATTTGAAGTGTATTCCCTCAGTCAGGGTACTTCCTCTGCCACTGTCATGGTGTTTCTCCATGTTATCGAGTCACAGTGTGAAGCTATCTTGACAAGTCGAGCAAAATGCAAAATTCTTGCCTAATGAAGAGGGAAGCTGGACAGCTTTATAGTGAGGGTATCTTAAATTGTTCTTTGTTAGGGTTACCATACATCCAGGTTTTCCCAGACATGTCCTCTTTTTGGCCCCCTGTCCTTGTGTCCAGGTGGGATTTTAAAATGGGAGCAAATGTCTGGGTTTTTGCTCTTCCTCTGCTTTCCTAGGCACCAGCAGCTTGGGATGGGAGCAGTGGGCAAGGTGATTAGCTGTCGGGGGCCATGCGCTCTGCCCATGGGCCCCGGAAAACTCCCAGGTAAGAGGGACAGAGTGTAAGCAGTGCATGAGCTGTATGGGCAGCATGGCTGGAGGGGCAGGGGGCTGCAGTTCAGGAGTGAGGGGCACCAGCAGGGCTGGGGAACAGGGGCTTAGGAGTGAGGGGCAGAGGCAGGGCATGGGCATATCGCTGCCCACCTCCTACCATTGTATTACTTCCCCCTCCCTCCCTGGTATCCTCTTTTTTGATAGTGGAAATATGGCAACCTTATTTTTGTCCTAAAACTTTCATAGATTCCTGCCCAGAATGCTAAAGGGGTGCTTTTCTAAACCCTGTAAAAATGCCAGGGTTGTGGACAGCACCTCTTGCCTTCTCAGCACTTCCCAAATAATCTTCCTGAAGTAAACAGAAAGGAGAAACTTGGTAGATTTCACCTCTGTCCCACAGTTTCCATAAGCTTTGTTCAGCTAGCTGGAAAGAGATAAGTGAAAGAATGTAAACAGAAGCTGAATGACCTTGCTTCACAGGCTTTCTCACTAGATCTGTCTGTTTCTCTGCATTGACTTGATAAACTGAGGAAAAGGAGAAATATTAAGACACTTAACTCCTTGTTTTAGGAAACGAGAGCAGTTGTTCCTACAATACACAAATACCTGATCTGATCTGTAAGGGATTTTATACAAGTATTAGGATATGGGACGAAGTTTCATTTATTTTCTAATACAGAAATTAAGTTTAGAAAGGTGTGTTATACTTTTAATAGAAAGTCAACACCTAGTAAAGACAGAGTAACTGTTATGAAAATCCTGACAATTATGCATGATTATTGTATCATCTATGAACTTTAGTAATAGACAAGGACCCAACCCATTATTCTGCATATTGGTCGTGTAGCATAAAAAGACAGTCATCTATCTTTAAAAATACAAACAATTACTTCATGATTAGAAAAGCTGTTCTAAATGCCATATTCCACTTTTTTTCATGTGTAGGTGTTAGCATTTACATTTTGAAAAATCAGGTTTTGCTAGTGAAGAATGCTCTAATACACATTTTATTTTCTAGTCTGTAGTGTATGTTTCACTGTTCTAAAATATGGATCGTTAGGTTCTGAAGGAAAGTAAGAGCTCATGACTACAAGATAACAACTATGGGTCCTATCATAATTGTATTTGGGTACACCCTTGTGACAGAACTGAATCATATAGGAGGAAGGAGTGACGTATCTAAAGCCACACAGAAAATATCTGGCAGAGCTGGAATCAAAGTTAAATTTCAGCCCTGTGTGTTAACTATATGACTATTTCATCTTTTATTTATATGGATATTGATAATACCTGTGGTTAGATGCCCTGTGATAAATAAATCGCCTGCTTCAGGGTAATAGCCAGTTGTTATAGGATAACTACTAAGGAAAATCTTACCCTATGGATAGGTTATTCTGTAATCACTAATTATAGGGTTACTCTGCCCTTTCCTGTGAGGTATTTGATATTTGTAACTCCCGGACCACAAGCTTATTAACCCATGCTAGCAATATCTATGTCCTTGAATTAGTGCTAGGAATTAAATGTACTAAATCAATCTTGTCCCAAAATGTTTAGAATTGTAGTGTTGGTATAGCTGTGAGGGTCTAATAAAAAGTGCAGAGAGCAAGACTTCCTTGGTTATCACTTTTATCAGACTAACTGTAGTTTGGAGAGAGATTAAAAAACTGCAAAAAATTGTCAAAGTCTTTTCTTAATATCTTCCCTTCCCATGCCCAGTCGAGTTTCCAGTGAACATCACACTCGTTCATGGAGTGTCATGGGTTCTGCCCTCATCTTTGCAATGTATTTGGTGTGTGACCTTGCACAAATAATTTAGTAGCTGCATCTCATTTATAGTGGTGTGTGTGGTGGGGGAGAGGAAATAATATTTTACTTGCCTGTGTAAAGCATTTGGTGATTGGCTTATAAATGAAAATCCTATGTAACTGTTAGACTTCATCATTATATGCATCTCTGGCTAATTGTTTCTATTCTTCTTGGGACTTTACATTTCCTGAAAAGTATCTTCTCTTATCGCAATCTAGGGCTTACATATAAGACAAATATTTTATACGGGCATAATAACATTCCAGTTTGAAGGGGTACAAAACAATGCTGTCTAAATGTCCCTTGTAGTATTTTTCTGATACAGCATTTGTAATTGTTTACTGTTTATGTAGATTTGCATTTCCCCCTCTAATAATGACTGTGGTTTAGCAGCGTTAATTATAGCCTGAGTATACCAGCCGGCCTCGGCTGTTGTAGCATCCCACAAAGAGTTGGTCTCTAAAGACTGAAAGCAAAAAAAAAGGCATGTATAGTTATGAAACAGCTGATAACGATACCCTTCAGAAAAGACTATGTTCTAATTCATCAAAATACTTCTGAGTGTGACAGCCACCTAGACTCTTCTTCCAGTGTGTGAAATTCTCTGAGATAATGGACTCTGTAAGACAACTCTCAATTGTCTGTTCAGTGCAAGATAAAAGCAATAATAGTTTCATGGCAGATCCAGTAATTGCAGAAAATGGTTTGAGCTGCAGTTTTAGTAACCCGTATTTTTATATGGCTGAACACACTCTACCACTGTCTAACTCTGGAGTTGGCAATAATTTTGGCTGGAAGGCCACTTCACCAGTTTTGGTGAGCTGTTGAGAGCTGCAAGGGTGACCCTTGAGAACAGAAGTCCTTGCCATGACCTCTCACCTTTGCCACCAGAAGTCACTTCCCTTCCCCCTGGAAGTACTCCTTTTGAAACCGGGGAAAACAATTATATACTAAAAATTAAACATCCACAATATATATATATTTTTAAATTGTCCTGATTTGTTTGTGTTTGTGCTGCATATATGGAAGTGATTGCATAAAAGCTCAAAGTGAAGTCTTACTCTTGTATATTGTGGGGGCTATGGAGGGTTCTGGGGGGGCTGT
>NW_017729006.1:23765688-23772179 GCF_001723915.1 Gavialis gangeticus | reverse complement strand
GGGGGGGGGGGGGGGGGGGGGGGGTGTGGGTATGTGTTTGTGTGTGTAGCAGTGAGAGGGGCTACCCCCAGAGGCATGCAGGTATAGGTGTGGGGGGGGGTGTTTGTGGGGTGTGATTGTGTGTGGGTGAGGGTGTAGTTGTGGGATTTGTGGTGTGACAGTGAGGATATGTGGGGTGTGCATGGGAGCTCCCACATGGGCCCCTCTAAGCCAGTCAGGTCCTGCCCCTGCCTCCGCTCCACAACAGCCCAGAGCCTGAATGCCCTGCAGTGCCACCTCTGCCACTGCCAACAGTGCACAGCCCCAGCATGGCCTGTGCCTGCTTCACAACACCCAACCATGGTGCATCCTGCCACCCCTGGGCATGCAGCACAGCTAGGGCAGCTCCTTCTGGCTGCTGCTGCCCCCAGCCCTGTGGAAGTGGCAGGTACCAGTGCATGCAGCCCTGACCCTGTGCCCCTTGCACTGGCTCCAGGCTGAGCAGCAGCAGCGGTGCCAGAAAGAAACTGCCATGCAGGGCAGCCCAAAAGTGGCAGCGATGGAGCCACAGGGCAGTCCAGTGTGAAAAACTGCCTGGCGTCAATGAGGGAGGAGGGGCCGGTTCTTCCACCCCTGCTCCCCATGTCCCCCCTGCTCCAAGCAACAGTTTCTTCCTGGAACCGCTGCTGCTACTCAGCCCAGATAGGTGAGTCCGGAGCAGGTGCGGGGGCTCAGTAGCAGTGGCATGGGAGATGAACTGCTGCTTGGCACAGGGTAAAAGTGGCCCCTCTCTCGCCAGCTGCTGGCACTTCCTGGTACAACTGCCTGGAGCCTATGTGGGGCTGTCTTTCATCTGCTGTGCACTGCCACTGCTGCTCCGCAGGGCAGCTCAGAGGCAGTGGTGACGTGGCATAGACGCAGGGCAGCCCTGCGCAGGCTCCGGGTGGCTACCCCAGGAAGTACTGGCGGTGGCAAGGGGAAGGGATCCACTTTTTTCCCCTTGCTGAGTAGCAGTTTGTCCCGTGCTGCCACTACTCAGCCTGGATGGGCGAGCCCAGAGCCAGTGTGGGGCTGGGGGCAGTGGTGGCAGTACCGGAAGGAGCTGCCACCACTGGGGCTGACTAGAAAGGCAGTCCAGCTGCGGAGCAAGCCCAGGGGGCAGCAGGATGTGTTACAGCTGGGCAGCACCTCAGCTAGGCAGGACCAAGGAGCCTGTTGCAGGCTGGACAAAGCCCCTCTGTGGGCCAGATCCAGCCCGTGACCCATATTTTGCCCACCCTGGTCTAACTAAACCTGGCAACTTCATTATGAAATTGAACCAGAGATCCATGCTATGCCAATGCCACACTGCATCCAACCTAGGTCACAGGAGCTTAAGGCCAAAGAGAATGACAAGCCACCTGCATTTTAATTCATGTTTGAGAGTCTTCTGAAGCAAAATCAAAAGATGACAGGGAACCCTTAAAGATCAAATCCACAGAAAGCTAGAAAACATTTCACTTTCAGTTACCTCTTCATATATGTATTTATATTGTATGTCTTGGTTTTGACTATTCCTTCTGAACTCCAGCGGCAACATTGGGCCCAGCAGAGTCTAGCTTCCAGGGATGTTGTTGGCACAGATAGACCTACACAAGTTTTTTCTGTTGTGATCTTGAATTCTAGGTGGGCAAAGATGCCTTTTGGGTTTTTTTGGGGGGAGGGGAGGCGTTGTTCTCACCTCATGATTTTTAGGCTAATCTCATGATTTTCGGGGCCTGGCAGAGAATAAATGCCTGTAGCTGGAAATGCTGAGAACATTCACCAGGCATTAGAGAATCAAAATACAAAGAGAATCTAAGGAACACGAATGAGTCTTAAAACTACACAAAAAACCCAAAACAATATAAACTAAGCTGAAAAAGGCTTAGCTCCATACATAACTTTAGTGGTAAAATTACACTATGATTATGCAGATAATTTTCGCATCTCTTAAAGGCATCAGGTTTCTTTGTTTTGCAGGTATCCTTGCCCATCTCTGAAGGGTACGTTTGAACTTATCTACTTCTTCCATTTCATTTAGGGCACTTATTTTTTCAGTTGTCGCTTGGAATGTTTGTAGAAGATTTGTCGTTAACCTTCTCCCATCAGCTACTTTGTTTCTGGGGTTTTTGCATGTGTGCTTTTAGGATTTCCATTTCCCTTTGAATGCAGGGATAATTAACTTGGTCTGCAGGATAATTACTTGTTTATTTAGCAGGCAGAGTCAAAATCCACAACTACAATAGCAGCCAAGTTAGTTATGTCCCAACCCTCCCTGTCATTCATAGACAGAATGTATAACAAATTAAGTATTACTTACTTTGTTGTTTCATTATTTGCTATTGAACAGGCTTTTTTGCAAATAGTTTTGACTAATCAATAGGATGATGACTTGATAAGAATTTCTGAACAGAGTTCCCCCCAGAAGAGGTAATGCCCTACCTAAAGAGGACTTTGTATAAAGAATTTTGAGTGAATTGAAGTAGTGGATATATGTAAATGTATTTTAATTATACCAAAGTAAATTTAAATTAGATAGCAGGAAACATTTTCTGCATTAGAACAGTGAGGAAGTAGAATAGATGCCCAGGGAAGTTGTAGCATCTCCTTCACTGGAGATTTTCTCAGAATGAAGCTGGACAAGATTGATTTGTGAGTAGCATTCCTGTATTTGTGTAGGGGCTGCACCAAATGGCTTTGAGGTTCCTTACAACCCCATGATTTTAGGATGCATCAAATGACTGAATTCTGAAAGGAAGGCATAGCCCCTATTTTGTCTTACTCAGCTAATTCAAATAAGCTAACATAAATGTTGTTCTAGAACATTATAAACCTGTGTTGTAGGTTATTTCAAACCTAATCTTTTGAGCAGTTTACAAAACCAGGTTACAAATATCCATTCAACTATGAACAAAGTCCTTTTATGAGTGATTGTGGCTTGTGATTCAAAATTTGCTGCCTGGTTTTGCTAAGGATACTGTTTTAAAAGTTTAAAATCACTTGAGAGTGAAGGTTCTAATAAGATTTTTATGATAAATTAGCAAATTGCCTGTCAAAATTGACTGGGGGTGTGTGGAGGGGTGGCGGGGACAGAGTCCAGTGTTCAGCCATGTGCCCCATTTCCCGCTCCCCCGTGTTAGTTTGGCCCCACCTCCTTCAGGCCTGACCCTGTGCCCCCTGGTAGTTTGGGGCTGGGGCAGCTCCCCTTCCTTTCCCCCCTCTCCTGTGGGCCCAACCCCATTGCCCCTCCTGCCATGGTGGCCCTGCACCCACTTTGGGGCTAGGTCTGTTCCCCCCACCCTCGCTCCCACCACGTCCCTCCCCTCCTGGTCTCTTTCCCCCCCACTCCAAGGCTGAGCCCGCGTCTGCCCCTCCTGCTCACCACATTGGGCCCAGGCTCTTCCCCCCTGCAGCTTTGGGTCTGGGCCCACTCTCCCCCATGGCAGCAGCTGCACCCGTGCCACTGTCACCCTGCGCTTGCAGGCTCGACAGCAGCCGTGGGCCCAGCAACAGTGGTGAGGGCAGGCCTGGTGGCGGTGGCAGTAGGCCTATGCCTGGGCCTGGTGGCAGCCGCAGCCTCAGGAACAGGACTCTGGTCCCCACTCTCCCCTTCTGCCTCCTCTCTGGCCCCTCAGTCCTCAGCAACAGCCATGGGCATGGACCCAGTGGGGCAGCTGCTGGTGCGGGCCTGGGGTGGTGGCCACAGCTACCAGTAATCGCCCCCGCCCCCCACCAGCTCTTGTTGAGGCAGTGCTCTGGCTCCTGGCTTGAAGAAGTAGATGGGGGGCAGGGGGTGAGGCCAGCTCTGCTGGTCTCAACCCCCGGATCAATCCCCTCTGTTATGGCAGGGCTCCGGACCCCACTCTTCCCTTCTGCCTTCTCTCTGGCCCCTCAGTCCTCACTGTCATGGCAGTGGTCCACTGTCCGTCCTGTCCATCTAGAGCACTCTGATCGGCTGCTGAGACAGCCAGTCAGAGCACAAATAAAGTATTATGGGCAGACAGACTAAGGTTTTTATAATATTAGAACTTTGGATACTTTTAATACAGAATGTTGTTCTAGGGTCTAGTAGGAAAACTGCAATTTTTTTTTTTCTCCTGGTTAGATAAAATTACAGCTACCCTGATTTCCTGTGTTAATGCCCTCTAAATGAACAAACAGCATCTACCTTTTTTTGCAGAACCATATAAAGCTTGTTGCTCAGTACATGCAAATTTACATTTAAGGAAATATTTTCTGTATCACTTTCTGAAGTTGCTGCAGCTGGAACCTTTGAGAATGATGGGGTGGGTGTGTGACTGAGGCACAGTGCTTGAAAACAGGTGCAGCTGATTTATCAGGGTAAAGACTGGCAGCAGGGTTAAAGCACAACACAACTGGGTGGGCACTTGACTTAAGCAGAAGGAAGAGGGTACTGAAAAAGATGGATTATTTTGTGCCAGCTGCACTCAGCAGTCTGTACCTTGAGTGTCCTACCACAGGGGAAGGAGGGATTGACCCTGCAAAGGTATTCATCCACACCTGCTGCTGATGGCAGCACCCAAAAAAACCCAAATGTAGTTGTAAAGAGACACAAATGCGCTTATCATTCTCCTTCAGTGTGCTGCTGGATGTCTTTGGGGATGACCAGGCAAGCTGGCTAGCAATAAGCTTGGTGGGCCTGAGTGTCCATGTTGAGTCGTGTTGCCTCCCAGTTGAACTCCTGACACATAGTTCCCATCTGTTAGGCACCTCTTCTGGAGATTCATTTGCGCCATTCTCCTTGGTATCATGCAGGCTATGAATTGTGGCTCTGCTGGGCCAGGGACAGAAGTTGCACATAAACCGTGTTGCAGATAGGTGTTGTGGGGTCTTGGCGCCCTCTTTGTGGATACTTTGCCCCCCAGCGACATCAGGGTAAGACCCAGTCTCGGTGCCATCTAGATGGTTTGGGTGCTGCCCCTTCTCATTTGCCATGTCTTTCTTGTTGTTGTTAGAGAGACAGTTCCCTGCTGGCAACCCAAGGGGTCTCGTCCCTGGGGTGTCTTCATGGGGCTCCAAACCTCCCCTTTACCCTACCCTTACCATGTTCTAGGCCTGGGTAGACGCTGCTCCCTGGAGGTCTCCCCCGCTGCTTACCTTGGAAAGGACGGGCCTTCCTGGCCGTCAGTCTTCAGGGGTCTGCCCCCCTGTCTCCGGGTCAGCTTCCCTTCTTCTGGAGAACTAAGTCTGCCCTGTCTGGGGCCAACAGTAACTTAAAAACTGAATATCTGGCTTGTGCCGGTGACCTCCCAGGATTCCCTCTCTCGGGCTTCAATCCTCTGGGGATACTCATCTGTCCCCTTTTTTCCTAGTTGGCGTGGGTACAGGCAATCATCCTGTGCCCAGCCTCTACCAGCTCCCTGGTGTTACCTTCTTGGGGCCCAGCTGACCTGTGGTCGTCACCCTGGTCCTTCCAGCCGGCGTCACCTACTTCCTTCTTCTGGGGGCTCATGATCCCCCGTGCTTTGCCTGCTGTGGGGCTGTCTGAGGATAGCTGCAAGCTGGAGGAGGCGTCCCCAACCACAGCGCCCAAGTCTCTGATTGGAGCCCTGCTGGCAGCGTCCCATGTAGTTGTTGCCCCTCCATGGGGCTCCCTTTCCCTGGAAGCCCCTGAGGCTGCCTTCTTCCTCCCTGGTTGGGGTCTTCCAGCAGGCACCCAGCTCCTTGCCATGGCAGCTGGAGTTGGAGCCGACTAGCTCTGCAGCTGGCATCCTGCAGCTAGAGTTCTGCTCCTGGCTTCCCAGCACCACCTTAGCTGGTTCCCCAACCACCTTTTGAGTAGCCCACGCTGCTTGTAGGCCACACCCCCAGCCTTCACCAATACGCAGGCTCAGGCAGCTGCAGAACTGCTGAGTCTGCACTTGCATCTCCCCCTGGCTGCTGCTCATCCTGGCTCCTAAGGCAAGTGCCAGGGTGCATTAGTCGGGGGTCCAGGCCATGCTGGGGGGGCTTCCACCTCCCCTCCCACAAACCGGTTTAAGTGATCAGAAACTGGTTTAAACCTGTCACCAGCATAGAAGTTCAGTGTGCACAAACCAGTTTCAAAATGGCCAAAACCGGTTTGAGAGAAACTTGGTTGACTTAACTGATTGAGATCAAACCGATTTATGGAACTTCTGTTGGGGTCAGACTAGATGATGTGGGGAGTCAGACTAGATGATCTGTTCAGGTCCCTTCTGACCCCCAAACTACTATGAAACTATCCCAGATCCCTTCCTGGTTTAAGTCAAATCAGAGTCCCAGCATGCTCTGCAGCCCTGAGCTTGGCTGCATTGTCTGCTCCAGCAGAGCAGGGTTGGCCCCACCCTTCTGCTTCCTAGCCAGAGCAGGGGTGCGGGCATGGCCAGACACTGGCTCCACTAAGGCAAAGGGGGCAGGGAAGAAGCTTATTCCTCACTCCCTCCCCTCTCCCCCTGGGATCCCAGGTAGGGTCTGCCTGGCCAGGGCAGAGCAGCCTCCCAGGCATCTTC
>NW_017729006.1:23758919-23765644 GCF_001723915.1 Gavialis gangeticus | reverse complement strand
CCCCCCCCCCCCCCCCCCCCCCCGCTGGAGCAGCAGGGGGTGTGGCTAGCCCCAGAAGTAGCCTCAAGTGGATGGGGAAGGAGGGGGTTAAACTCCCCTCTCCCTGCCCTGTCCAACTGGCATGGACATCTCGCTGCTCCAATAACAGGGGTGGGGTCATGGCCAGAAGCCAGTTGGTATGGCTCCCTGAGGTGAAGGGGGCAGGGAGAGGGTTTATTCTCCTGCTCCCTCCCCTCCCACTGGGGGACAACATCTGGGGTCTGCCAGCCTGGGTCACTGCCTCTGCTGCTTGCACCTGGTCAGGCAGACCCTGGTTGGGGTTCCCTGGGGGAAGAGGGTATGGAGGGGGGAATAAACTCCATCCCTTCCCCCTTTTGCCTCAGGGGGCCATGCCAGACTGCTGCTTGGACATGCCCCAGCCCCTGCCACTGCAGTAGTAAGGGGCAGGTGGTGGGGAACTTGTCATGGGCTGCTAGGCCAGGCAGACCCTGTCTTAGATCTGTACTGGTAGGGTTGGGGATGGAGGCAGGAATTAAACTTCCCACCTCTATTCACAGTCTCACAGAATAGTCACAAGACTCCTGATTTCCAAATGAAATTAATCCTAACTCGCAATCTCAGGATCTGCCTTCCAGTACATGTAGAGAGTGCCCAGCAGGTAAATTTGTGGAGGGAAAGGGATAGGAGGAGACAGACTGAGGCCCCCATGGTGAGGGAGGGAGTGGGGCAGGGGCTGGGGTAAATGGGGTTGTTGCATAAATTGCTGATTTTATCCCCTGGAGGCTAGTCCAATTCACCTCTAGAAGAGAGTCACACTTTCAGGCTGGATCCAACTCTATTTTATTGCTTGCAAGCAGGCCGACAGAGGAGCTTGTTGCTCAGATCAGTGTCGACCCTAAACAAAGAGCGCACGTGGCTGTTATTGAGCTAGCATTTTTTTCAGTTGACGTGTTACATTTTGATTGGTCATTTCAAACCAAAACCTGAGCAACCTATAAGACATATGTAGTGGGCCATCCTGTACCATGTGGGTGGAAAGTTACAGAATGCAGGGGTTAATACTAAAACAAGGAACAAAGAAACATAGAGAAAAGTATCTATTTTCACTACAGGGTCCTGGGGCTGGGGCAGGTCGTGTAGCAGGAAGCTCATCCATAGCATGGGGGACAGGGCACAGCTGCCTGCTGTAGCATACACCCCTGAGGGAGGCATGGGGGGCACATGCCCCTGCAGATTTATGTGCAGGGCAGAGGTGGGATGCCCGCATTGTGGCCAAAGGCTCTGCATCCTGCTGTCTTTCCCTGGGGGCCATGCAATGCTGTGTGTGCCTGCCGCCCACTGGGTGGGTAGGGGACATGCTGCACAGCCAGTGCACAGCTCCCAGGGGTAGGGGCTAGGGTGAATGGGGCCCTGGGGCTCTCTGCCCTATGGGTGTGTCATCCAGAAGAATGGGGGGGGGGGGCCTGGCTCCCTGTCACAGCATGCATCCCTGGGGGAAGCATGGCAGGCATGTGCCCCCTACAGGGCAGAGGCCAGCTGCAGAGTGGGGCCCCGTGCCTTGCTGCCTTTGCCCTGGGAGCTCAGCCGCACAATGTCATTGCTCCCAGGAACCCATTCACCTCAGCTCCTTCCCCATTCCCTCCCTCCACTGTGGGGGGTCTTGATCTCTTCCCCTGCCCCTTCCCTTCCACTTGCCAGCTGGGTGCTGTCTCTGTGTCTGTCTCTCTGCGTGCTCCTCACTTCGAAGCCACAGCCTCCCAGCCCTGCTGCTACCCCTCACTCCTGACATACAGTACCTCACATCCTGCCAGGGTATGCGGGGACCATCCTTCCCCAGTTCCAAACCCCACACAGCCACCCACACCTTCACAAATATCCCCCCCCACCTCACTCACTCACTCACTCTTCCATTTAAGTGCCAATTTCTTGATTTTATTTTATTTTTTTAAGGGTTCATCTCAGGATTTTTGGCATGGTGAGCTTGGTAATGCTGCATTCTCTACTCACTGCTGCTGGGGCTGGCCATGTGCCTCACCACTTGAGCAGCGATGGCAGGCATGGGAAATGCCTAGCAAGGGCTGCTTCCCCATTCTTCCTCCAGGCACACGCCAGCTGGGCTCCCTGGAGGCCAGGGTGGGGGTTTAAACCCCTCCCCAACCATACTCAACCTACCCGGGCCTGGCCACACCCCATCTCAGCACAGCTTCCCTGAAGACGAGTGCTTGTAGTACATCCCAGCTTCCAGCCTGAGCCACTGCCAGTATGTGGCTGCATTTCCAGAATCAAAAGTGAATGTCTATTCACTTGCAAATTGGTTCAATCTATGCAGGTTAAACTAACCTGCAAAGATTGAATCAGTTCAGGCTTAGGCGTTTTGTGTGTCTGTACTTGGGCCTAGTGTCCCATGCTAGAATCCCACTCAGTCCTTCCCTCCTTTGTCTGCTTATCTGCTCAAAGTCCTTCACCTTAATGTGTAGTGATGAGCTTGCAGTTCCATGCTGCTGCCTCCTTAGTGATGTCTTCATATACACTGGGGTTGAGAGTGATGGTTTGATGCGCCTCCATTTCCCACCACAAGAAGGAAATGGTCTGTCCTCAGCATATGTACACTGGAGTTACTACTATATCCCCTTCAGTGATATTCAGATTGCAGCTCCTTTACTCTTCATATTACCACATGTGGCTCTTAAGGCAATTAAAATATTATAAATAGTCTTATTTTTTTTACTGTGCTTATAGTTTATCCTTCCTGTAGATATGGGTAGTGCACCCCAAACACAACTTACAGTACTAGTATATCATAGGGTTTTTTGGTTTTTAATTTTTTTTTCCCCATTTGGAACTGACACTTCACCTAGTTTTGAAGTTATGTTGTTGCCATGATGGCTCAGGAAAGTTACACTACAGGAGTGAATCTACATGCATGTGTACACATATGCATGCCCATTACACTACAGGAGTGAATCTATGCATGTGCGCATATGCATGCATGGTATGTTACACTACAGGAATGCATATGTGTGTGTGTGTGCATGCACACCCAGCATGTTACACTACAGGAGTGAATTTATGCATGTGTGTGCATAGACAGATTTATTCTTGCAGTGTAACATGCTGCATCCACATACATGAACACACATACACAGGCGCATGTGTGGCATGTTACACTACAGGAGCAAACCTGTGCACATGTGTGTGGTGTTACACTTCAGGTGGGTGCGAGCACATGATGTATTACACTACAGGAAGGAATGCCTGTCTGCATGTGAGCGCATGCACCATGCCACACTAGGGGACTGGATCTGCGTGTGTGTGTTAAGGGGGAGCAGCCACATTGTTAGCCCATTTGTTTGCTGGCGGGGCCAGGAGAGTCCTGCATGCTCCCACCCTGCTGCCTTCCCACATGCCTCTTGGGACCCCCTGGTCATGGCAAGGGTTCTTGTGGGTGATATCTTGTATTGGACCAACTGCATGGTTGGGATAGACACAGGTAAGCTTTCAGGTACATAGGCAAGCTTCTTCAGGTCTGAGGAAGGGTATTGTGATACCTGAAAGCATACCTATGTCTATCCCAACCATGCAGTTTGCACAATAAAAGGTATCACTCCCAAGAATTCTTGCTTTTTGAACCCTTCACATAGTATTGTACTTATGTATTTTTTGTGGCTCTCTCTTAATGCAGACTACCCCTGTGGCTCCTGTACCAGTCAGGATTGAGTATCACTGCCCTTGAGAGGGTGTCCTTTATGTTTAGAGACTATTGCCTTCCTAATTAGGCAATAGAATGAGGTTCCAGTCCTGCCTGTGGTTTATGTTCTGCCACAATTCGAGTATAAATACTAATTTTGAAATATGGTGCAAACAGATCAAAAGGGAGCAAAAGTCTCCTGCTCTGCAAAGGACACCAACAATGAAATCCTTTAGGTTTGGTCTTTCATCACCGTTTTGTGTAACTATTTTAATCGGTTGTAATCTCTCCTTTTTCTTAACTCTGCAGTTATACCAGTACTAGCCACATAATATGAGTGCAGTTGTACTCAGTGTGGATGCAGTGTTAGTCATAAAATTGGTCTACCCTATGGACACAGCTATGTCAGCAGTTCTAGATGTGATGGAGTATGCTTTGTGACCTCTGTACTGTACCTGGTTTAAGTAAAATCCCATAGTGTAGTGGCAATTACCACATTTACTTGAATCAAAGATGAGATTTTTTTTTTCTCTCTTAACCTACTGAACATTGTGGGAAGTGGAAAGCCCCTTGTCTTGGATTTGAGATTAGGGTTACCATACATTCAGGTTTTCCCAGACTTGTCCTTTTTTTGGCCCCCTGTGCTGTGTCCTGGCAGGTTTTTAAAATAAATGTCCAGTTTTTCTGCTCTCCTTGGCTGGCTGCTTGGGGCTGGGAGCAGCAGGCAAGGTTATTAGCTGTCAGGGGTCACGTGCTCCCTGAGCAGGCTCTGGAGAGAGAAAGAGAAAACATGCAATGTGGGAGCTGCTTGAGCAGCAGGGCTAGGCTGGGTGGGGCAGGGGTCTGTGAGTTGGGAGTGAGGGGCACCAGCAGGGCTGAGGGGCAGGGCAGGGGGCTGCAGGTCAGGAGTAGGGGGCATAAGGGATGGGACGGGCGACTGGGTTGGGTTTGCAGGGTACTGGCCGTACCAGGGGGTTGCAGGTCGGGAGTGAGGAGCACCAGGAAGGGGTGAAGGGGGCAGGGTACTGCTGTTTGGGAGTGAGGGGCACTGGCAGGGCTGGGGTCAGTGGGTCTGGAGTGAAGGACAGCAGCATGGCAGGGGGGTATGGTTTGTCAGTGAGGGGTCACAGAATGGGCAGGAGCAGCACACCACCATGTCACTGCTCCCCCATCATCATATTCCCCCTGCTCTCTTCTCCCCCCTGACAATTGTCCTCTTTTTTGGACCTGGAAATATGGTAACCCTATTTTGAGTATAATCAGCAGCTGGGGGCAGGCAGATGCTGACTCCAGCCTTAACCCAGACTTGGAATCTGAGCTCCTCTTCCCTGTTGCCACTGACTCTCCATCTCCAGCCTTGGGTATGCAGCACATGCTGACTCTGACCCCTACCTGGTCACACAGCGGCTGCAGCTCTGGTGGCAGCTCCAGCTTTTACTCAGGCTGGAGCTGCTGCTACCAAAACCACTCCTGCATGAGCAGGCAGGAGACATAGCACTAGAGGCATTTTACACATGCTCTGGAGGTGGGAAGGGCACTTTAGAGTGTTTCAAGAGCTGCTCCAATTAAAGTGTTGCAGCATGTTGTGTATCAGCATCCCTGCACTTCAAAAGGTGGCAAGGGTGCTTTAACTAAAACTCAAGCTTTACCTAAAGTGCCCCAACCAGCATTTTGAAGCTCAGGGACGGTGATACATGAGACACAGAGGCTGGTTGGAGCGTGATAATTAGCATGTTCCAGCAGACTCGATTAATTGAGTCTGCTCTGACACACTGTAATTACAGCACATCGAAATAGCCTCCCGGCATGTCTATAGGCACTCTATGTGCCCTTGGCTAGAGCCAGATGCTAAGTGTTGGGAGGGGTTGGGGCAGAAACTGTGGTGCACAGAGTTGGCAGGGGGATAGGCACCAAGGGGGGTAGGTAGGAGAGGGCAGAGGGGACAAGGGGTCAGTTGGGTGGGGGTACAGGCATAGGGGGTGCAGGCATGGGGGCAGGTGACAGGGCAAACAAGCAGGAAGCAGGGCAAGTAGCAGGGGGCACAGGGCACTTGACTCCCTGCTGCAGCAATTGTAGGGGATGAATATTAGACTACTCTCCAATAATTAAAGTCTATACATGGAAAATTATAACACATTTTATACATTTTCTGGGCATAGGATCTAATTGTTTGGGGGAGATCATCCTAAATTCAAAACTATTTTGGATTCAGGCAGATATGGTACAGTATGAATAAACTTGTAGCTGTCTAGCATGTTACAACTGTGCATTATTGGGATTATTTTGCTTGGGAGAAGACAGTACAGGTTCCTGTTGCTGGTGTCACTGAATAAGTTATCACAAGTGATACCAGCAAAAGTACATATTTTGCCTGTAAAAGCCAATTCATACAGTAAGAGCGTTTTTCTCATATTGTGCACAGCTTCAGTTATACTGGTATAGAGCTTCCTGTCTACATTCAGCTGAACTAGTATCTTGTTCCCCTTCCCATACAGCAAATGCTAAGGAAGTTGTACTGTTTTCACTATACCACTACTACAGACTGGTATAACTTTTATATGCAGACAGGGCCTTATATGCATCTGTTGCCTTGCTGGGCATTAATAAAGCCTCTTGCTCATCATTTTTCTTATCATCACCACCCATCTATTTCTTCCATAAATAGGTCCAACTCCTTGCAGTTTCATTTCCTTATGTGCTTGGCTTGGAACAATGCAACTCAACAGGTCAAAATATTGCACTGTATGTAGGGGCTGGGCTAGTTTTGCAGCTGTTCCTTTAGTAAGCAAGAGTCTGGCTTACTGTTAAGTTTCGTTTTTAAAGCTGAGTTTGGAAACAAAACAAACTAGGTTTTGATTTCTGTGCTGTGACTCATTTCCCATAACAGCTGTGACTGATTAGAGATGGGGAGGTGTGTGTTTTGTTTATGGTGAAAGTATGTCTCCTTTTCTTTTCAATTTGAGAGCAGAATTATCTTAGAATTTAGTAATGGGTGTGTTCATAGGCAACGCACAGAGGGGCACATGCCCCCCCCCCC
>NW_017729006.1:23733670-23758782 GCF_001723915.1 Gavialis gangeticus | reverse complement strand
CCCATCCCCCCCCCCCCCGCCCCCCGAGATTGGCAACTGCCAAAGCTGCCACCGGCTTCTGCAGGTGGTTGCTGCACCCCACTTGCTGTTGATGTGGCTGTGGGTGGTCCCCACTCATAGGAGGCACCAGTTGTTCATTGGGTGTGTTGTTTTTGTTTGCCTTCATTTAAGCATGAGCCACATTACACCAAATTTGGAGTAAAGTAGTCTTAATCTTCTTTTTAGCCAGTCTTCTATGACTTAGCTCTAGTAACAGGATTGTATTGATTTTTTGTCCTGTCAATGGAAACTTCTGCTAAGAGCTGCAGGCTCTCAGCTGTGGACTTTGGCTACTAATCCATATACATAAGATTACACTCACCAGTTTCTGTGGGTGGACTCTGATGCTGCTGTGCTGATCGGAATAGTGGGAATGTTAGAGTAACCTTGCACAGAGTATTCAGGATTGTGGATCCCACTGTGTCAAAAGTGAGACAAACTCTTAAAAAGCAAGAGATTTGCTGTGTAAGTCATGAGATGCCATTTTGCAGTGTGTTTGGGGGGGCTATTTGTGATGGCGTGGGGAGCTGTGGGTTTTGGAGCCTGGAGGGTGGGGGGAGGTCTCCACACACCCTAGCAGGATGCAGTGTACTGTGGGTGAGGAGTGAGGGGCACTAGTAAGGCTTGTGGGGAGGGAGGCTGTTACTTGAGTGAGGAGCAGACACAGATGGGTCATGGGTTGTGCAACAGATCTGCAGGCAACTCATAGAGAGGCACAGGGGGGGTAGGTGGTTCCCTGCCAATGCGCACACCCCTAGGAGAGGCATAGCAGGGCATGTGCCCCCCTGGATTTGTCTAGGGGGCAGAGGCAGGCTGACATTCTTCACCCTCCTGCCTTTGCCCCAGAAGCTGTGTGATGCAATGTGTGCCTCTTGCTGCCCACTGGGCGGGTAGAGGCCACGTGGTGCGGCAAGCGCACAGCTCCTACGGCAAAGTTTGCCCTAGGAGCTGCGCACTGACCATGCTGTGTCCACTGCCCACCCAGTGAGCAGCAGGAGGCATATTGGTGTCACATGGCTCCCAGGGCAAAAGGTAGCAGGGCGCAAAGCCACAGCCTGTAGCAGGCAGCCTGCTTCTGCCCCATGCACAAATCTGGGGGACACATGCCCACCCCTCCCAGTGTTTTCCCTTGGGGGTCAGTGCAGTGGTGGGGAGCCATGCCTCTTCCCCTGCACCTCTGGACAAGCCACCTGTGGCTCTGTCGCACAACCTGGTGCCCCATTCACCCCTGCCCCACTCCCTCCCTCACCATGGGGTCCTCGATCTGCTCCCAAGCCCTTTCCCTCTTCCCCTCCACAGACTTACCAGCTGGGCGTTCTCTACACTTTCCAGAAGAAGAATCCTGAGACTTGAGGATTCTATCCTGAGATAGTGGGCCCGAGTTAGTTTGACTTGAAAATCATGAGTCTCGGGATGTTTGTCATGAGAGTTGGCATTACTGGAGCATTTTGCTACATTTAGTTGTTCTCTAATCAGTTAGGTGACCTGGGGATAAAAATGCCAGTGCCCAAGTCACTAAACAGTATCACTGGTGCTGCAGCAGCAGTAACAGGAGACTTTCTGGAAAAGTTTGGTGTAGAAGATACAATCTTCAAAGCTGTTAAGTTTGTGTCTTCCATCACTTGTGTATCAGGAGGGCATCCTAGGGGTTACCGTGCTCTCCCCTAGCGCCCCCTTTACCGTGCCAAGTTAGCCTAAAAGCACCCTCAAGTCTCACCTGCCACAACTTTGATGTTAATGTATAATAGGGAGGCTATCTTTCCATCCTCTTGGACACTGTTCCTGTTGTACACCGGCCCAGTTCTGTGATGGGCAATTCGGTGCACCCCAGCCTTATGGGCTATGTGTGGCTCCAACCACCCCTTTATCACGTCCCAAGCCTGCCTGGTGCTCGGGCTGTCCGCAGCCCAGTCTCGCATCAATCGCTGCCTCTTCTCTGGGGCTTCTCACTGCCCCCCTCTCAGGGGCTGGGGTCTCCACGCTGCTGTGGGTCCCCTGTGAGGCCTCCTCCAACCCCTAATAGCCTCACCCAAACCTCCAGTTAAAACAGCAAACAAAACACCAGCCCCTGCGCTATAACATAAATTCATGCTGCTTGGCTAAACCATCATTTGAGTCACCCCAAGGGTGCTTCATCTCTCACCAGGATCAAGCTGCTTGTGCATGCAGGCCTTTTCCCTTTACTTGGTCAGGCAGAGCTTTTTCCTCCTTTGCTGCCAGTTGAAAAAAACCCTGGGGGGTACGGGTGCAGAAATAATGATCTCTTTCACAGTTATCTGTATTAATAATTGCAAACTGTTTTGATAAAGAATCCTAGAAAGAAGTGGGGCTGGAAGGGACCTCGGAGGAAGGCACCCTAGTTCAACCCCCTGCCAGAGGCAGGATCATCCCTATCCAAACCGTCCCATGCAATCCATAACCTAAATTCATAAGACTACCATCAGCCCTGACACAACACGGGTCTAACTCCCTAACCTGCCACAGGCAAAGCAGGAGAACCATGGCAGCCAGAGTAGTAGAGAAACATAATATAATGGAAATATAACATTGGGATGGATGTTGAGCGCTATAAATAATGAGGCATTTAAGTAGGATTTGGGTCTGAAGTATCCAGTAAGTAATTAGCAAAACACTATTATCTAAGACTCTTAACCTGTTTCCTGTGATGGGAACAGCCCTGTATTTTTATTTATTTATTCTTTTTTTTTAAGATAAAGTCATGGACTTCCATCTCTATCAAGGGCAAATCAGGTCCAAATCAAGGGGGCAGACAAGGTTCTTTGGGTAAATGTGACATCTTTTATTAGACCAGCTAAATAGCTGGAAAAATTGTTCTTTGCGAGCTTTGGGACATGAACGCCCTTCTTCAGGCATGGGGAAGTTGTCTGGTGTCTGCGCGCTCTCCTGGGTGGACCAGAAACCAGCTTCTATTCTGCCGGTGTCCTTAGACCTACCAACCTTGTCTACCCATGCCCTTAGCCCCATGTGGCTGCAACCGACACCCCCAAAAATCAAGCGAGACAAAGCCAGGTTCCAAAATTTGACGGAGCAGAACTCCATTGTCAAGTCCACGTGGCTCTAGCACCCGGCAAGTGTCCGCCCTCCCAGACCCCTGGGTCTGGGGCTTCAGGTACCCTCCAGATTCAGGGTGGCCTCCTAGGTGCAAGCGCCAGGCTCGGAGGCTCATACATCCCCTTGGCTTGCTTGATCTTGGGCAAAAGGCCGAGCCCTACTGGACTCTTGGAAGAGCACCGACACCTTGCGCCGGAGTGCGGCCAGCAGCGCCGAAAGGTCCGGGCCGGGCAGTCTCCTCAGGCTCTGGCTCCTGTGAGCGCCCAGCCGCGCTGCCCCGGCGCTGAGGCGCGTTTCTAGGGAGGGTGAGGTGAGATGCAAGGGCAGCCGGGCACGTTTAGCCGGCAGAAACGAGCGACGGCTGGTCGTAGCGGCTAGTTTCGATTCGCCCGGGTCCCAGCGCGTCGACGCCCGACCCCGGCCCCGGCGCTTCTCCGAAATGACGCGGGCTGAGCGGGGCGGGGCGAGGGCCGACCGGGCCAGGCCTCTGTTTACAGGCGCCCCCGTGAGCGGCCGGCGGCAGTGGTACCAGCGCGGGCCGTGCGGACGGCGGCTTCGGCTCTGGGTGCAGGTACGCGCTGCGCGACTGGGGCTGCCCCCCCCCCGCCACACACACTCTCTCTCTCTCTCTCCAGGAGTGAACCTGCGCATCCACACTGGGGGGAGGGGGGGGTATGTGCGTTTGGGCGTGTGCACACAGTGTGTTACACTGCTGGAGTGAATTTGCGTACTTGCGTAGCTTGACTCCTGTAGTATAACATGCTGGGTGAGCGTGCACTCCTGTCGTGCAACGCACCCTGCCTGTCTACGTGTACACGCGTAGATTCACTCCTGTAGCATAATGCACTGCATGCATGCATACTCCTACATATACACACACACACACACGTAGATTCACACCTGGGAGGTGCATACGTATGTGATTATGCATGTAGTGTTAAACTAGAGGAGTGAATCTACATGCGTGCGCACACACACCTGCAGAGATTTGCTCCTGTAGTGTCATGCACGTGTGTGTGTGTGTGTGTGTGGTCACTCCTGTAGTGTCACACACCTGTGTAGATACACTCCAGTAGTGTAATGCACCATGCGTGCAAACACACCAGCATAGATTCACTCTTTCAGTGTAACTACACAAGGCAGTGGCGTGGTTTGTCAGTCTGTGGTGGGGTGAAGGGGGGTCTTAACCTTCTTAGACTTCAGGCACTCAGAAAATGCCAGCTCTTAATTTCTACAGTCAAAAAAATGAGTGAAAACTGCCTAGTATGGATGTCAAAATAGTTTTAAAAAATACTGGTTCAGCCTCCTCTAGTTATATCAGGGTGGATTTGATTTTTACATCAAATCTATTTAAATCACTGGTCAGGAAGCCTTGTTATAATCATTGTTTTCTACAAAAAGTGCATTCTTGTTGTTTGATATCCTCTATTCACTTGACTTGAAAGGTTGCACTTTTAGACAGAGGGAAGGGCTTGACTCTGTGCACACAAACTTGCAGAGAGACGAGAGGGCCGATGGGTAGGTAATCCAGTCTGTTATCTTTCCTCTCCATATGCTGCTGTTAACAAGGATGTTATCTCTGGGGACAGTTTGAGAACTGACACTAAGCATCACAGAGATGCCCAACTGGTTCCTAAACAGCAACATTGGAAACCTTAGTATAAACAGCTGCCTGCATTTTGGCAACTGGTAATTTTTGTCAGGGACTAGGAATCTTGAGATTTGGTTCACCGCCACTGATGTGTTGACAGTCTTGATTTTGTGCCTTGTTCCCCTCATTTATAAAGTGGGGGGATAATGTACTAGCTCATTTTCTAAAAATTCTTAGTAGTTTAGAAAAGATAGACATGTCTAAAGTTTTCTAGTACAGTGCGACACTTGCTTATATACATTGCCACCTTTTGCCATTATTATAGGGAGGAAGTAATTTAGAAATTAAAAAGAAAAATCCTGTTCCATTTCCTGTTTCCATTATATATTTTATGATAACAGGACCAAGAATTGTCACTAGAATAGACACGGGTTTCTTTGGGATCATATCCACTAGCAGTGAGTTTGGTTGAAGAGGGGCAGGAGAGAGAATGATGAGCATAGAAAAATCTTTTTAAGAAAACACAAGGAACTATTAGCATGCTATTGTATGAATAGTTACAATGCTAAAATAATCATATGCACACTTAACTTATGAATTGACACTGGCAGAATTGCAATGCTTTGCATTTTACTAATGTTATTTTTTTTAGATTTTAAAATGCTGTAAGATTTTTCTTAGGGCTTTGCAAGATGTGTTGCAATCTAAACTAGAAGAATGCAGTTTAAATAATCAAAAGACAGCATGGGAAAAGGAAATCATAACTAACGTTTGCTGGATCACTGTTTCCTTCCTGCATCTATGGTACCTTTAATTTTAAAGGAAATGAGCTGGTACCTTAATTCTTCAGGTAGTCCTTTTGATTTGTCAGTAGAACTCCTTATGGCACATATAAACAGTGCTGCTCAACCTTCTGGCTCTGGGCCAGATGAGTGGTGGGAGGTTGGTCTGTGGGCAATCCCTTGTGAGGTTGGTCCATGGGTGTTATCCAGCAGGCTAGCCTGACCCTGCATGTCTGGATCTGGCTCTGCGCTTGCCTTGATCTGGTGTGCAGAGCCATGTTGTCTGGCCTGGAGGGCTCCCCATGGATCTGGAAATTTGAAAGCAGAGCAGCAAATAATGCTTCCATTGTTCTCGACTGCCAAATTTTCCAACACTTGAGGAATCCTTCTGGGCCATTGACACTGGCTAGGAGTTAAGCACCCTTGCTGTGTAAGGTACTATTATAGTTGTAGGGCTAGCTACATCCTTGACCTAAGTGTGGTTTCTTTCAGTGCACCCCTTTCCTTTACCCCTCCTGAAATGAAATTCTGTAATTTTCCCACTTGGAGTCTGAATCCTGTGCTTCAGTACCACCAGGTCTAGCTGGGAACAGCCCCCATTGAACTTCCCCTCTGGTGCGTGAGCAGTGAGGAATAGATGCTTCTTAAAACAAGGTGTCAGCTATTCGGTTTCAGTAGTTAGTGAACTGGAGACATTGGAGAACCAGGCTCAATCATTTAACAAATCAGCATAAATAAAAAGGTTATACACAACCAGTTACTGAGAACAATCTTGCAACAGTTGCATCTTTATGCTGTTGCTAATTCCAAGCTTGATCTGGTGATGTAAATATTAATTTTCCAGTTGTTTATGACAAATGGAAATGCCCACAGAATCCAGTTGTGTTTAATACAGATTTTGCACACCTTTTCCTCACTGAGCTTTTTGTACATAACATTCCAGATGTCAGTACACCATAGAGAGAGAAGTGCTAATTGTACCCTGGTACAGAATGTATATTTGCAAGCTTCAGTAAGAACATATGTCTTGTTTCTGACAGATATTGCACATGCAAAGAATGGTGGTTACAACAATTTAACTAGTACGTTTGTAGAGTAAAGTTTAACAGAAGAACAAAGGAGTCTGAAAGATTTTTAGTTAGCTTGGTGCACTTAAATCCTTGCTTTCCCTGTTACCTTGATCAAGATACTGTTATGCCTGTACCAAATGCATGTATCTTGTAGAAACAAATAGAAAATCATAGAACATTAGGGTTGGAAGGGACCTCAGGAGGTCATCTTAGTCCAACCCCCTGCTCAAAGCAGGACCATCCCTAATTAGATCATCCCAGGCAAGGCTTTGTCTATCCAGGCCTTAACCTCCAAGGATAGAGATTCCACAACCTCTCTAGGTAACCTGTTCCAGTGTTTTACTACTCTTCTAGTAAGAGTTTTTCCTTATATCAAACCTAAACTTCTTTTGCTGCAACATGAGACCATTGCTTCTTGTTCTGGTATCCGCTGAAAACAGTGTAGGTTCATTCTCTTTGGAACCACCCTTCAGGTAGTTGAAGGATGTTATTAAATCCCCTCTCAGAGTTCTCTTCTCCAGACTAAATAAGCTCAGGTCTCTCAGCCTGTCCTCAGAAGTCAGGTGCCCCAGCCCCCTCACCATTTTATGTTCCATAGGAATGGACCTTGTTTTAAAACCACTTTGTAAGTGAAGATTCAAAGTCAACACATGACTGCAATACAACAAAGTCCTTTTAAAAAAAATCTGAACTAGTGGAGATTATTTCCTGTTTTCCATTATAAATGACATCACCATAACTTTTTTTTTTCATGATGTACTGTGTCTAGATATTTGTATTAACATTATCCACTTGGATATCTGAGTTTATCTAGATACTAGATCTAGAGATAAATGCTAACATAATAGCTTTTTGGTACCTCTGTCACAAACTAGCATTTAAACTGATGACTTTCAAACTGTAATACTTTGTGTTGGCAACTTGGTCCCTGTGTAAATAATGTAGTCAACCTTAAAGCTATTATAGCAATGCATCTTGTTTAGTATTGCTGGATTTGGTAGTGCATTAACTGACTCACTGTGGTATGATGTTGACACAAAGCATGACGAAATAGTTAAATTCCCTTAGTTTCAGTGCTGACTGAATACTTAAGAAATGAGAAATGATATGAAACATAATACACCTCACTAGTATACATGCATAAAACATTATTAACAATTTCTGTTCACCAATATTATTAAAAAATATTTATTTGTACCATGTTCTGGGTTGAGATTTTTCTCTTTCTTTCACAACAAAGGTGACTTATAGTTTCACAGGAAGGGAAATAAAAGGCATTTTTTCTACCTGCTTTTACTTTAATATTTCTTTATGGTATTTTATTCCTTCCTGTGTAGTTTCTTTGTCTGAAAATGAACTATACATGACATGCTTTATTACTCATTTTTTGTTTTTGTTTCTTTTCTTTTTTTTTTACAGACCCTAGGCTGCCATTGCACTGGACACTAAATGCATAGACTAAAGTATGGTGAGTTTACAATCTAAACAGATAATTTTTTCTTTGTCCAAAACTTTATCTCATTTTACAGGTGGGTAACTGAGGCACCAAGAATAAGTAATTGGTCTATGCTCAACAGGACAGCTATGTCCAGAACTTGGGTTCTATGTCTCACCCAATAGATTAACCTTGAGGTCAGGTTTCATTTAAAAATCCCTTCTTTACACTCCTGTTGTTCTGACTTCTGTGGGCCAAGCCATTTTACATGCTGGTAATTTCCCAGATAACACTTGGCACTGTTGACATGAGAAATAGCAACATTTTTGCCAATACTATCTACTGGCATTTTATTGGAAATCTCCCTGCTCCTTCTCCTTCTCCCTAAAATGCTACCTCTAGGTTCTTAAGGCAGTTGTACTTCTCTCCATGCTTGCCTGAAGACAATACATAATAGGTTACCTGCATTGCATCCTAATGTATAAAATCGTGCAACATTTTTTGGAAATGCCAATGAGTGATACATGGGACGTGGTAGTGGTTGTTACTCATCTTTTTGGTAGGCATTCTACAAACCCTGTGTCCTTCTGAAATGCTACTCATCCTCTTTTCCCTGCCTGATCTGCCACATGTCACACACACACAGGCTGTCCACGCCACTTGTGGCACACATGCTGCAGGCTGACCACCTGATCTAGAAAGAAGACTATTTATTTAAGCCATTTTTATTTATGCCAAGTTGGGTATTTAGTACTACATTTTATTACCATTGAAGTAATTCAGAAGACCCATGGTAGACGAAATAATCATTTTCAGGATTGGGATGTAAAATTACCCAGCTAAAGTTAACAAAATGTTATTTCTGTACAGTAGCATGGAAAGACACCTAAGTTAGTTCTGAATGAGCTAGATAGCAAAGCAGCTTAGGCCTGTTAGTGTGGTGCTTCCCCAGGCTGATGTCTGTGGGTGCAAAGCTAAATTGCCTATATTTGCATAAGCTTTTTAGATATATGCTCCAGGTCTCACTCTGTACCTGCTGTAGTTCACGATTGTGTGTTGATAGAGGGATTTATTTGCAAAAAGCAGGCAGGCAAACAATATTTGTTTGTCCCGGGAATGACCAAATATTAACTTGCATCACAGACGCACATGACTGGGCTTTTTTGTCATGTGCTTCACAGGTACTTAAAGCAGGACAATGGACTTGTACTTCTGTTGGGTCCTGGGACAAAAGACTTTCTCAGAGAAATGCAGTCTGTTTACAGCCATAGATTCTCCCAAGTTGGGTGAAGTCTGAATTATTTTTGTATAAGGCAGTGTAGATTTACCCCTGATAGACAGACTAACTAAATTAGGGATGCGTAAATTCCAGTAAGCAGCAGTTTAGTCTAGAAAGCTTATGCATCTCTGATTTAGTTTTTAAGGTGCTAATTTAATATGCTCTAATGCAGTTTAGTCCACTTATGTCATCAGGCGCCTATGGCAGATGTCATCTGTAGCCTGTCAGTTATGTTTTGGGCAAGGCACAGCTAAAAGCACGGAGAAATGTGTTTGGTCTCAAACCCACATTTCACTGTTTCTGTGATTTATTTATTTATTTATTTTTAAATGGGTAATCCACCTCATGCTGAGAGGTGTTGTTTCCCTAACAGAAAAGTGGGACCCTTTGGTTACTTCTGGTTGAATATACTGGTTCTGCTTCTACTCATCTGTCCTCTGCAAAGTAGGTGCTGTGTTCAGTCAAACCATAATTTTGGTTTGCTGGTCCCAAACATGGATGGACAAATGTTTAACTTGTTTTGAGATGGAATTATATAATTTAAGCATACAGTAAACTTGTTTAATTAAGCTTCAGGGGGAAGTACAACAATGCATGTTACATAGTGACTAACAAGCCCGATCTGTTCAGAGGTTTTGTGTGGATAAGTACTGTATTTGCTTGATTAATCCAGGATGAGACTTTCCTTCCCGCCCCCTCCATTCAATGTGATGAGGGGAGGGGGGAATAAAGCCTTCTTTTAGAATTAAGTATGGGATGGCTCTAGCCAGGAGCTGTGGGAACAAGCCATATCCCTGGCTGGTCTGGGTGCAGGGGAGTCCCCGAGCAGCTCCTGACTGCTTCTGCTTCATGCTTGCAGGGAGCCCTGCTTGGCTAGAGATAACAATGGCAGTGTGCAGGGTCCTTCCAGTGGCTGCTCCCTGTCTTTCCCTCCCCACTTCCACTCCCCAGCCCCTTCGCTGGCTGGGAGCAGGTACTGGAAGGAGGAACCTGCCTGCTGCTGCTACCCCCAGCTGATGCAGGTACGGGGGGATTCCCAGAGCTGCTTCTGGCCCACACTGCAGGGAGCAGCTGTGTAGCAAGCCTGGCTTACCTGCAAGCTACTGCCACTATCCCCAGCTTCCTCCTTCCAGTGCCTGCTCCTGGCCAGCAGGGGAGAAATGGGAAATGGAGGGAGAGCGGAGTGGAGGAGGAAGGAAAGAGCAGACACTGGAAGAAGGAACCTGCATACCACTGCTGCTGTCCTTAGCCAGGTTGGACTTCCTGCGCAGCTGCTGTGTTTAGCATGTTGGGGGCAGTTCTGGTGCCCCCCGCTGCATGCAGTTCAGTTACAGAAGTGGGGAACATAATGTCAGGGGGGCAGGTGTGGGGTGTTTAGGTATGGGGGGGCAAGGGGTGGGCATCAGGCTGTTTAGCCTCCTTGCCATTGCTTTCCCCACTGCAGTGATGGTTGTGGTGGTGGGGATTTTAAAATGACCCTCCAATAATAATTAGCTTCTGTACATGGAAAACTTTATAATAAATTGCATTCAAAGTCACCTTGGATTTAGGTAAATTTGGTACTTAGCTGTCTGAGTGAGATGTACATACAGACCTCTTGGATCTACACATTAGGAGCCAGCCCTGCTCCCCCTGAAGTCAGTGGTGAACACTGATGAACACTGTAATCTCATTGATTACACAGTAGTATCTGATTTTGAAAACTCAGTTACAGGTGTTCAGGATGCAGAATTTCTGTTCTTTGAGAAATCCAACATTTTTGGGAAATAAGCAATTCTGATTTGGAATGAAAAGATGAAATTTCAAAGCTTTTTTTGCAAAGACAAAGTTCAGGAAACATTTGATTCGGGACCTTCACATATTCCTTTTTGACAATGTTTCATTTCCACTTCAGCTTTTTAATGTTTTTTTCCCCTGTTCATGTTGTATTCAAGTACTAATGTTCGCACATGCACATGCACATACAAACATGCACTGTTTAATAAACTACATAAATTAAAGATAAACTATTATTACAGCGTGACAGTCAAAATACGCATCAGTGTAAGCTGTAAACAAAATGTGTCAACATTTTTCTTATTGAAATATTTATTAGAATCTATGCTTTCCCACAACTCATTATGATTTTGACAAAACTGTGTTTTGAGACAAAACTGTTCCATATAATATTTGTTAAAGGAACTTGCAAGATTTCTCTGCACTTCTCTATATAGACCTTTTTGATGTACTTCATCATTCATTACTACTACCTCTTTTGAACAGAACCGGGAAGTACAGAAAGTCACAGAAATTTAAAAAGCAAAATGCCTGGAGGTAGTTGGTCAGATTAATGCCAGACAAAGTGTTATTAATGTTGGGGAGGAATTTGGGGGTCAAAACTATATAGAAAGAATATTGAAACTGTAGGGAGAGTAGGCATTATGCCAGCCATGGAGGGCAGGGGAGGTCTAAAAGGGCTCTTCCTCTGCTTCTAGCACCAAAAGCCTAGCCTTCCCATTCACAGCCTTCTTAATTTAGCAACTGGGTTTTTCATTCCTACTCTTCGCTTACTATTTTTCTTCCTTTCTTTTTGGGGGAAGATGTGATCCTATTTGAACTCATTTCAACTGGTATAAAGCAGTTGCAAGTGTGATCAGACTCAAGTAGGCATCGCTCCTCTTATGAAAAAAATAACATTTTTCATTGTGTTTGAACTTGCTTCCCTTGTTTGCATAATATTGACCATGTTTATCACATTGAGGCTTCCTTTCTTTCTGTTTGTCTTCATTAGAAAATCAGTAACAAAAATAAACATGTTGCAACCAAAGGTCTTCTGCTATATTGTTGGATAAAATGTTCTCTGTCAATGGTTGGTTTTTAAATGCTAATTATTATTTGAAATGGGCCCTTTGACAAATATGTAATATTACAGTAAACAAGTTTTATTTCTGAGCAAAAGCCAAAACCCCACCCTAGGAATTTGCTCCAGCATTAGCGCTTGCAAGAACAACTCCTGCCAAAGTCCAGCTTTGATAAATTGAACCACTAGCAACAATCATAAACTGTAACCTGTTCAGAGCCAGTTTGAAGACCTGCACACAATCTTCATCAAGAGATCATCTCTGTAGCTGAAATATTTTAGGATTTATTTTTCTGCCCTGCAATCATGATTTTTATCCGGTCCACACGTTAGATAGAGATGCCGATTCCTACATTTTCTGTTTCAATCAAAGGGCTTCTTGTAATATAGGTAACAATATATTTAAAAATATATTTACCATATTTCATGATGTACAAGTTGAGGTTTGAAGCCCAAATATTGACCCTTAAATTCCACCTTGACTTACACACTGTATCTAGCGCACAGCTTCTGGGCAGGGCTGCTGCAGCTACCAGGGTACTTGGCTTCCCCAGTGTCCTACAGCTCCTTTTCTTCTTGCTGCAGCACAGGGCATGGGGCTAAGGATGGCAGGAGCGGGAAGCCTGGGTTTAGGGGGGGGAGTGGGAGCATGGAGCTTGAGTGGGCAGGCTGTAGATGTGTGGGGTGTGAGGCAAGGTGGGGGGCTGTGGGGATTCCCCACTTGCTGCCCCCCGTGGTGCATGGCAGGTGGCAGGCACTTGTGGCCCATGCAGGTGCTGCTGCCCTGCGGCATACAGTTCTGCTGGCACTTGCATCACTGGGAGAAGCTGTGCGTGGTGGAGCTGGTTGCCTTCTCTGCCCTCTGTCTGCATGCAGTGGTGATCGAAGCCTGGCTGGGCCACCTCTATCATGCTATTTGTTGGGGCTCTGCTGGTGTGGCTGAGGCAGCACTGGCCCTGGCTTCTGCGAGCAGCATGGCCTGGGCTACGCCAGCCAAGAGCCAAACCCATCCCCATCCCCTGCAAGTGATACAGCCTGGGCTGTGCCAGCCAAGCACCAAGCCTGACACCAACCACTCCGGCCCTGCCCCCCCGCCGGGTATCCTGCCTGCAGTGAGGGCATATAGGGGCCAGTATAAGTTGACTCCATGTTTCTGATCCAAAAAGTCAAGTCAACTTATACACCGGATCTACGAAAATCCTAACTTTTTTTAATCAGAAAAATGGAGTAAACGTTTACACCGCCTCGATCTGTACACCATGAAATACGGTACTTTTAATTATTTGCACTGTTTTTATTGCTTTCTATTTATTTTTATATTTCCCCAGCTTGAGAAATGAAACTGAGGTCCCATCTACGTCTGTTTCCCTGACACATTTGGCATGGTTTTAAAATGTTTTTGAGTCCTATGGAAACTGCAAAATGAAGCTATGCTTCAACTGTGCTAGGACAGTTATCCCTCCTAGAACTGTTGCCTTTCCAGTGTAGATGAGACCTACTATTAGTTAGTTTTGTTTATAGCTATTTTCTTTTTGTTGTTCTTTGACACTAACAAGATTATAAAGATTGGGTCCTAAACACTGAGAGAGGCTTTTGTCTGTAGACAAACAAAAAAAAATGAATCTTGCAAGCTTGTCTTCCTTGTGGAATTGTCCTGTTTGGTTTTTCCCAGGCACTGTCACCATGGGGCAAGTGTTAATAGGGAGCTCGATTCTTACACTTTTAAGCTGAGCATAATTTTGCTACTGAGCCCAAGTAAGGGGAGAGGGGTGGGACCTTAGTGATTAATAATAATAAAAAAAAAGAATAGGTCCCTATTGGAGCCTCTTAAATTTTAGTGATATTTTTTTTTGTTTTTAATTTATTGCTCCACTCAGCACTTGAGATGGTTTTTGAGTCTGTGCCAGTGCTTTAGATAAGATTCTTGAATTTGGTTACTTTGTGTATTATTAAGGTTGCATACATATATACATCCCCCAAAATGACTTGTTAGTGTTTTCCTGTCATGAAGCTAGCTGTTGGTACACAATATGCACTGTTGCACTCTATTTCAGTTAACCTGGCCTTTTTCTTGCATCCTTGGGGCTGTACTGTTAGCAGTGTTTTCCTTGGTTGTAATTTGTTTTTCTGTTCTCCCTATACTCAGATTTGCAAGATGGAAATGCTCTGCAATACTTTTGTTTAATTACAGAAGTTCAATCTTGAAAGACAATCCTACTTGAAACTTTCAAAATCACAATTTCTTTCTTTGTGATTTTGGGGGGGGGACTGGTATTTTTCTGGGTATATTTTGCTATTTTTAATACATTTTTACCAACCTACTAGCTAGCTACCTGTGCGCTTAATTCAGTTAAGCATGGGAAATTTAGTTTCCAATTTTAAATTGTGAATATTCCCTTTTTTTAAAGGGTTGGCTTTCTGTCAGTGCTACCTTTTTATCTCCCCTTTGTTTATGTTCAGTGCTCATGTCTTAACTTTACAACAGATTTAACTTCTCAGCATGGAACTTATATGTTTGTAAGGCAATATTTTAGGCTGTCATAATATCATATAATACAGTTCTGTATGTAGATTAAAAACATGGGAAAATATGCTTATTATTTCCCATTTTTCACCAAATTTTAATTTATTTGACCAAGTCTAATTGTCCCCAGTGTATGTGTATGCATTTAAATAAATTAGAATCTTATTTAGAAACAACCAAACCTGTCTTCTTTTTTTCTTTAAATGACAACAATGATCAAAAAGTTTATCAGCCAGAGAACTAAATGTCTTTGCTTGAAGTTGATACAAAACATGAGAAAATGAGACATGACAAAAGATCAGACGAAAGATTTGGTTCAAAATGGTGTTATGATTCTTAGCTGCAGGGGAGAGGGGAGATAATCTTGTGGTTGTACTTCTAATGAATGGCTGTGTTAAATCCAAGATGAATGTTTTAGAGTAGTGGTTCTCACCTTTTTTTGACTGGGATCCATCCATTAAACACTGATGGCCAGCTCTAGGCCCCCTGTGTGTGGGTAGGGGGTGAGTGTGTGGGGCGGGGGAGAGGCATGGAATTCAGTTTCCAATGTTTTTCTTGTTTAAAGGAGGATCTATTTTTAAAGTTTGTTCACAACCCTTTCATATATTCTTATGACCAGCTTTTTGGTCATGACCCATGGGTTGAGAAATGCTGTTTTAGAGACTCCAGAATCAAAGTGAATTGCAGTTGCAAAAGGGTATTTATACTTAATCCTCAGAATGTGGACAACTTCTCCTGAGGTCATAAGAAAAACAGATCTTTTTATGTATTAAAAAGAAATACTGTTTATGTGAGCATTTAATTGTTTTTTCTTTCGAGGGAGGAGGAGAGGCATGGTATACACAGGCTCAGGATTTTGATTTCTCTCTGTTTCCTCTGCTCTCAGCTAACATGGATCCCATGCTATATGCAGAATCTATGAAAAAAGCTGGGAATCAGGATTTTAAAAATGGGAACTATGCCTTGGCCATCAGGAAGTACGACGAAGCCATCTCTGTGTCCTTCCAGTTATGCCAAATGGGGCTGTAAGTATTCAACTAATGTAGGAGACAGTACGTTTGAATCTGAAAATGAAGTGTCCAAGCTGTCAGAGCACAGCAGAAGGCAAGAGCTCTGGTTTCTGTCCTGGTGATGACTTCCCTATGTCTCTTGGCTGACTGCTTAACCTCCTCAACAGTAAAATGGGGATGATGGTGATGATGTAATCTGACTTGTATGTTATGAAGATTAGCTAGCTATTACCTTGCCAACTCTACACAAGTGTTAAGAAATATTGTAAATTTACAAGTTTAAATTAAAACTTTTAACCAAACTGTTTGTTTATTTCATAGTTTCATAATTGGTAGGGTCGGAAGGGACCTGAGCAGATCATCAAGTCCGACCCCCTGCCATGGCAGGAAAGACTGTTTGTCTAGCCTCCTCTTAAAGACCCCTAGGGTAGGAGCCAGCACCACTTCTCTTGGAAGTTGGTTCCAGATCCTAGCCACCCTGACCATGAAGTAGCACCTCCTGATATCTAGCCTATATCTACCCTCTGCCAGCTTGTGACCTTTATTCCTGGTCACTCCTGATAGTGCTCGGGGGAACAGGGACTCCACCAATGCCTGCTGGTCCCCTCTAACTAGTTTGTAACAGGCCACTAGATCCCCCCTCAGCCTTCTCTTGTGGAGGCTGAACAGGTTCAGGTCCCATAGCCTCTCCTTGTAGGGTCTGCCCTGCTGCCCCCTGATCATGCAAGTGGCCGCCTCTGGACCCTCTCGATGTTGTCCACATCCCTCCTGAAGTGCGGCGCCCAGAACTGGATGCAGTACTCCAGCTGCGGCCTGACCAGTGTCGCATAGAGGGGGAGAATTGTCTACTTTTTTTCCCCTCTCATTCTGGCTCTTTCTGCTGATGTTGGGCTAGTCTGTGATTTCAAGTACTGCTCTGAAAAAGGGGCAGGACTTTAACTGCACTCATGCTGGGAGGAGCTGTACATACCTCAGGAGAAATGCTTTTTCCAGTTACCCTTCTCTGCTGGGTGAATGGAAGGAGTTTTGTTTCTGCCTTTACAAGGTGTAGTAGTTTTTTGTCCTCTTGTCTTAAGCTGTTCTCTTTATTCTTCCACCTTGTGCTTTAGTAAGGACCTAGAGGCACAATATAAAGGTAATCTTAAAGGTAGGTATGATAGGGTATTGAGTCTAACGTCTCTGGCTGGCCAGGCTAGGGCACAATAGCCCAGTGAACTTCTCTAAAACAAAGATGACCCTGGGCATTTTCATTTTTCTGAATTTGTGTTGCCTCAGTGAAGCTGGTGGTGAAATCAGTAAACCTCATGCTTTTGTTTTAGTTTTTCAATGATTTTGTTAGGTGAAGTTACCTTTTTGACTCTTTGGAAAGCAAGTCTAAATGTCAAATACTTTCCAGCACGTTTAAATAGCTGGGACTGTGTCATTTTGCTGAATATTTTTTCTTCTAATGGCAACATGCCACAAAAGCTTTGTCGTGCATTAATTCTGGAGAGTATAATGTACAAAAATGTATTCATGGTATGACGTTCTCCCTCTCCTCATCATGTTCCCATTTTAAAGGATCAGTTCTGCTGCCCAAACAAGAAGTGTCTTAAACAGTGGTGCTCAACCCCTGGCCCATGTGCCAAATCTGGCCCATGAGGCTGTGCTATTCAGTCCATGGAGTTTCTCACGGGTCAGGAAATTTGGTGGCAATGTAAACTGCCATGGCTTCCAGAGCCACAGCAATGAATGCTTAACACTGTTCCCCTACCAATTTGTGCACCCATGGGAAGACCTGTAGGCTGGATGACATACGCCAGTGTACTAGACCACGTGGTCACTCAGTGGCCTTTTTCTACATGGAGAACTAAGCTGTGGCTTGTGTTTGGGGCCAGTCTGTGACTGGATCTGGTACATAGGGCTGAGCCGCACACCAGATCGCATCTGCAGACCACTCTACATGCTGACACAACGTGGATTCTGGCCTCATGCTACTCATTGGATGAGCTTAGAAAGTGGGCGGATATAAACTTGATGACATTCAATACCTAAAAATTCAAGGTACTCCACCTCGGGGGTTGGGGGGAACCCGCAGCATGCTTATAGGCTTGGCAGTGTTACGCTCACTAGCACCACTGCTGAAAGAGACTTGGGGGTCATGATGAACTACAAGATGAACATGAGCCACCAATGCGATGTCACAGCTGGTAAAGCAAACAAAATTCTGGCTTGTATCCATAGATGCTTCTCAAATAAATCTCAGGATGTCATCTTCCCACTGTACTCAGCCTTGGTGAGGCTGCAGCTGCAGTACTGCATCCAATTCTGGGCTCCACAATTCAAGAAGGATGTTGAGAAGCTTGAGAGAGTCCAGAGGAGAGCCACGTGCATGATCAGAGGGAAAGAGGATAATTCTTATGAAGACAGGCTGAGAGCCATGGGACTCTTCAACCTGGAAAAGCGCAGGCTCAGGGGTGACCTTGTTGCTGCCTATAAGTACATAAAGGGTATGCAACAAGGTCTGGGGGAATGTCTGTCTGTTCACCAGAGCGCCCTGAGGGATAACAAGGACCAATGGTCCTAAACTCTTCCGAGACCATTTTAGAATGGACATAAGGAAAAACTTCTTTATTGCCCGAGCCCCAAGGCCTGGAATAGACTCCCTCCAGAAGTGGTGCAGGCACCTGCTCTGGACTCATTCAAGAAACATTTGGATGCTTATCTTGCTGGGATCCTTTGACTCTAGCTGACTTCCTGCCCCTGGGGCAGGGGGCTGGACTTGATGATCTTCAAGGTCCCTTCCAGCCCTAATGTCTATGAAATCTGACCTGTGGGGCCAGCACGTTAAGCATTGCTGGTTTTGTACTCAGAAACTGCACATCTCTGCATTTGCTAGCATGTCCTATCTTCTATGATAGTATATCTTCACAAAGCAGTAGCACTGGTTAACTTAAGGTGTAAAATGAAAACAGTTTAGCTCAACTGAGGCCAACTCGTATGAGGATGCTTTACTTCAGGTTAAGGACCTTATTTCAGTCCATCCTAAACGTATTAAGTCAACTTGAAACAAAATGCTCTTAAAATGAATTAAACCTGTCCACATTGGGGTTTGTATAAGTTATCTGAATCAATTTAAAAAACAATTTTATATAAATCAGTGCAACTTTCTTATGCCAATGAACCCTTTGATTATAAGTTTTTCTTGTGCGCTGGCCTTTATTAGGCCACTGGCAGATGTTAAAAAGAAGAATCTGACGTTCAGTCCCAACAGCTGTGCTTCCTGTCATGCTACTCCTGCTTAGCAGGAGGCACCATTGTGGAGTTGAACATCAGATCCCATCATGCCATGTTGTTGGTGCAGGGGGAGCCTGGGATGATTTATGTCATTCCTTCATAAATCTGGTTAAGATACAGTATAACTTTCAGGAAGACATGCAACCCTAGTTTAAAGACTACAAATAATGGTGAAGCTGCCATGTCTGTAGGTAAATTTGTAGATAAATGCTTGGGTTATGGTTAAAGTTAAAAAATTGCTCCCAATTTCTAATCTGAGTCTAGCTTCAGCATCCACCCATCTGACCTTGTTTATACCTATTTATTAGTTTAAAAATGTTCTACTATCAGAGACCTTTTCCCCATATGGATACTTTATATGTCACGTGCGAGTCAGCTCATAACCTTCTCTCTTAGTCTGTTACTGCGAGGCAGATTTTCCAGGCCTTGAATCATTCTTGTAGCTCTTTTCTGAACTTCCTTTATGAATTGTTGACTTGAAAACTGGACAGAATGTTCCAATGCCTATCTAATGCTATCTAGGTTCATAATAACCCTCATAATTCAACCAGCATGGTTCTACTTGCTATTCAAAACTAACACAGCACTGGGATAATTCTTTTAAAACCCTTGGTGCAAGTTGCTCTGATCTCCAGGTTCAAAACAAAAAGCAAAAACATTTAACTTTGCTTGTTGTTGGTGGTGCTCAGTAAAAAAGCTTCTGTCTCTTGTTGGCTAAGTTTAAGTTGAATTTCATGTTGTTTAAACTATTATAGTTATTCTCAAACTCTGATCTGTGGACCCCTAATGGTCCAAGTAATCCTTTAGTAACTCGCAGAATGAAACTGCAAGTGTAGATGTGAGGTATTGAGCAAATAAGAGATTTAGGATCTGTGAAAGTATTTTTGTCTCTAAATGGGGTCTGCAGAGGAAGGGGAGGCATAAGCAGAAGAGAGAGATTTTGCTAAAAATCTTAAGCTTTTGAGTTCTGTACTCGACTCACCATTAACAATAACTAACCATAGCTATACCTGTAAAACCAAATTGTGTTGACTTTCATTATCAACAAAATCTCTGTGCAGTCTGCTATCTAGTTGTATTTTTTCTGTTCTTTTTTATTTACTAGTTGATTTAATGTTTTTCAAACCATAAGTCTTGCTTTCAAACATCCTACTGAATTTAGCAGGATGAAAAATATGCTTCCTATCTGTTCCTGAATGCTTATGTGACACTGCCAGTTCTTTCATGTGCGTCTTGGTCAGGTTTGAATTTTAGGGAGGAAGAATGAAGGTTTTTGTTCTCAAGCCTCAGTATTTGAGGGATATTTTCAGGTTTACTTTAAAAACAATTCCAGAGCTTAATATTAATAGAAAATGTACTGCATTATTTATCTCATCAAAATAGGTTTTTTTTTGTTTTGTTTTAAAAAAATCTGAAAACCAAGTTTTTGCTGGGAAAAAGTGCTCTCTCTCATCATCTTATATATCACTTTATAGCTAAGTTTTTACAAGGGGGAATGTTTGGGATTTATAGTTACTGAAATGGAATAGGACCTCACCCCCCACAGCTGCTTGATTGGTGCTTTTGTTAAAATTATCATAAATGGTAGCACTAACATAACTAATAACCATAATATTAATATTGTTACTTTTCGATGCATTTTAAACATATTCCTTTTTCTGTATTTTTTGATTCAGATGTTATTCAGTGAGGACTAGATTCAGGAGGTGAAACATGACTAGGAGCAAAGAGAGACCTGAACAGTCTGCTTTCATTGCCTTAGCTAAGGGCTTAAACTCTCTCACAGAATGGGCTTCTTAAACGTTAACACAGAGAGATTCTTTTGGATCTTCCACAGTTACACTGCATCCTTTTGGCAACTGCAGCCATTGCTTAAGTGGAAGAAGAATGTTAACATGTTGAATGTAGTTGTAGCCATCTTCCTCATTTCCAGCTGCTAGGTTAAATCTGAAGAACGGCCAGCAGGTGTCTGTCATTTCTTCATGAATGGCCAGAAGGTGCTCCTTTGGTATTAGTGCCCCATGGACTGCAGTTCTGATGATTCTGCTTGCTCTAATGTATTGTGAGGAGCAAACAAAAAGCATCCACATTTTATATTTATTTTCATTTAAAGAAAAATTAATTCAGCATAACTCCAGCTACTCAGAAGTGCTTTCTGATGCAGTTCCCTGCTTATTTAATGGGAACTTGCATATGGAGCATGTACCAAGACTGAACTCATTACCAGTGAGTTTCCAGGTACAATTGAAGGTGTTGATATGCTCTGACCCTTAGTCTGTTGCACTGGGTGTGAGAGGCAGCAGATGTTTCTGGGTGAACAGAACCAGAGTTTACCACCTTTTATTCTATCCCAGCCAAGCCTGGGGAGCTGAGCCAGGACAAGTTCAGAAGCTGGAGAACTCAAATGTATTTCCTTCCTTGGCCTTTCAGAGTATTAGTGTCTTGACTTTCAGGGCATATTGCAAAGATTATACATTATAAGCTTTTATGAAGACAGATGTTTGAGCTCTCTCTGCCCGGACTGTACTATCCATGGGCAACAGGTGCCTCCTCAGTCAAGGGGGGCACTTGCCCCCCCAGCAGCCAGTCAGTGACCAGGGGGGGTCCCTCTGTGGCTGATTGTGCTGATCTGGAAGTGCCAGTGGCGCTTCTCTTGGAACCTCCACTCCCTGGCCGGCTCTCTTGGAGGGGCGGGGGGCACCAGCGCTCCTGCCCATCGCCTAAGTGGGGAATGCTAGCTGTCAGGGGGTACACCAGCACTCTCAGGGGGTACACTTGTACCCCCCTACACGTTGCCACTGGTCTTGTCTGGTTTGGGAGTTTTTGTGTTTAATAGTAACACTGCTGACACTTAGGGCCCTGCTATACATTACATATATTATGCGATTAGCTGCTTAGTCATGCAATTAATTTAACTGGTCATGCAAAGTTAGACCAGCCACAAGTGCAATGTAATTGTCACACAATTAACTGGTTAATTGCACAATAAATTCAGGTCAGCCACACATGGAAAATAATTATCACATGATAAAAACGATTAGCCAGCTGAAAAGAGCCAGCCAGCTATAAAGGTAGTGCTTGAAAATGTGTAACAACTTTGTAGCTGGTTTCTATCCAGCTTTAATTTGAACGTGTAGCAGGGCCCTTTGAAATGTTTAGAAGAAAGAATTTAATAGGCCCCATATAAATAGATAAACGTGAGTAGCACAGCAAGTATCATCATTTTACTATTCTTTTGTTTGTTTTTTAGAAATGGTTTATAACCCATGTCCTTGCAATCCTAGATGAATTTGAGGAGCTCTTTTGACTCTAGAATGACAGTTATGAATTGGTACTCCTTCCATTCCCGAAGTCTAGTAATAAATACCTATTTTAAGCCTTCTAATAACTACCTATTTATTCTGTCCATATTTATATTCATTCTAGTCCCCAAAACTAATATCTGAACACCTCATAGCTATTGGTGAATATATCCTAACAGTCTTATAAGGAGTAGGTACTGGAGGGCACAGATTTAAGACAAAGCCAGGGCTTTTATCCTACATCCTCATCTGTCCTGTTCCTGTGCCTAAAGCTTTGTCTGTAATGTCTAGATGAAGAATCTTAGTATTTGTAGAAGCTCTAATGACTTTATTGGTATAAAGGCTTGGGGTAGATTCCCAGTGCTCTTATTTAGTTCTTTCTTGATTCTCTGACATTAATAACTCTTTTTAAGAAGACGGGCCAGATCCTTAGCTATCGTAAATTTGAGTAGCTCTAATTACTTCCATGACTTATGCTACTTTGCATCCACTAGAGATCTACCCCAATATTTTTAGTTAGCTTTCTGGTTACCAAGATATACTGGGTTTCCTTTATCATTTGGCACCTTCAGTTCATGTCTGTTCATACCTTGAAACCTGGTCATGCAGCCAGCTGTGTTGTACAGTTGAATCAATCTATGGTATTTTCAGTATTCTCCAGGTGAAATGGAAGAAATATATTAAATGTGAGGAAAGGTGTGCCATCAGAAAGTTGGCGATATTATAACCAGAAAAGGTGAACTTAGTTGTGCACGCACGGACTTACTTTGGTATTTCTTAACTTTATAAATTCAGTGTACAATCAAAGTGATTTTTACAGTTGGACTTTGTGTCTTTTTAGAATGTGTTTTTTTTTTCTTCTGTATTTTCTTTTTGGGACACAATGTAAAAGGTGTGTGTGTGTTAAAGACTTCAATAACCTACCATATATCTCTTTGAAAAAGACCAAAGATGTATATTGTTTAACTTTTTCTTAGCTGTACTCGGAGAGAGATGGCCAAATTACTTTGCAGCAAATCAACTGCCTTCTATTGTCTGAGTAAATGGCAAGATGCATATCAGTTAGCCGAGGAAAGCCTCAGCTGGGATCCATCATTTATTAAGGTACTGTACATTTAACACAAGGTATTAGCAGTACTTGGCAACTTTATTTCTAAATGAGAATAAAGATTGGATTCTTTTTTCTAAGATTCAGTGTACAGGTACATCTTGCAAGAGGAGTGAGAAAATAATTTCAAGATGCCAAATCAGTAGCTGAATATTTATGTAAATTAAAAAAAAATTACAACAGGTATTATGTTAATACTGTACTTTAAATGGAACTGGCATATCCAGGTATAAGGAAACTATAAATACAGTAGAATGAAATTCCCATGCTGTTGATTACAAAAGCATTCAGTATGCCAATGGTGTTGGTTCTGTGGGTATATCAAATCCATGCAGTTATTACAAATAGCTGAACTACTTCCGGACAGACACGGTCCTTTGGGTAAATCTGATATCTTTTATTAGACCAACTACTTACGTAATTAGTAATGTTGAACATTTATGGCTTTACAGCCAGATTCTCCAAACCTTATTCAGTCAGAAATCTCTGTGTAAAGTTGCTAATAGCTATGTTTAAGGATTTCAGAGGTAGGGCCCCAATCTTCTAAATTTAGGTACCATAACAATGTTTTCTCTCTCTCTCTTTTTTTTTTTTTCTTCTTCCCTTCCCCCTTACCTCCCCACTCCTCCAGGCCTACTATAGAGCCGGCTTTTCAAAGTTTAAGTTGTCAGCACCTGAATATGCAGCTGGTCTCTTTATTCAGGGTTTGATTCGTCTCCGTGGTTCTCAGGATCAGTCTCAAAAGGTTGATTTTATAGTCGGAATCTTCATGTGCGTTAATGGTAAAGTGGAATTCAGACTTGTAATATTATTATTCATTCAGTAAGGAAAAGATAAAATAAATGGAGCATTCCTCATGAGAACATTTAACTTTTGTCATTATCTGCTTGGGGGTCACAACGGAAAGTTGTTAATATCTGAATGGCCTATCAGGTCACCTAAACAGCCTCAACCCAATTTGTAGATGACAGAGTTGCATGTACCCAAGACACTCTGGAACTGACTGTTGCCCCTCTGAAGTACCCCAACAGTGTTGCAGTTACAGTTGCTTGAGGTTTTTTCTCCCCAGAACTTTGCAAAAATCTTGCTAGGAAATACTGACAATATTTTGGTTTGTTGTTTACCAGGGTGGGCTTTTCTAGTTTTATATCTCTTGTTAACAAAAAAAAAAAACTTTGATTGCTATCATCTAAGTCACGTGGAGAGATCCATCAAAGTGGCAATGGTTTGTTTTAAAAACAAATAGAAATAAAACATTTTGGCTAAGTCCTGCAGAGAGAGTCCATTTGGAACACTAAAGGAAAGGGAACGTTTTAAAATGGTTTGTTATTCATATTTTGAGTGGACCATTAACGATAATGAATGTGGGAGTTGGGGTTTTGGAACTATCTAATCTGAGCCTAAAGAAACAGAAAGCTTGGAAGTAATACAAGACTGGAAGGCAGGCAAATGTAATACTGCTTTTCAAATCAAAGGAAGAAGAATTGTCCCGGCAGCTGCTACCCTTTTAAGCGTCACTTTTATCCCTAGTAAGTCAAGGTAGCAGATGTAAAGAGAAAATTATTGATGGGGAAATAGATCCTTGAGTAATAAGTAGAGCTACACTGATACATCGGTCCGATATCGGATCAGTACTGACATAAGGAAAATTTGCTGCATCGGATATCAGCACAATGGGGCTGATAATTTGGCCAAAAAGAGCTGGCAGTATGGAAAGCTGCCTCCAGCTGGTAAGTCAGAAGGGGAGGGGGGAGGTAAGGGGTTTGGGGGGGCAGATTAACACTT
>NW_017729006.1:23728770-23733639 GCF_001723915.1 Gavialis gangeticus | reverse complement strand
GGGGGGGCAGATTAACACTTCCACGGTGAGGGAGGGAGGGGGAAAGGGCCAGGTGCTGCCCATGGCGGGGCGGGGGCATGGAGTGGAGGTATGGGTGGGGGGGTGGTGGCTCCTGCCACTGTTTGAACCCCAGGAGGCCGGGGTGGGGTGTGCCCCTTGGATCTGAGTGGGGTGGGCAGGCTGGAACCAGTGCTGCGTGGGACTCTTCTCAGCCGGCAGCGCTGGGAGTGGCTGCAGCCACCCCAAATTTTGCCACAGCTCTACTCCCAGCCCCGGGCTGCCAAATGCAGCCTGGCTCCATGTCCCGCCTGCACCCACGCACTGGGAAGAGCTGAGACTGTGCTGGTAACAGAGCTGTGGCAAAATTTTGGGTGGCTGCAGCCCCCTGTCAGCGCCTGCTCCAAACCCACCCTGCCGAGAACAGTCCCACGCGGTGCCAGAAGAGCCTCAGAGCCCCCCCTGGGCAGCGCCTGCCCCTGCCCCCTTCCTCCCTCACTGCAGGGGGCATTGATCTGCCCTCCCCTATGCCCCTTCCCTCCCTTACCCCTCCCCTTCCCCCACCACAGACTTACCACCTGGAGGCAGCTGTATCAGATCATTATTGGCTGATATGCCTCCTTAAATATTGGCTATTGGTATAGGCCTTCAAAATCTCTATCAGTGCACCCCCAGTCATAAGCAACTTAAACCTTCATAGGCAAACTTACTTGCTTTTTCATGCACAGAATTGCAAAGTTAGAGGGGTAAGGAATTGGGAGGCACTACTTCACAGTCAGGGCGGCTAGGATCTGGAACCAACTTACAAGGGAAATGGTGCTCGCTTCTACCCTGGGGATCTTCAGAAGGAGGCTAGATAATCACCTAGTCGGGGTCATTTGACCCCAGCATTCTTTCCTGCCGTGGCAGGGGTCAGACTTGATGATCTGCTCAGGTCCCTTCCAACCCTACCAACTATGAATGCAGTAGAGGCATATTGTAATTCAGTACTTTTGCATGTTTCAAAATTTGTTTTGGGAAGTTTAGTTTAAAAAAGATTATGAACGTTGTTGTTTATAGAATCATAGAAAATGAGGGTTCAAAGGGACCTCAGGAAGTCATCTAGTCCAACACCCTGCTCGGAGAATGACCATCCCCCACTATCCCAGCCAAAGATTTATCTTGTCAGGTCTTAAAAACATTCAAGCGTGGTGATTCCACAACCTTTCACAGTAGCCTGTTTCAGTGCTTTACTACCCTTCTAGTGAGAGAGTATTTTTCAGATATCTATCCTAAACCTTCTGTGCTGCAACTTGAAACCATTGCTCATTCTTCTCTCATCTGCTACCACTGAGAACAGTGTAGTCTCATCCTCTTTGGAAACACCCTTCAGGTTGCTGAAGGCTGCTATTAAGTCCCCCCTCAGTCTTCTCCAAATTAAATAAGCCCAGTTCCCTCAGCCTCTCAGAAGTCACGTTTCCCAGTCCCCTAGCCATTTTTGCTGCCTTCCTCTGGGCTCTCTCTGATTTACCCGCATTCATTCCATAATGGGGGCCCAAAACTGGACGCAGTATTCCAGATGTGGCCTCACCAGTGCTGAATAGAGGGGAATAATCATTTCTCTCAATCTTCTGGCAGTGTTTCTACTAATGCAGCCGGGTATGCCATTAGTCTTCACAACAAAGGCATGCTGTCAGCTCATATTCATCTTATTGTCCACTGGCTGCTTTGCCAGTCATCCCCAGCCTGTACTGGTGCACGGGATTGCTCTGTCCTAAATTCAGGACTTTACACTGCTCCTTATTGAATTTCATAAGATTTGTTTTCGTCCAATCCTCCAATTTCTTTGGTCTCTCTGAATCCTAGCCCTACCCTCCAGCATATTTTACTACTCTCCCCAGCTTGGTGTCATCTGCAGACTTGGTGAGGGTGCACTCTATCTCATCCTCTAGGTTGCTGATCAAGATACTGAGCAAAACCGGCCATAGGGCACTCCACTTGATACTGGCTGCCACCTAGACACTGATCTATTGATTGCTACCTTTTAAATCTGAGGAGCCAGCCAGTTTTCTTTCCACCTTACTGTCCATTCATCTAACCTGTATTTCTTTAGCTTGCTTGCAAGATTGTTATGGGAAACTATATCAAAAGCCTTGCTAAAATCAAGGTATATCATGTCCACTGCTTTCCCCGCATCCACAGTGCCAGTCATCTTGTCATAGAAATCAGTCTGGTTGGTCCAGCATGACTTGCCCTTGTTGAATCTGTGCTGATTGTTCCTAATCTCCAACTTTTCCATGTGCTTAGTAATTGATTCCTTGAGGACCTGGTCTATGATTTTTCCAGGGATAAGGGTGGGCACTATATTTGCCCTATATTATTTTACATATGGGTGCTATATTTGCCCTTTACAGTTGCGTGGGACCTCTCCTTATTGCCACGAGTTTTCAAAGATAATGGACAGTGGCTCTGAAATCACATTTGTCAATTCCCCCATCAGGTCTGGCCCTTGTATATGTCCATCTTTTCTAAAGAGTCCCTAATCTGTTTTTTGCCACTGCTGGCTACCAAACCATGCTGGCAGGTGCAGTAGTCTGGAAGCTGGCCTTGCCTGTGGTGACTGAGGTAAAAAAAATGTCAAATACTACCAGCATTTTCTGCATCTTCTGGTGCTAGGTTGCCTCCCGTGTTCACTAAGGGACCTACACTTTCCTTGATCTTCGTCTTGTTGCTAACATACTTGTAAAAACTCTTCTTGTTACCGTTCATGTCCCTAGCTAGCTAGCTGCAACTCCAACTCCACTTTGGCCTTCTTGATTTCATTCTTTCATGCCCAAGCAATACTCCCTAGTCATTTGTCCAACTTTTAAAAGTTTACATGCAAAGTCCTACTTCCAAACCCTATCAAAAGCAAATCTTTCAATTAACGTAGATGGGCTTTGAATGCAGATCTGTAATAAATAATAATCAGACAAATTGGAGGAAGAATCTGAGATTTTGAACATTCACTTTTCCCACCAGCTTGATTTGGAGTTATGGATGCTCAGTAGTACTGGCAGGGGTCATCAGATGAATACAGCCTTATTTAACATCATGTGAATACAGCCTTAATTAGTTTTGCTAATAATCTGGAAAAAGATATAAACAGAATGTGAATGAAACATGCAGATGACACTAAATTTGGGTTGCAGTGCAGACACCAATCAACACAAAATACAAAGGGATCTGAAAAGAAATATGGGTAGAAAATAAAACTGAAAAGCAATTTAGAGAAAATGCTACCTAATACATTCAGCAAAAGTATAATTTAGTTGAACAATAACTTATGATGGTAATGATACAGTTACAAATAACAGAATGTTGTCAGCAAGTAGGAAGCAGAACCATAATTCATTAACAGTTATTTTTACGGGGCTTTCAGTGCACAGTAATTAACCAGGCAATCCTTGCAACATGCTGTCTAAGCTTCCTCCACAACACTTTACAGACTGGGGGTAGGGGCTCAACCAGATGAATGAATTGACTTGCCTTGTGGGAAAATCAGAATTGCAATGGTGCCCCTGCTGCAGTCCTCCTGCTGTGTTGACTTCATCCAAACCACAGTGTTCTCCTTTGTGATCAGGTGTAACTAAGGAATATAATGTAACTAGGAATAACAAAGGAAGAGAAAAGCTTTTGTATCAGGAAAAACTTACAGTGGAGGGCATTAAGCTGTATAATGCTCTCCTAGACTAGGGAGTATTGTTTGGGCATGAAGGAATGAAATCAAGAAGGCCAAAGTGGAGTTGGAGTTGCAGCTAGCTAGCTAGGGACATGAACAGTAACAAGAAGAGAAAACCCCACGTGGACAGCAGTTGGAAGGGGAAGCTTTGTCCTTTCCTATCCTCCAAATGCTTATTTCAGTGGGAGCATCCAATCCCCTTCTTCCTAATTTTCTCTGTTCCCTCTTTCTCTTTGAGTCATTCTTGCTCAGTGGTCTGTTAGAAGCTCAGACAAGAGACTACAGACCAGCTAGCTGCCTTCAGGCAGTGACTGTCCTCCACATGCTTCTGAGGATTCCCATTCCTACCCTAGTGAGTTTGATCACTAGATCTCTGTGCATTCACTGCAAGTAGAAAAATTGGGGTGTGGAGTTTGTTTTTCAAACCACTTGATTAATTTTTCAATAAAAACAGTGCATTCCTAATTAGGGATGGGATATTGCCATTTTTAATTATGTGAAAGTGGTGTATTTTTATTTGCTGTGTTATGATAAATACTGTAAAATTGTTCCTGTAAAATGGCTTCCTATAGTTGGAGAACACAGGTGGGGGAAAGGGGAAGCTACACACTTAAACATATTTCTGTTTGTTCTCTTAGGTGAAAAAGGTAGTACACACAGGTTTTCTTCCATCTTTAAGAATCTTTTGCAAGAAGAACTTGATAAATCAACTTGGCAGCTGGTAATAGAAGAACTGGCCAGAAAAAAACTGTGGCAGGTGAGTTTATTATTTTGCAAGGGAAACTAGCAAGTCCATTCATATCTGTATAGACTTGGGTAAAAGTAGGTGACTTTTTTTTTTTTATTATACATTGGTGCAATATTGGATCGGCACTGATATAAAGAAAGTTGTCTGTATTGGAAATCGGCCTGATGTAGCCAATAATGTGGTCAATAAAAGGCCTGTGCACGTACACAGCCGCAGTGCAGCACATAGGTGATGAGGAGCACAGCTCAGCAGCTTGGAGAGCTGCATGCAGCTGGCCAGTCTATTGTGGTGGAAGGGGAGGGAAAGGGTGTGGGGGGCAGATCACAGCCCCCATGGTGAGGGAAGGAGTGGGGTTGGGGCAGGGGCAGAGGCAGGCATTGCACAGGCAGGATGCGGGATAGAGCCCCAGGTCGTTGGGGGGGGG
>NW_017729006.1:23721730-23728686 GCF_001723915.1 Gavialis gangeticus | reverse complement strand
GCCCCAGGTCGTTGGGGGGGGGGGGCATGGAGGGTAGGGTGGCTCCTGCTGGTGCGCACAACCTGGGAGGGTCATGGCCGGGTCGGGGTGTGTGCGTGGGGTTGCGTGTGCCCCTGGAGCTGTGCGCATGTGCGTGGTGGCATGGAATGGGATGCCTGTGGGCTGGGGCTGTGCTGGGCTCTTCGTGGCAGCGGAGCTGGCCGGGCTGCACTTAAGGCAGGTGGTGGCAGTGCTGGGAGGAGGTGTTGAGGGGACTACGGTGAATTTTTGAGGTGGCTGCAGCCCCCATTCCCTGTGCTGCCAGCCCCGAGCACACCCTGCCCCAGCCCCCACTCCCTCCCTCACTGCAGGGGCCTTGATCTGCCCCCTACGTCCCTTCCCTCCTCCCTCCCCTTCCACCACAACAGACTTACCAGCTGCCTGCAGCGCTCCATGCTGCCGGGCTGTGTATCGGAAATTGGAATGGTATCAGCCAATATGCCTCCTTAAAAATTGGCTATCGGTATCAGCCCCAAAAATCTCTATCAGTGCACTTCTAACTTTTTTTGCTGTTTCTTGAGCATCATTTTGATTTTCCCAAATTGCCTTTTAAATCTAAAATAACACGCATTAATTGTCACTGTATCCAAATGTCTTGATTTTTACAGTAGAAACAGATAAAACATAATTTGTCAGAGTCTCATCCCTTTTTGAAAGGGACATAATCTACAGGGGGCATGGTTTTATCATTTATTATTTTATTTTAATATTTCATCTCTCTTTATGACTCATGGCTTCTATTGTAGGCCACCCTGGGGAATGCAGCATAGGAGTCATATAAATGTAGAAATCTAATTTGTTTATTTATCTGTTGACTTGTTTATTATAGTTACAACTCTACCTCAAATGTTTGTGATGGAAAGAAATGGAGGAAAAGTACCTATTTGTGTTCATTTTTGTTATGGTCCCTTTTATTACTTGTACTGTATGGCCAGTCAATCTGTTGAAATAATTTGTGTAGGTCTTAACAGAGAAGCAACAGCTATCTTCATGGGAATTTTAGTAAACCACAAGAATGGTACAAGTTGCAGTATCTACAGTAATTTTAATTCTTTATTTTTGAGCCGATTAATTAGAAGTTGTTGCGGCTTTCAAGTCTGTTTGACGTTTAAGTTATTGACAGGCCATCACTTGATTCTTCAATGCACATTTTTGTGCTGTATGTTCCATAATATGTTGGTACCCTCAAAACTGCACTTTGCTCTTAATAGAAATAGCATGATGGCTTGTTTTCAGTGGAGCACTAGGGTGATTTCAGTCCAGTACTATCAGTAATCATAAATTTGCTGAAAGTACCTCGTCCAAGACCTGGTATCTGTAAAAAAAATAATCAAGAAATTGAGGAACAAGATAAGAATGGCAAAATAGAAAAATATAGTGGTAGGTTACATGTGTTTCCTCAAAGTTGGGTTTGGTTTTTTTTATGCTAACAGATTCTCAGCTGTTGTTAAAGTTATCATTGTTTCATTGTCGCTGCTGAGGTCCTCTTTTCAGATGTGTACAGAAGAATATGTAGCAAGGACAATGTTTTGACCTGTTAAGGATAATTTCTGTATAAGAAGAAAAATTTGAAGTAGATGTGACCCAAAAAAAGGTTCTGCTATGCACAGATGAAGAATATCCTTGTAGTTTATATAAAGCCATTCCTGTGTTACTGAGGAAATTTTTCAATAGCTACAATTTTTATGCTAAGTCCACAGTGATTTTACTTTAGAGTACCAGGGGGATCGCAAGTTAACAAATATGTTCCCAGGGATATGCTTTTGTCACAGATGATGCTTTGTATGAATATGATAGCAAATGTATCTAAATTATGTTGACACATGCCTGATAAGAAATGCATCTGAGCAAGGGCTGGGAAGTGTGCACCAAATTGTATAATTTTAACAAACAAGAAAGGAAAGGAGGTTTTGTTCTTGAGAATCTGAGTAGTAAGTACAAATGATAGGCAACACAAAAAGAAAATATTTGTCGATAGTACTTATTTAGTTTTCCCTTGTAATGTTTGATAATTCAGCTAAATGAATTTTAAGCATACTATCTAAATGCTTCGAAATGTTCTTTTCTTTCCTAGTCTTTCTTGTTGTTGGTATCTGAGAAGGACAGATTGCCAAGAAATCTCAGAGTAACACAGTTATCATTAAAGGATCTTTTTGAGGTACTGTTTATATGTATTTTATTTAACAAGTTACCTGTCTTCTGTTAAGTTTCTTCTAGTGATTGCGTTAAGAGATCTCTTCTCTTTAGCATCTTAAAAAGATGTTAGAGAGGTCCATTAAAAATTTGTACTTCAGGGGATAGAAAGCAAGCTATACAGAACTGCATTTACTGGCTAGTAAATAGTGGGCATACAACATATTTGTTGTAGAATACTAGAAGATGCCACCAAACCAGTATTTCAGTAGCACTGTACTAGTATTTTTACTATATAACTTTCAAATAGGGTTTGATTTATACTTGTGTCAGTAGACAGCAGTGATGTGGTTGGTATGGGGAACAGAGAAATGCTGAAAGAGGGAGGGAGGGCAAAAGTAAATTTTAAAGAGCATTAAATGTACTGTATGGTTTTCAGGAAGATTGCATATAATGGTAGCAGAAAAAATTGTCTCTGGGATCCACACTGGTTTTAAAGTAGCCTGTCTGGGTGCTCCCAGCAGTGTAGCTTGTTACTTGGCTAATTACATAAGTGTTAATCAAAATTGTTGGATGGGGGTGGGGTAGCAGCTAGCACTACTGCTGCTATCCAATACCAAGCTAGCTAGTTTAAAACTGCTGTAGTGATTTCAGGGTAGATGGGGCGTATCTCCTGTCTAGTAGATGCAAGTGGTATAGATAATCTGTAAAAGGCCCATGGTCTAGGAGCCAAGCCAGGCTTCTCCAGTGGTTGAACTGAAATTCCCTGTTTAAAAAAAAAAATCACCTGTGAAGCCTTATAATGTTGCATCCTGTACTAGTGTGATTGCAAACTACGTTTTCTGGCCCTAAAAGACTTGGTATCATCAGTACAGAAAAGGAGAGATTTATGCAATACTACTATGGTAGATAAATAGTATATGTATCGTACAAAATATAGAATATATATTACTAATACATAGTACGTAGTGTAAAATTAGAGTTCTTTGGGGCAGAGACAGCTGCTTTGTGGTGTTGTCTTTTTTTGTTGAACAGTTCATAGCAAATTGGGGCCATCACTGAGTTGGGGCTTTTAGGTGCTGTTGAATGCAAATAAATATATTTGCAGTTCAACTTTGTAATAGGTAAAGCAAACACCTTTATTCTGTTGCATTGTCATTGTTGCATCAAATTCCTAAGTAATGAAAAACTCTTGTTTTGGATGAGGTGAAAATAACCCTGGGAAAGAGAATTTCTGTCATGCATTGTAGAATAATGCGACTCTATAATGTTTTTACTTATTTCTTTGTTATCAGAAATATGTTCTCTTTGGACAATATGACAGAATAGACAGTTTACCACAACTGGTGGAATGGCTTATCTCCATTGGAGCAAACGTTGGGAGCATTGGAGCTTATCCACTTCATGCTATTGTTAAACTCTGCATCAAAACAAGTAAGCAGCAATCCATATTAAAATAAAACAAAGGCAACCAAGGCCAGCCTCCAGAAAATTTGTAACTGAAACCATATTTGACAAAATCTCAAACCAAATCATATCGGGAGATTATCTTCTATAGCTCAAGAATTTACTACAAAAAATATTACTCAAGCATCATTCCTTTTGTTCAGGTGTGTTTTGGAAGTCATATGATCCCAATACTAACATTGAAACACCATTTTCCTTGGTTAAAAGCCAAAGCATTGTAGCTATAAATGTCAACTTTGAAAATAATAGCAGTCTGTCTGTCTGTTTGATTTGAGTAACAGGTTAAAAATCAGTAGATCAAGACCAGAATTGCATATATATTATGAATCGGCCAAAATTTGGTTCTGTGTCCAACAAAGACGTTGACCCATAGCACCATTTGTTGATGCTTTTCAATTGTCTTTTGTCATTCACTCTCCGTCTTAAAAGGAAGGGTCTGTGAGAGGGTCTCTTTCACTCCAAGAGAAAATATAATATTATTTCCTCCTCCTTCTGTTTTAATATAACAGTGCACAGTTTTGTGACACCTTTTTTTTCTCATTTCAGAAGGGAGTGGTCTTTTCAGATGGCTGCTAGACCAGAAACCAGACTTGAAGGGTAGTATCAACCAGCAAGACAGTGATGGCTGCACGGTCCTACATGTTGTGGCATCTCATTCCAATGGATATTCCATGCAACGTATGTAAATAAGGATGGATTTTTTTTCCCCTCCATCTTTGGGCTTGTTTTGGTAAAAGCTGGGGGTGGGAAAGTCTCCAGACACTGATGTGCTTTAATGCATGCCAAGAAGAAGAATGGGAAAGGCTTGTAGTGTGAATGTAACCTTAATAACCACAGCAAATACAGTATCTGTTTCAAGAGTGCTGATACAATGTTAGGATTCCTTTTTTCTGATTGAAGATATATCCCACTGGTTCTCAAATTTTTTGGACTTGAGGCACCGCTCACTGGACTCAAGACACACCTTTTATAATTTTTGTGAATTGAGTGGCACCCAATTTCAAAAACTAATTTATATTACAATGCTTACCTCCTCACACAGGGTCTGGGCCATAGGGCTAGGGAACTTGCAGGCAAGGAGGAGCAAGCATCTGCTTAGCTTATCTGCTTATCTTCTCACAAGTTGGGGACCCTTAAGGATCTGGTGGCACCTCAGAGTGCTCTGGCACTCTGGTTCAGAATCATTGGTTTATCCATTAGGTGCAGCTTTTTTTCTTCTTCTTCTTGATATTTCTAAGTTTTGATGCCCTTTATAAATTGTATAAGGGCTTAGACCTGAATAGGTCTGGAGTTGTGTTTATTTGTAAAATATGTCTTGTCTTAGGTGTGACACATTGAGTTGTTTTTCAGGGGTTTCTTGTAAAGGTCAAATTATGATGCCACCTCTGAATTTCCTTTTTTCCCCTAGTTACAACTGTAGAAACTTAGCTTTATTATTATTTTTACTTGCATTTCTTAATAATTCCACTGGGTGGCAACAGGAAATGAGCATCAGTATTGATCCCATGATTACTTGGTTAAATGCTGACCTACTGCATTTTTGATAGTCTGTGGTAGTCTCATTCATAATATTGAGTTAGTTGTAGAAGAGTCGCATTTCATCTCTCATAGCCATCCCATCTGCTGCTAAATGAGTAGTGATAGAAGAAGCAGATGATGGAAGAAATTTCACAGCCATCTGCTTTTCCAAAAAAAACCACACAAAACCATAAATGGTAAGGTGTGAATGTACAAAGCCAGGCATTACATACGTAAAGTGTTTTGCTTCTTCCCAGATTTTCTTCCAGCCGGGTTATGCCTTGATGCTCTAGCAAGTAGGGACACAGTGGTAGGAGGTTCCTACCTTCTATCACTGTCTCTTATCCACCTCTTATCAGTGTCTTGGGAAAATGAAAAGGTCATCAAGTCATGACTAATGCTTCTTTCACTTGCTTGCTTGGCTGATCTCCTGGCTGTTCGGTGGGTGTGGCTTAAAGCAGACGTTCCCCTGTCCTGAGGTAAGGGGAGTACACATCTTCTTGGGCATGTCTACATTAGATGCTAACTGTGCAGTAGCCTAATAATACTGCATAGTAGCATGTCACTGCCCAAACAGAGCTAATATGCAACTGCACAGTATTATTAGGTGACTGCATAGCTTCACTAAAAAGGTGTGCTCTGGTGCTACTGCACAGTAACTGTGGTTAGTGCACATTAATTTACTACTTGATTATACACGTACTAAATTTAATGCACAGTAACTACTGTGCATTAATGAATATGTTGCCTTCTAGTACACTAAAAATATTTTAGGCATGGTCTTGTTAAACCTATTAGATTTCCAAGTGTGATCTTAATTTCTCCCTGCTTGAGTCTCTGGAAAATCATTATTTTTGAATCTACCTTCATCATGGCCCTAAGACTAAGTTGCACAGAGCAGTGAGGTGGGAGAGGACTCTCTAACCTATTGTATAAACTTTCTGGGAACTTGAAGTGTGGAATAGGCTTATACTTGGATTCCTGGTCAACTTATTGTGGCAAGGCCTCAAAACCAAGTTGATGCTTTTGAGACTCTTTTGATTTATTGTTTGTTCTAAGACATGTATAGTTTCTGTTGAAGGGAGCAAAAACAATATTGTATTTAGCAAAATGGTGATGAGCTTTATTGCAAGGCTTAATAATGCTTAGATGATCTTCTCTTCTTGATATGGAATGAAACTGGTGCTTTGCTCTGTTTTCATACTTAAGAATGTGGGATATTATGAAGAATCTGTCTTTATTGATCACCCCATAAAAGCCTTTTTTATGTAAGGCCCAACTTAATGGCTCAAGCACTGTGCTGGGACATAGGAGACTTAGGATTCAGTGTCTAGCTTGACCACTGTCCTGCTGTATGTTCTTAGACCTTGTGCCTCAGTTTTCCTATCTATAAAATGAGGGAAATGATGCTGTACACATACACATTGTATGGAGATCTATGGATGAAAACCACTATATAGGAAACAGATAGATAGTGGCAGTCATATGTAATATCGAGCTATTCATTTTTCTGTAATCAGCACTTGAACTATGGCAATAACTCCCCTGCCCCCTCCCCATAAACAGAGGCCCATGCTTTCTCTCAGTTGCATTTCTTTTTATGGTTTAGGTCAAACAGATGATGTGCAGATGCTCCTAAGTTATGGAGTGGATCCCACTATTGCAGATAGACTGTCAAGATGTGCTGTCGATATGCTGAAGAAAAATAAAAACTTCAAGGCTGTAGATATAATCAACAGTCACATAGCAAGACATCCTGCTTTCTCTACAGCATCACTAGGTATTACATAAGGCTGTTT
>NW_017729006.1:23699342-23716730 GCF_001723915.1 Gavialis gangeticus | reverse complement strand
CTGTCGATATGCTGAAGAAAAATAAAAACTTCAAGGCTGTAGATATAATCAACAGTCACATAGCAAGACATCCTGCTTTCTCTACAGCATCACTAGGTATTACATAAGGCTGTTTTTATTCCCTGTTTTAAAATGGTGTTCTTTTATGAACCACAGAAGATCCATTTTTCATTGCGAGTGGGGATGAGTTTCATTTCTGTATCTCTCCTGTATCAGGTTTAAACTTCTTGTTCTTGTATTGAAGGACATTCGTAAAAAAACTCCTACAGTGTTTCTAATATCACGTTGTGTCATTCCCCTTCAGTGATGCTGTACTAGTCTCTTGTCATCTTCAAAAAAAAGTATTTGTACCACCATTTGGTTCCGTGTTCAAACGGAGTTATTTCTGCAGTCTGCATCTTTCCACGTTTCTTCCTTCTCTGGTGTTGCTTACTGTGTCTCATCACTTCTTGTCAAAAATAGACCATACTTCTGCAAAGTTTACACACATGTGTAACTTAGTGTCAATGTGACCACCCATATTGTTGGAAGAGGTATGTGCTTAAGTAGTTGCAAGAGCAGGTCCTTAGATTTGTAAGAATCTTTGCATCATGTCTTTCCATTTATTATTAGGCAGCCAGTATTCTTTTGGATGGTGTAATAATAACAATCCTATTTTATGTGGACCAGAAATTGCAGTGGAATGACAGACAGTGTGCTAGTTAGTATGTAATGGTTTTGTAAAGCCTAGGGCCTTTAGGAGATTTCTTTTGTGTACATTCAACTATGTTCATGTTGCCACTGCTAGTAAGTTCTGTGGCTGCTTTCTCCCCCCCCAGTAATGTTTAAAATGTACAGATGCCAGTACTATTGGGAACTGGCAGATAAAATTTCAGCTACTCTTCTGGGTGAAGAAAATTCATATCATTACTGTAGAAGCTTAGTAAAAATAGAAGCATGACCCCTCTCCCCCCCAAAACTTATGATCTACATTTGAAACCTTTCCATAATATTTTAACTATGAAGGAATCTGGAAATAATCAGATATTTTTTTTCCATTCAGTTAAGGAAACTGTTTTGACCTGCCACCTTGACCTACCCGGTAGAAATGAGGCACTTTGTTGCTGGTATATCTTAATCCATATAATAACTACTTTTATTCATCTTTTTGTGTCTTGTTCTTCTCCCATAACATATTACAACTGGAACATCAGAAGAAATAAATAATAATAAAAAAGAAAATTATTATAACCTTGCTAATATGTCATTTGGCCAATTTTTTTTTTAAATGGTGGCTACTTCGTGCTCCTCAGTTGAGATCTATTAGGGGTTCTGAAGTGAAGGTCTGTGTTACAAAGGCCACATTATTTTTGTATCTTAAAGTACAACCTACCACTAATTATGTCATCTATAATATGTTGCTTACCAGTTAGAGCTCATCACTCCATTCCTTTTCAACAGGAATAGAAGATATTTAGAAATAGGAACTTGTAGGATGCAGTATTTGGGGCCCATTGAACTAGCCTGCTTTAGTGTTTTAAGCATTAAAAGGATCAAGATGCCCTCAGTTGATTCTTCCCAAATACCTTGGAATAACGTGCTGCTTTGCTTGCTTTTTAGGATAGAATGCATTGACCTATTTGTTTTCATGATCATGCAAAAATGATGGTTGTCACAAAACCATCTATTTACCCCTGAGGTCCCAAATTTTCCCCATGGAACTGCCACTTGCCCCAAGGAACAGATTGAGGTTGCCCCAAGATAGCTTCCTATCCTAGTACCTCAATTCCTTTGCCCTTATGCTGGATTCTGCAGTTGCGGTGAGGGACCTGTGATGGACCCAAGTGAGTTATGGGTTTTGGGTTATGGAAGCAATATGGGTCCCCCTCTCTGTGGACAGAGTGATCCTGGAATATAATTCCCCTAGAAATAACTCTTTCCACTGTCAATCAGGAGACAAACAACAAAAGGATTTATTACATGGGTTGGAAGAATTATGCAAACAAACTGGACTATGGGTTTGAAGACAGAAAAGTGTAACAAGTACAGGTTCTTACCCTTCATCTAGCTGACATCCATAGTTTCTCTGTCCTCTTTTGCCTTTGGTCTGCAATGGGCCATAGGCCTGTGGCTTTGTAATGAAAAGATCAACTTGGAATCTCTACTGTGGTCCCAATCCAGCCGATGATCATCTTATCAGCCAACTGGCTCCAGTGCTGGTTCAAGCCCAGCTGTGGTCCCAGTCCAGCCAACAATTATCTGATTGGTGGGCAGCACATACCTACTGAAGCCAGTTGGGGACGCGGTGCAATCCTAACCCTGCCATATGTTCAATTTGAAGCATGATGGAAACCAGCCACAAAAATTTTGTAATTTTTTGTGGATGGTTTCTCTTTTATGGTGCCACTTTTCCTGAATGTGTGGTCGAGTGACTATTTAAGATGTGATTAACAGACTAATCACACCTTTTAAGTGTAACATCTGTCAGGGGCCTTTGTGTATGTAGGATTAGAGAAATAGTTGCTGCTCTACTCCTGGAATATCCTTCAGGAATACCTGAAAGATGACTACCTTCCTTGAGTTATCTCCAGTAATCTGACTTCTCTCTTAGCATCCTAAGGGACAAAATAAATCATTTTATTTTCATCTCACTTCGATGAAGTTTAATGTCTTGAAAGCAGCAGGCAAACTTAAATCGGGGTTGGACTTTTGTGTTTAAGAGCATTTAGCTAAAATGGAAAGCACACTGTCTTCCAACATTATTTTAATATAATATTTTGTGAACTGGCGGATAACATATTTTTGTGTCTCTTAAAAAACCCCACATGTGCTTTTACCCAGGTTAGCACTCCCATAGCTATTAATAGGATATATTATATAATAATATCCATACATTCTTCTTCTCTAAGGAAACCAAACCAAAATGTAACTAAAGAGAAACCAAAAACAGATTACCAACTTTGGTGATATTTTGCAGGGCAGAGTGAAAGCAAAACCTCGGCTAATAAAACAGATTGTCTTCAGGTTGCTTTTGAACAATTTCTGAAGTTCTGCAGTCCTGAAAACCAAGAACAGCATAAAAATTTATTGCAGGAAAAAGCTGTTCAGAGCTTTCTGAAGAAACTGTCAACTGTAAAAGGTAAAATAAACAGTTTATCTCCCCCTCTCACAATTTCATATCTATGAGTCTTTTGTATCGGTGGGTAAAATGTAGGATTTTGCCCCCTGGTTTCTGTAACATGGGACAAAAATGTTTTGTACTTGTTATGTCTTGCCTTTTTAATGTTTCAAGAAAAATGCACAAGATTCAATGCCACAAACAGCATAGATTATATTATCATTATATTCTTTTGTTGCAGTTTTGCCTATAAAAGAGCAAGGCTATTACTGCTTTATGCTTCTGTGCTGGGTTTGGTTTGTTTTTAATGCTGGCAAAATGCTTCTGCCTACAAATAGAATTGCTATACAGTATTTTCAGATGTAATGACTAAAAACTTATTGACTCTCTTGTCTGTATCACAAGTATATTAATGTAACTATGACTCCATATATTTGTGTTTTTTCCGACACTTTGTTACTAGTATAAATGCTATTCATCAAAGTTTTATTTGGCAGTTTTTTGAATCATACTGAATACAGTGCGTTTGATTTTTTTTTTTTTTTTTTTTCCCCCCTCCACCCCCTACTATATTAAATATTTAACTTAAATAGGCCTTTTAGCTTTCCAAGACTTTATTTTTATTCTGCCAATTCTAGCATATAGACTTTAGAGAGATGTAGGCCTTGAATGCAAGACTTCTTATCCTTGTGATAAGCAACTTTTTCACAAGCAGGGGTTTCCTGTACTTAACGCTGTTTTGCTAGTGTTATTTCACTATAATGCTCGTTTTACATTGATACCTGATTCCACTTAGTGCTCAGTGAGTTTTCTTATAATGGTCATGGTGGCCATCTTGGTTTGTCAAAAACTTTCAATTTTAATTAATGCTATTTCTGCTTAACGCTCAGTTTTTTGGGAACCAATTAAGAGCTGTAAGCAGGAGTTGCCTGTATGCCTAAGGTGCATATCATGTGTGTTGTTCTTTACGGGCAACTTCAACGAGAAAGTAATGTATGACTTTGCATTTTATTTCAATGCTGGGTATATTGACTTAAGCATTAAAATAGCATCTGGAAGGTAGAAATAACTGCCTCACAGTACTGCACTGCAACACTGGTTCTATAATATTAAGTAACCTCCTCCAATTTGAACATTGAACAGCAATCATTTTCTGTTTCTAGTCATTTCTGTTATCAGGAAAGCTTCTCAAATCAGAGAGAGAGAAAAAACAAATCCAACAAAATTATGTATTTTTTTTAAAATATAGTTTTATTGTATTTTTCTGGTCTTCCGCTTTTCCCTTTTTTTTGCTTCTTCCCCTTTACCTCCCTTTCTCCCCACCCCTTTCTACAGATGATGTAGTAGTGTGCTGGAAGTGTGCAAGGGAGGGACGTTCAGACCAAAAGAGAAACGTGGGGACATGAATAGCACAACATTTCTGCTAATGTCTAACTGTAAACTCCTAAACTATGTTGAAATATATTAATATGAACATGAAATCCTGTAAGGAAGTTTTGATTAAGAGGGCTGTGATCAGAAAAGTTTAAGTATTGTTTTCTCTGTTGTTTGTCACCTTTAGCATTTACTCTCTTCTGTCACTCAGGCCTTCAGGGTACTGGTCCTTTCATTTTTATAGATACTGGATTATTATTTTTTTAATAGGGAATCTAGTCAATATCAATCTGGGATTATGTTCTCTTTCAAATTCCAGAAATGGCCTGGAGTAATAAAGTTTGTGGATAGATTCAAGTCCATGCAGTCTCTTTTCAGAGAAAAGCTTAATATTGTCTTACACCCCCCACCCTCCAGTGTATTGCAGGATATTAAGAGTTGTATTTTCCATACTTCCATGACAAAAATAAGTGTATATTTCTTTTATCTTTGGTTAGAATTGCAGAGCCAACACAGCTGAAAAAAGGCTGAGATGTATTTTGTACCCATCTATTTCATAAAGAAGTTCGGCTTTCAGAGACAGTTGCAGTGATGAGAAAAACAATGGGTTGCTTGGATGAAATAGAGTAAATACTCTGCAGGCCAAATTCTATTTCTAGTGCTGGTGCTTAAGGTATAAAGCACACATCTAGGTGTTTTTGTTTTTTGCACCCCCCACCTCACATCTGCTATTGAGCTTTCTGAGCTGGCAGGCAGTTAAAGTTCTATCTTTACTTGTATAAACTCAGCAAATTTGATTTTGCGGTTTGAGAGATGACAAGCCTGGAATCATGTGCTACTATTTTGCTTGGAATTGCTGTTCAGAGGAAAACTATTAAAATAAAAATCCCCAATTTGGGCTCTGGATGAGTAACTAGTACAGCTTGTTGACCAGATATGTGGAAAGAGTGATGGTTCCTACCCAGCTGAGAGCAGTGGGAAGTCAAGGCTATGCATGCTGCAATGACTATTCCTGACTTGCCTACGGCGTGCACCTAATCACTGCTACCCATGGGGTTTGTGTAGTGTGACCTGCACTTCTAAGGGGTGCACACACTGGCAGGTTGCACCCCCATGCTATCGTTTCAATGAGCCTGTACTAAAAAAAGTTGAATTGCTTTAGTACAGTCACACTTTCTTGTGGGAGAAGCTGGGAATCCAGTAGGAGAGATAATGTCATAAGCACAGGGAGGTGATAATGCAGTTCCAGAGGAATGTAGCAGTTGAAGCTGAGCAGTGAAAATAAGAAAATGTGGCTCTTTTATGCTTGTGAATTTAGTAATTTTGATATGGATCTCAGATTCTGCACTTGTGAGACCTGAGGTCCTTTAAGCAGCCTAGGGCAGATAGCAGCACCACAGGGTTGTCAGCAGTGCTTTACGAGTGTGCTTCAACTCCTTTTTTTAGAGAATTTATGTTCACTGTCTACATGAAGTATTCTCTGTTCCTCATCTCCCTTCTCCCAAAAGTGGGGGAACAAGGAAGTAAGTGAACAGGTATGTTAAGCCCTCTTGTTTTTTGTGAGAAGGTTTTGAATCTGATTGTAAATTAAGGACACTCCGGGGTTTTTGTTTTGTTGGGGTTGTTTTTTTGTTGTTTTTTTTTTTACCTTTTACCAGCCTCCCTTACCTGCTTGCCTAAAGACCATGAATGGGTGAATACATCCCTTGGTATAGTTTACCCTGATTTGATTATGTATACCAATGTAATTACATCAAGATCAGGAACAGACAGAGGATCAGGTGTCCCAGCACAGGTGGCTATTTATCACTGGCCTCATCACTACATAATAGCCTGTTTGCCATCATGGAATAAATACAGATTGATGACACAAGCCAATGTAACTTACACCAGTATAGGTTTACTTTGATTCTTTTCAGGGAATCTGGTGTAATCCAGGAGGGAATTCTCCATCGGGTTGGGTGGAATGACTCTAGTATAGAGTTTTGCATCATCTTAGTGCTACTTTTTTACAATGGATTAATGCTGATTACAGCATTACGAATGTGTCATCTGTCCAGGTCCTAAGGTAGCATTGATTTCTTTTACTGATTTTTGTTTATATGCATGCTTTCTATGCTATTGGATGCAGAACAGTAATGCTAACTTGAAGTTATATATACTTTGAATGGTTAATAATTCTGGAATTGGTTTACACTGGTCAATGTTATATTGATACATTGATTTTTATTTTTGTTTTCCTTTGCTTCTTTGTAGAAATTCCTGAAGACATGGTTTGTGACATCCACCATGCTTGTGCTACCAACTTCATAAAGCTCTTGTTAGAAAAGCAAATGTGGCATGAAGTTTTGCTATTGCTAACAGGGAAAGCCAGTGGGAAAATGTCCCCAGGAGGTGGACTCATCAAAAATTGTGATCTTTCCGACATCGACATTGGCAGCATTATCAAACAGCTTGACAGAGCGGATAAGCGACGAGTACATCTCATAAGATGCCTGATAGAAAGAGGAGGTGAAAACTTACAGATATTAAAATGTCTTGGATGTAAAACTTTGGTTTGTTGACTGTACAAATACTACTTTGGATTTAGAAATACTACGTTGATTCCCATGCCCTTGTATGAATGCAATAGCTGTATATAAAAGGCTTGATTCTAGAGCATAATGTTTGTGTCAAAATGGATAGAGCTTGCTTGTAGGGTAAGCTAATATTCAGTGTGAGCAGGGGAGCAGAATCTCCACTGAAATGGCTTTGTGGAGGAAATAGCAACATGCTGTTTTCACTTGGATAAGGAGAGCTGTGAAAAGCTTATGTATGTTGTTCTAAATGTAAATGGGCACAATTAGCCTCATTTAGAATACCCATGGATTATTTCATGAAGGTTTTCCATTGCTTTATATAGGGTGATAGGTGATTACCAGTAAACATGAAAACAAGGTCTCTTCTCCAAGAAGCTGTCAGGATTAGTAGATAAAATAGGGTGGAACAGTGGCTTGTGGGTCCCCCTGTGGAGTGGAGGAACCATTGCCATTTGTGATTCCAAAGTGGGGAATAACTGGGGAATGACTGGTAAGGCTGTAGTAGTGCAGACAAGGACTTGGGCGTTATGGTGGACCATGAGCTGAATATCAGCCAACAGTGTGCTCTTATTGCAAAAGAAAAAGATAAGCCACCAGCGTACTGGGTTATATTAACAAGAGCGTCTCTTCCAAATCAAGAAAAGTGATTCTTCCACTCTATCCAGCACTGGTGAGGCCTCACCTAGAGTACTGTGTCCACTTTTGGGCCCCATGCTTCAAGAAAAATATGCATAGATTGCAGAGAGTCCAGCAGTGGGCATCAAAATAATTAGAGGTCTGGGAAGCAAGACTTGAGGAGAGGCTGAACGAGCTAGGATTCTTTAGTCTGGAGAAGAGAAGACTGAAAGAGAATTTTTAATAACAGTCTTTGAATACCTGGAGGGCAATTGAAGAGAGGATGGAGATGGTCTTTGCTGTGTAGTCTCAGCTACAAGTAAATGGAAATATGCTGGTTTAACTGTAGTTTTGTGCAAGTCAGAAGCACAGAAGAAGTTCCAGTCTTTTTATTATTTTTACATGCTCTACTCCTGCACTTTTTTTGATGGGGGAAGGTTGAAAGAATTGTTGGGCTTCAGATTATCTAAGGAAAAATCTTGTTTTTATTTCCCCCCCTTGATACAGTTTCAAAGAGAGGTTGATATGCGGTTACTAGCATTACCTTAATAATATTTGGAGATGGATGCATATAATGAAACTAAACCTATGCTTTTAACTATTAACCACTCAATATCTGAAGCTGATGTCCTTTCTTTTTTGCAGCCTTTATAATTATGGTGACCATACTACTTTTAAGGAAGTCAGTGGCACTGCTGCGGGCAGCAGCACTCTACAATGGTGCCCACCCACCTGCTTGCCTGGTGCACCATGCCACTCCACCTCCTTGCCAAACAATGCCTCATGCCCCTGTGATTTCAGGATTTCTGTTTTAATTTTTACTAACTGGCTGGGACTGGCTTACGAAACCCAGGACTGTCTTGGCCAGACTGGGACATATGCACACCCTGTTTATAGTATACAGACCTATGTGTCTGATTTAACGTAAATATTCTTTTCTATTTCACCAGCTTCACCTGAGGGGCTTGGAACCATCCAGGAAAAACCACTGACAACGTGCTTGAAAAATGCTGATTTTGAATTGGCTTATTTGCTTCTGAGCAGTGGCGCAGATTCTCAGAGTGTTTCCATTGCAGAAGGTGATACTCCTTTACATGCTGCAGTCTCCATCTGTTTAGACAAAAAAGGTAAGACTTCTAATGTCCATGAGACCGTTGACTTCGGGAAGAAGCTGTAGTCCTACCTGTATATCTGAAAAATAAGCCACTAAATAGGAACCAATAAAATTTTAGGAATAGGAGGAGGAAAAGAAATGTTAAAAACTGGAGCATGGCTTCTGACTTTGGGGAAAATGTTAGGGCTAACGTTGAAGTATTTTTACTGGGTTTCTTTCTCCCTCCAAACCTTTACCTTGTAAGAACATAAATGCCATACTGAGTCAGTGCATTCAGCCTTGTATCCTCTCCCCACTAGCTGACAGGTGTGGATGCTTTATTGGGAGAGCATTGGAGTGGATAGATCTAGAGTGATCGATCCCCTATTAATTACTTCCCCTGAGATCCACTGTTACTGTTTTAGAGATGCCGAAAGAAACTAGGGCTGTCAAACTTAAAAAATTTGATTGTGATTGGCTGCGCAATTAAAAAAAATTAGTCACAATTACTTACGATTTTAATCGCACAGCGAAAAATTCAAAATTATGCACAGAAAAACTCAAAATTATGCAGGTATTGCGTATGGCTGGGGGGTGAATTTTTATGGTGTTGTGAGCTGTGTGTGCGTGTGGAGGTGGAGTGGGGAGGGTTTGGAGCCAAGGGAGGGGAGTTGCCCGCAGGGGAGTCTGGACCCCGGGAAGGGGGATCCCCCACATGCCCTGGTAGGATGCCCAGTCTAAGTGGGGTCTCCATGAAGCTGCCCCAGGCCTGGGGCATGCCCCTGCCTGAGCATGGCCCCAGCGGTGGTGGGCTCACTCTGCCTTCTGTCCCAGGAGTGGCGGCTGTGAGCAGCCTGGGCTAGGGACAGCTGCTGCAGCTGGGGCTCACACTTCCCCGCTTATTTGCTCAGTGGGTCCTGGGAGGTCCCACCCTGTCCCAGGGCCAACATGCCAGGCAGCCCTGCCGCAGCCCAGTGCCGCCTTCCCCAAACCTCCTGCACTGCCAACCCAGCTGCTTGGGGCCCTAGATGGGGGTTGTGGGTTCATGGGTATGCCCCCTCTTCCTGCTGCAGCTGCTTGGAGTCCACAACCTGCTGAGACCCGCCTAGAGCTACTATTGTGAGGCTGCCTGGTACCCTTGGGCCCCATGGTTTGGGCTCAGGGCAGGTCAGGACCACCTGAGAGCTCCAGCATGAGTGCCTCTGGGCCTGTGGGTCTCTGTGCATCGCTAGTCCAGGCCTCTGGGGAGCGGTGGCAATGGTGGCCCTGAGCCCTCGTGGAGGCAGCTGCTTCTGGTGGGTGGGGGAAGGATTCCTGTGGAGCCATCTCCCGTGCCTCCAGCCCCAGCCTAGTGCTACTGGAGCTCAAGCCACTCCCAGCGCCACCACTGCCACAATGCCGGCCATAGCTGCTGATCTATGTGTGCCTCCCGGGCTCCTGCCAGGACCTGCATGAAGCCATTGGACTTTCCGGGTCTCAGCAGGAGCCCAGGTGGCATGGAGGAGAGTGCCAGCTCTGCCCAGCTTAGCAATGGTGGTGGTACTGGGAGTGGCTTGGGCTCTGGCAGCAATGGGCTGGGGCTGGGTGTGTGGTGCAGCATAGGGTGGGGGCTGTGGGAGGTGGCTTCACAGGAATCCCGCCCCTGCCCACCGGCAGCAGCTACCTCCACTGGGGGCAGGGCACGGGGCTGTGTGGGGCCCTGACTGGGGGATGCGCAGGGGCCTGTGGACCTGGAGGTGGTTCTTGCTGGAGCTCCCAGGCAGTTCCAACCCATCTCGAGCTCAAGAGTGCCAGACTAGCCCAGCCACAGCTCGGTGCCACTGTCTCTGAACCCCCAGTGTTGCTTAGGGCCTTGGGTGAGTTTTGTGGGCATACCTCCCTTTTACCCCCTTTCTGCTGCAGCTTACCGGAGCTCATCTTTGCTGCCACCACTGCCCAACTGGGCGGCCTGGAGGCATTGGTGACAGCAGCAGGGCAGGGCAGCCCAGGTGTAGGCTCAAAACCATGTGTGAGATTAACACGTGAAAAAAATAAATGAATTAAAAAAATTAATGTGTTAATTGGTTCTTGCCTTAATTGCGCACATTAACTGCGATTTAATTGACAGTCCTAAAAGAAACCTCTTCAATAGTTCTGTTTGACAGCTATTAATAGATCTGTTCATGAATTAGTGTAGTCCTTTTATGAACCTGGCTATGCTACCTGCCTCTGCCACCTCCTGTGGTAATGAATTCCACAAGTTAACTATGTGTTGGATAAAAAAGCAAGGTCCCTTCTAGCCCTACTTTTCTTAGGATCCTAAGTATAGTGTTAGTAACTTCAACAGGAGCTTTGCCTGAGCGAGGGCAAAAGAAAAACAGGGTTTTGCTTCAGCTGGCCTTAGTATGAGGTAAAGAACAGTGGTAAACTTATATTTATTAAAGACTTTTCAGTTGTTTGTTTGTTTTTTTTTAAATCAGGTGGAAATTTTTAATTTAATTTAATCAGTTTAAATGTAATGCTGAGCCAGTTGTTTACAATTTACAGAAATAAATATGTGTATGCTCAGCTGACTATCTGTTACACCTGCTCAGAAAGACAAGTAAGTAACTTTTTCTGGTGAAGATAAGGATGGCTGAGGAGGTATCATCTTTGTGAATATGAATGAAATTGCTCCAGTGTAATAGTGACCAAAATCTACCAACATTAAACCTTTGGCTGGTGATGTGATTTTGGTCAGTATGTAGTTGAAAGGCATCTGCAAAAAATCACACTAGTGTTTTTATTGGCTATTGTGTAAGGAAAATGTTAATTGAGGAAGCACAAAGACTCGTGCCTTATTTTCCCCAAAAGCTGGGAGAAGGAAACAGCTGGGTTGTAGTTGTGGTGGTTGAATGTAACAAGCAGCATACTGCCTCTGTTCTGTCTTGTCTTTTTTCTGTTTAAAGACTAAACATCACTTGCTTGGCCTATCAAGCACTGCACTGAATGCATTTTTAAAGTTACTTATGTTCGGTTAATAGTAGCACAGAGATTGGAAATATAACTGTTTCTGACTCTTGGGAGAGAGTGAATTAAAGTTGGTGATTTTGGTGTCTATTTCTTTCAGATGAGATTGGTTTATGCTTCCTCAACTATCTACTAGACTGCTACGGTTCAGATCCATCCACTTTTCCACACCTTAATCCAAACATCCAAGACAAAGATGGAAATACAGTGATGCATATTATTTTTCAAAAAGTTTTGACAAAGCAAGTTAAGAAAATAATAGCTTTGTTAGCAAAGTTTGATATCAATTTGAACTTAAAAAATAAATTAGGAAAAAATGCAAGGCACAGAATAAAAAAAACTAACCCCATGCTATGTGCCTGGAATACAGCTGTATTGGAGAAGAAAAGGTATCGACAAGACACAGGAGGGCAACCAGCTAAAATGCCTAAACCCAATCCTGTCTATAATACATCACAGTCAAAAAACACAGCACATTCTTTATCTGCATCTTCAAGAGCATTGTCACCTAGCATCAACTCATGCGATGGTTTAGAAAAAACAACTTCAAGTACTAATAGTTGTGAAGAGATAGGTGGTACTCAGCTAAAGCAAGAAACTGGAGTAACTAAGCTCTTAACTCTAAGAGATCATCTAGGGCAGGCAATCTCAGATTTAATACAGAAACTTGAATTGGGTGACACTGCAGCCCAGGAAAATTCTCAAATAAAGCCATCTTCCATACTAACTGCTGAAGGGAAAAACACTGAGCCCCCACAAATCTGTGGAAGTGAGAGACTATCTCAGTACGAAGGAGAAAGTGTTCACTTGGACGAAGAAGGTACAGAGAAGGAGCACGATAAATCTGCTTTACAACTGCTTCCTGGAGAAGAACCAGAAGTAACAGAAGATAATGGGCAGATCCAGGACATTGAGATGTACATTCAGGACTTTGATAATATGACCTGGGAAATAGAGTGTACTTCTGAAATGCTGAAGATGCTAGGCAGCAAAGCTGTACCTCCTTATTTGAAAAAGAAAATTATAATGGTAATTCAGCAGCTTGGAAATGGAGAATGGACGCAGAGCCTTCAGAAGCCGCTAAAACATTTGAAAACCGATATTCGGCTTTATGAAGCAAAGTTGAACAAGGGGGCAAGGATCCTATGGGAACTTGCAATAGACTTTTCTCCCCGTTGCAGTGAGGTTCCAGAAAAGATTATAGAAATGGAACAGTCAAAACATCCTCTAGAGGAATCTGGGAGAATTTACACTGAAATCATAAGGATATGGGACATTGTTCTTGATCATTGCAAACTTGACCATGCTATAAAAACAATATGTATTGCATACAATCGTGGCTTGTCTTGCATCTTGAGGAAGAAGCTCAAGGGGATAAGTAAATCCCAGCAGTCCTCTAACATGAAAGCACAAAAGCGGTTTCCTCGTTGTTATGTTGAAGACACCGAGGCAGAAAAATCAAAAGACCCTGTCATACCTGAATATTTCCCTCCAGCCAGCGCAGTGGAAACAGAATACAATATAATGAAATTTCACAGCTTCAGTACTAACATGGCCCTTAACATCTTAAATGATATGAATTCTGCTGTTGAATATCCTTTCAGAGTCGGTGAGTTGGAGTATGCAGTGATTGACCTCAATCCCAAACCTATGGAACCAATAATCTTAATTGGACGGAGCGGAACAGGAAAGACTACTTGTTGCTTATACAGGCTTTGGAAGAAATTTCATTCTTATTGGGAAAGAGCTTCTATAGCAGAAGCCCCTCTGTTGGTTAGACAGAAGTGGCAGAGGCGCAAGTTTGAATCTGAAGAAGCAAACATGGGGGAGGAAGATGAGGATGAGGAGGAAAATCGAGACGTAGATGACAACTCTGAGTCAGTTGAGATGAAAACTGTGGAGAGCCTAGCTGATGCACAAGACAATGAAGGCAGTCATTATTCTACAGAGAGCGATTGTGAAGTAGAGGAAGAACAAGGCATTGAAGAATTAGACAAACTCGAACACTTGCATCAGATTTTTGTTACAAAAAATCATGTTCTTTGCCAAGAAGTTCAGAGGAACTTTGTTGAACTTAGTAAATCTTCCAAAGTAACTAGTCATTTCAAGCCACCTGAGCCAAGTACTTACAAGCTACAAGAGCTTAAAGAGGAAAATTTTCCACTATTTGTTACTTCAAAGCAGTTGTTGTTGTTACTGGATGCATCCATGCCTAACCCATTTTTTCTTAGGAATGAGGATGGAAGTCTGAAAAGAACAATTGTTGGCTGGTCCACTCAGGAAGATTTAATCATACCAAATTGGCAAGAGGAAGATGAAGATAGTCATGTTGAAGGAGAATATGTCGAGGATGAAAAGGGTGTGGAAACTCAAACAAGAGAAAAAGATCCTCGAGTCTTTGTGACTTACGATGTGTTTGCTAATGAAATATGGCCAAAAATGGTTAAAGGCAAAAATTCCTATAATCCTGCCTTGGTGTGGAAAGAAATAAAATCTTTTTTGAAAGGGTCTTTTGAAGCACTAAGTTGCTCTCAAGGTAAACTTACTGAAGAAGAATATAAAAAGCTAGGGCGGAAGAGAGCCCCGAACTTCAAGGAAGACCGGAGTGAAATCTATCGTCTCTTTCGTCTTTACCAGCAAATAAGATCGCAGAGAGGTTACTTTGATGAAGAAGATGTCCTGTATAATTTATCTCAAAGACTTTCTAAGCTTGAAGAGCTACCGTGGTCCATCCATGAGCTTTATGGTGATGAAATTCAGGACTTCACTCAAGCCGAGCTAGCAGTGTTAATGAAATGCACAAACAACCCTAATGCAATGTTCCTGACTGGTGACACAGCACAGAGCATAATGAAAGGAGTTTCCTTCCGTTTTAGTGATCTGAGGTCGCTGTTTCACTATGCCAGCAAGAACTTGGTGGACATGAGACAGTGTGTAAGAAAACCAAAAAGGATATATCAGTTGTATCAGAACTACAGATCTCATTCAGGTAGAGTACCAAAATGTATTTTAAGGCCACTTCAAAAGTGGCTTAGTGATTTAGATGCTTGGGTGCCCAACCTGAGACATATATTTTAAAGGACCCTGATTTTTCGGAAGCCAGATACTCATATCTTCTGAAAACTAGACCTTTTCAGGTGCCTCAGATTGGGTATCCTCTATGAAAATCTTGTCATCATTGACTGTTTTGCTTTGACTTAGAATGGCTCCTTTTTTTTCTCTCTCTCTTTTTTTAAAAAGGGGGATTTATGCCTGAAACTTGTTCCTTCATCAACTTCCCCAAAATTCTGTATTCTAAGGAGCAGTGATCCTGCTTCTGTTTTTGCTTTTTGTTTTATTTGTTCTTGGCCTTCACTCTTGATGGAGAAAGCAGTTTTTTTCAGTCTTTGTAACCTACATTCTAATATCTGCTGGCCTAGTAGTTAGAGATGCCCCAAATGATGTCTAAAGTATCCTAAAATACATTATAAGGCTGCTTTCACCCCCTAATGGTAACTTTTTCCCAGGCATTTCTTGTTTCAGCAGCTTGAACAATTTTTAAAATGTTTTTGTGTGTGATCGATTTGTAATGCATGTTCTTATTCCTTGCAGGAATTCTGCGTCTGGCCTCTGGGGTGGTTGACTTGCTTCAGTACTATTTCCCAGAATCTTTTGATCGTCTTCCTAGGGACTCTGGCCTCTTTGATGGTCCTAAGCCTATTGTCTTAGAGTCTTGCAGCGTTAGCGACCTGGCAATCTTACTGAGAGGCAACAAAAGGAAAACTCAACCAATTGAATTTGGAGCCCATCAGGTTTGCTTTTTCTAGGTATATTAGACTGGGGGGTGTCTCCTGGAAATACCATGTTTCATAGATAGTTTTAGGTTTGTAGCTGAATGTATCACCTCTGACTGACTGCAGCTTTCTTCTGTTGCTTTTATGGCCCTGGATAAGTCTTACTATACAAACTAAAAATCTTCTTTATTTCTGCCTCCAAGCCTTTTAAAAAACATGGCATTTTTTACTCCTTTTTGCCATTTTAGTCTTATTTCTTGATTCTGACTTGCTCTTCTGTTCTAATCCTTTCTCTTATCATTTTGTGGCACACTACTGTTGTGTCGCTTTTAATAGTCAGAAGCCAGGTTAGCAAGCTGTTTTCTGGAATGGGATGAAATAGCCATGGAGCTAGCCTAGTTTAATCTTCATTTAAAATCTACTATGACCTGCTTCTTAAGTAACATTTGTGTTTCAGTATCTAACTTGTATGTTTTCCCCGTGCAGGAATATTTTGTCTATTTTTAATATTGAAAGTCTCATGTTCTTTTACCAGTGCATTTTATGTTATGGCAGGTGATATTGGTGGCAAATGAAATGGCGAAGGAGAAGATTCCAGAGGAACTCAGTTTAGCTCTTGTGCTAACAGTTTATGAAGCAAAGGGGTTGGAATTTGATGATGTCCTCCTTTACAACTTTTTCACTGATTCGGAGGTACTGTTTTGCTCAGTCTTTTTTTATACGGTTTCTATCTTTAATTTTTGGTCTAATATTGGACTGACTGACCATTCAGCTGAGGAAGGATATATTATTCCTTATGGAAACAATCGTTTCTACTGCCAAGTGAGACTCGAGACTTGCTGGCTTGTGCTGTCATCTGGTGTTTCCTTGCTGCTCCTGAGTGTAGTGCATGCTTTATTTTTCTCGCTTTTAATTTTTGCATACAATATGAGCTGTAATGAACCAGTATCATAGGCTAGAACCTGGTACATTGTAGATTTGCACTTTGAATAGTAGGTCTGCCAATATACATTGGTCTGGGAGAACTTTCCTCCTCTTTTTTTTTAACTGTTGTAAATCAGGAGTCATTCCATTGACTTAGGCCATTAATAACAAAGTTGACTCATACTCCTGATCTTTAGCATCCATAAGTCAAATTCTGTATTTCCTCTAAGAAAGGGAGCAACTATTTGTTGTTGTTGCTTTTTCATCCTGGCTCTCCCCTTGGGATGAGATTTAGGATGAGCTTGTTTTAATAAAGCAGAATTTGGAACTTGAGAGTAGCTTCCAAGTGGTGTGTATGTCTGTAGAAAGAGAAGTTACTTCATTTGTGTGCATACAAGTATATGGGCACTGATTAAGAAGGTGATCGAGCTAACTTCAATTATTTGTTTTTCAAAATTAGGCTTACAAAGAGTGGAAAATCATTTCTTCTTTTACTCCTCCTCCTGTACCAGAAGAAAGCAAGCCAGTGATTGAAACAACTTTAGAGCAAAATGCTGCTACTCAAAATGGGCCTCTTTCATTTAATGCAGAAATGTACAAGGTGAGATATTTTGATTCTTCAATAATGCATCCGTTAGAGATAGGAAATGCACAGGAAGATTTAAATGGTAAATCTGGAAGATTTAAATGATCCAGGCTGATCTGGACAGGCTCAGCAAATGGACGGACGAGAACCTGATGGTGTTTAACACTGAAAAATGCAAGGTTCTCCACCTTGGGAAGAAAAACCTGCAGCATCCTTATAGGCTCGCCAGTGCTACGCTGGCTAGCACTACGGAAGAAAGAGACTTGGGGGTCATCATTGACCACAAGATGAACATGAGCCTGCAGTGCGATGCTGCGGCTAGTAAAGTGACCAAAACGCTGGCTTGCATCCATAGATGC
>NW_017729006.1:23678917-23698918 GCF_001723915.1 Gavialis gangeticus | reverse complement strand
GCATGATCAGAGGTCAGGAAAGCAGACCTTACGATGACAGGCTGAGAGCCATGGGGCTCTTTAGCTTGGAAAAACGCAGGCTCAGGGGTGATCTGATGGCCACCTATAAGTTTATCAGGGGTGACCACCAGTATCTGGGGGAACATTTGTTCACCAGAGCGCCCCAAGGGATGATGAGGTCGAACGGTCATAAACTACTGCAAGACTGTTTCAGGCTGGACATAAGGAAGAATTTCTTTACTGTCCGAGCCCCCTAGGTCTGGAACAGCTTGCCATCGGAGGTGGTTCAAGCACCTACATTGAACACCTTCAAAAGCAAATTGGATGCTTATCTTGCTGGGATTGTATGACCCCAGCTGACTTTCTGCCCTTCAGGTGGGGGGCTGGACTCGATGATCTTCCAAGGTCCCTTCCAGCCCTAATGTCTATGAACAGTTTGAAAGTTCAAGAAGGTTGCTAGTAAAATCTAAGTGAGCATCCTAATAAATTGCATTTCTAGTCAAGATCATAGTATTTCATATTTTCATACAAAAATCCCAAAGTTAGCTATTAAGGTGTGCCACCCCTGGTATTAATTTTTGTTTGTATATAGAATTTAGTTTTGCTTTGACTTATGAATGTGCATGCAGAAAAGTGTGTTAACATTTAAATGGTTATACACATTATTGGTCATTTGTATGTGTGGGTTACTGCTTTGCAGTAGCAGTAATTGGACATACATTTCAATATGTGATTGCACTTTTTTTGCATTTTACATACCCAACTGTCAATTTTTATAGTAGCAAAATATTTAGTCAATTATCTTAAGATGCTGTGCCTAATTGGCTTAAATGTGCCCATCAGATTTCTGTTTACAGTGAAGTCATAGCATTTCTAGATGATATCACTTATTTTATTGTCTTAATCACTGTGCTCCAGATGCTTAATGGAGAATTGAAACAGTTGTATACTGCCATTACAAGAGCCAGGGTCAATTTGTGGATCTTCGATGAAAACCGAGATAAACGGGATCCAGCTTTTAAGTATTTCATCAGAAGAGAATTTGTTCAGGTTGTCAAAACAGATGAAAACAAAGGTAAAGCTTTTCTCAAAACATTCTACAAAAAAACCCCTCAGGGCAAGACGAGTCATTCTGTGTTTTACTATAGTTCATTTTAAATGAGGTAACCCTTCCTTCTTTTGTTCCCCACAAATGTCCCTTTTTTTTTTGTTTGCTTGCTTTTAAATAATATGAAAAAAGTGGTTGGCTTTAGGTGTTGCCTCAAATGATGTGCATTAAAAATGAAGTCCTTAGCTGGTTTCACTCAGTTGTTACACCTATAAACTTCTGTTTGATTCCAGTGGCAGTTTTGCTTGTTGTTATTTTTTAAGTCAGACATAGAGAGCATATATGTTATGAAGGAACAGTGAAGTTGCTCTTATCTTTGTAGCAAGTATAGTTTTTAAAGGCTGTCTGAAACCAAACAAATCATCAGCATTAAATGCTAATAAAATGGTGGAAAATCTCATCCACCCCTTGTGCCCGTGCCAGTTGATAGTATCAAATCAGGACAACTTGGTATATGAGAGAAGTATAATGATTACTTTTGAAATACATTAAATACGTCCTCTTATACCACAGCACTAACTCAAAAATTATTCTTCCTTAAGATTTGGCTGACACTTAAGATTTTACCTGCTCTTGACATTTCCATAGATGGAGATGCTACAACCGCTCTAGGTAGCCTGTTCCAGTGCTTGACCACCCTCATAATCAGAAAGTTCTTCCTAATCTCCAGCCTAAATTTAATCTACTGCAGCTCGAGGCCATTGCTCCTAGTCCTGTCCCCTATGGCAACAGAATAATCTCTCTCTATCCTCTTTATAACTGTCCTTCAGGTATTTGAAAATATCCTTCTTCTCTCTTTTCTAGATTTAGATGATAACATGTTTGTTAAAACTTCAACTCCAAAAGAATGGATTGCACAAGGAGAATATTATGCCAAACATCAGTGTTGGAAGGTAAAAACATGTGTTTGTCTCATGAGATGTCAGGTATTTTTCTGTATGGAGATCCTGTTCTCTCTGTAAAATCACTTGGTTCTGTTTACAGTAACAAATATATGAATGAATTAGTACTTGGGATCTTGATCCATGTAGAATTTTATTTCCTTACATGGTCTTCTAAGTCAGACAGTCAAGGTTCTGGAAGCAGAGCGCTTTGGATGATAAGCCTAGAACCTCCTAAGGTCTCTGTGTACAGTAGTTTTTTACTTGTCTGTAAGCCCCCCTTTACACACTACAGGTATTGCGCGATTACCTGGTTAATTGCACAATTACCTTGATTCCAGCTATACAACCAAAGTACTTATCCTGGCATATAAAGCTCCAACCAGCTATAAAGTTAGATCTTGAGATGTGTACTAACTTTATAGCTATTTGCTAGCAAGCTTTAATTTGCATGTCTAGCAGGATCTCCCCTGCGGTTGGGAGCCCTGTCATCTAACATGGCTCCCAGCTGCATGGGTGCACCAGACCTGTGGCTAGGAGTCTCTCAACTGAGGGGGACTTTCAGCCCCAGCAGCTGCTGATTTATGGGTCAGGTGAGGGAGTTCCCAGCCACAGGACCTTGCTTCTTACATGTGTAGGAGCAACCCAGGATTTCCCGCCCCCCCTCCACCAGCAACAATAAAGCGTGATGGGCTCTAATGCATATTCCAACAATTGCACCTGCAGCCATGCACGTGTAGCATGGCAGCAGGTGCAATTGTGTAGATCATGTGTTGGATCCCATTTCACCTTTTAGCTGCATGTGTAGAGGGGGCCTAATTATTTTTCTTTCTAGCAATTGTATCCTGAGACCAAAGGGATTTAATGCAGCAAGAAATTTCTATGCAAAAATGAAATTAATAGTCTTCTATCCTATCCTTTAGTGTGTATGATTTTATTCAAAAGGTCATTTTGGACAAACTCAGTTTTTGAATTCTTTTATACTAGATTGCTGACTAGTATGATCCAAATTTTGACTGCTGGGCCAGTTAATAGGGCTTAGATCAGTGGTTCTCAACCTTTTCTGAGGGGTACGTTGAATCTAAAAAAAAATGTTAAGTATTACTTTTCCCTCCTTTTTTTAAATTTTTCTGCAAAATAGAGCAATTCTTCTGTTGTAAATAACTTGGGCACAACAAGTCCAAGTGTTCTAATACCACAGATTCTTATTTAAAATCTCTGGGTTATCTTGTGAATCATATTTTCACATCCAGTGTTGCTAACATTGCATGGCATTGATGGTACCCTTAAAAGGATTTCAAGGCACCCCAGGGTGCAACAGCACCCTGGTTGAGTGAGAATCACTGGCTTATGTTCTGAATATTTCTGAAACAAGCTGGTATCAAAATTAATTCCTATGACAGATATCAGAATGATGCAATGTCTTTCATGATTTATGTTAGTCTTCTCCTTTTATTAGAGAAACATTTATAGGAAAGCAAGAACTTATGATGATCTGTTCCTGCTGTGCAAGTCAGAAAATGAAACAGAAGTGTCTGCTTCCTAGATCAGTAAAAACCAAGTGTTCTGGAAAGGAACAGATTGCCTTGTATCAAACAGTGATGTCTTTAACCAGTGAGAAATTAGAGTTAAGAGTTAAAGAGCTCTCTGTTTGTTTGGATACAACATTAGGGTCTTAAGATGGAGAATGAGTAAAGCAAATTAAAATATTCAGCGGCTTTCTGGAGTTCCAGCAAAGAGCTGTAAGACTTTTTTTTTTTATTTAAACATGAACTAGAATAAATTAGAAAATGTCTCCAACTCTGCCTCTCCCTCTTGCAGGAAGAACAGAAATTATTTGTTGTTTTAATGTGAACTACATTTTATTTTTAATTTACCATACACTTTTTTCTAATCTTTGGTCCTACATTTAATGCATCTTTTCCACAAATAAATGGCATAAAACAAGAAAAATATTTTTGGCAATAAAATAAGGCTTTTGTAAAGGCAGGACTGGTCTGGTCTGCTTTGCTCTGTAAAGGATGCTGACAAATGGAGTAGTATACTGGTGCAATAAAACGGGTACACTGTTGCAGAGTTGTTGGTGTGATTGTGAAGAGGCTGATAAAACATGTTTTGTCTCTGTCTGAAAATGTGCAATGGTACTGGTGCATGATACAAATAAACAAATATTTTTAGTTCTACAATTTAACTGTGCACTGATCGGTGTTGTTTTCAGCTTGCTGTGATCTAACTAGTGATGCAAGTTCTAAAGAATGTGTATTTGTCTTGTTCTCAGTTATTTTGTGCTCAGCTTAAATGCTTGGAGAACTGGGTTCTAAAAGCTGCAGTGCAGTATATGCCATGTGTGATATGATTTTTGGATATTGGAACTATATTGGTCTAAATGCAGAACATCTGAATCTAGACCAAGGCCCATGAAAGCAAAAAAGAACATGCAAGAATTAACTGATTTCCAGTGATGGAAATTATATGGCTTGTTCCTTTGATATGCAAGCTAACCCTCTCAAGTCTGATGTGATAGAAACGATTGTTTGCTCTGCCAGTCTATCCAGAATTCTGCTTTCACTAATTCTAAGTCAGTTGTCTATATCAGCAGCTCCCAATCTGTGGTACAGTTACCACCAGTGGTATGCAGACAACCTGTCAGTGGTAAGCATTAGCAGACTTATTATAATTACTTTATCTCACCAAAATTTGCTGGTGGTTCTTAAGGTTGTTATTTTAAAGTTGGTGGTACACAATCTGTCAGAGTTTGGGAACCGCTGATCTATATAAAAAATAGCTGAAATTTTGCATGAGGACATACTTCAAAGGCACTTTTGTATATTCATATGTGCTCAAACTCTTTCCTTTCCTTTCCTTCATTTCCCATATTGGTCTTGATGTTTGTCATGGATGGGGTTGTAAAATTAGGAGTAAGTGCTGCTTAAATAGAGGCTTTGTCAAGTAATTTTGTAAATACTTAAGAAATCATGAGCGTGGTGCACTAATGAACGTAACCTGTTATCCGACATCAGGTGGCAGCCAAATGTTACCAAAAGGGAGGAGCAGATGCGAAAGAGAAATTGGCATTGGCTCATGACGCTGTACTTAACGTGCAATCAAAGAAAAGCAGCCCCAAGTAAGTACTGAGATATATAAATTTAAATAAGTAGCAGCTTTTTGTACGTATTCCAAGAAACACTAAGCCTCAGATCCGTTCTGGTTCTAAGATGTCTAAAGAAATGCTGACAACATAACCAGACAAAAAATGCTTGCCTTGCATTAGGATAACAACCCTATTTCACCCAAGGAGATGCACACATTGTGATGAAGGGGAAGCCTTGTTCAATCCCAGAAGGCAGTTCTATTCTGATTGGGGCAGAAAACACTCCCCTTTTGCTGAGCGAGAATTCATGGGTCCATCTCAGAGGAGAGCTGTCTAATAAACTAGTGGATTGAAGTATGATCCAAAACTAAATGAATACTTAGTCTCAGCTTCCATGAAAGAGGAGAAGGATGAAATGAGGGACAGGGCAGAATGAGTGATGGAGAAAGAGGATATAGTATTAGTAAATACCACATTCAAGGTGGAAGCAAACCTCATGAGCTTATTAACACAGGGGTGGACAAACTACAGCCCTTGGACCAGATCCATAACACCAATTGATTATATTCAGCTTGTGGCTGCCCCCATAGGGCTCTGCATGGGGGAAAGCCCTGCCCACTCCTGCCTGGGGCAGCCCCCACCACCTGGCATCGCCCTGGCCTTGGCCATACACAACTTCCCAGCAGCTACCCGGGTATGGCTCGGCTGCTTCTCCTGCCTCTGCTGTGCCACTCTGGGCAGCAGGTAACATGGAGAAGTGGTGGCAGCTGTGGGAGAATGTGCCAGATGCCACATGCCCAGCCAGGCGTCAGGGTGTGGAAGCTGCAGTTGGCTGGCTCCTGCTTCGGTGCATAGGGCTCCAGCTCCAGCTCCAGCTGCCTTCCACCTGCTCTGTCCACCCAGCACGATGAGCAGCTAGCTACCTGTGGGCTGCTGACTGAGGGGATGGCAGCCCTGCCAGGAAGCTGTACACACTGGCTGGGGCTGGGGTGGTGCTGGTGGCCAATGTAGGGTGGGTAGGAGGGCAGCATGGGATGCCCCAGCTGGGAGTGGGCAGGGTTTGGCACCATACAGAGCATTACAGGGGCACCCATGGGCCAGATGGGGGAGTGGCAGAGTGCACCTGCATTGGACCACCCGGGCAAGTTCTGCTGCATGTGTCCCCAGTCCTCTCTCCCTCCATCCCTTCAGTCCTGGCCAGCTCCTAGGACTTTGCGCATAGGTAGCTCTCCCTTACATGCACGCACTTGCTTCCCCCCGCACCCCCCACCCCTCCTCACACAATATACAACAGTAAGACTTTTATTTTGAGCTATTATGCAGTCACTAGATACGCTACTCACAAAACATAAATCGGTCAAAAATATTTTTTTAAATAAAATTAAAACATGCCATAGTAGATGTTTAATTTTTAGTATATGATTTATTTTTTACCTATAATTTGTTACAATGATACCTTCTGAAAGATTTTGTGTGTGGCCCTCAATAGCTCACCAAAACTTAAGTGGCCCATCAACTACCTACCCCTGGCTTAAGTCAGGGGACCAGGTAGTCTCCCTCCTCAGTATCAAGCCAAGTCAGGGGGCTGTACCATCTGACTGAAGAAATGCAAATTAAGTTCTTCTGTAGTTTAAAATAGTTAAAAAAAAGTGGTTCAGGCAGCAGCCCCCTGCTTTACAAAAGGCATTAAGGTTGCTTCAGGTTTGGGCACAGAAGATGTTACTAAAGTAATCCTTGGCTCCCTAGTAGGGCAGTAGAGAGGTATCATTAAGTTGAAATGGACAGTTGGACACTGCTAATCTGAGAAGGTTTCAGAAGTGTTTTCAGTAAAGAAGGGGAAATATTAATGCCATTTGTACATGAAATGCTGTTTTTTGTATTTTGGTCATCTATGTCCAAGAAAGGCGAATTCAACCTGGAATGCATTCAGTAAAGGCCTTCTAAGATCAAGGAAATAGAGCCTATTGTGACAGGAAACTAAAAGAGCGTGGCTTGTTAAGGCTAGCAAAACAAAAACTGAGAAGGAATATATTTGCTCTATATAAATGCACCCAAAGGTAAATGCCTGGGACGGAAAAGAATCATTTAAGCTAAAAGCACAATGTTAGCACAAGAACAAATGTGTATAAACTTGCCATGAACAAATTTAGTCTGGAAATTAGAATAGGGAGTCTAACCCTCAAAGCAGCGAGATTCTAGAACAGCATTTTCCAGTAGGAGGAGTAATGATGAACATCCTAACTAAGCATAAGATGGAGCTTGATATTTCCCACCCCCCGTGAACAAGAATACTTGTTCTAGTTGCTTGCCCTTGCAGGCAGCTGGACTCAGTGACTAAGAGGCCTTTCTCATCCTGTATTCCTGAATTTGACTTGGAACATCATATATGCACAAATAAACTTTTTTTTTTTTTGGACAGGGAAAAACAGATGGAATATATGTCCTTGGCTAAAACCTATTTGGAATGCGGAGAACCAAAATTATCACTGAAATGTCTGACTTACGCCAAAGAATTTCAGCTTTGTTCAGAACTATGTAAAAAATTAGGAAAGGTACTAAATGCTCTTCTTCCTTTTTTTCTTTTAGAGGACTGTCATTCTCTCTTAATTAAATTCTTATACCTGTTTAGACACCTTTAAACATTGTTTACCCATGCAAAACATTTTTCATAAGGTTTCCCCCAGCCCCCCCCATGTTGTGTTGATGGTCATAAATAAAGTACAGTATTTTTTCAGTTGGTTCCAGGAAACATTGTAGATCACAATAGTTGTAAAAGGAGGGAAGTTTAACACCTTACATCTTGATATTGTCTATTGTGTGGGAATGATATTCAGCAGAAGTGGTAGTGGAAGACTTTGTTTTTCTCTGTCTCTCTTTCTGTATAAATGAAAATACTGTGTTTGTTCTGTTGCTGTTTGAATATTTAGGAGATTTCATATTAATAAGAATTTTATGCCATAGATAAAAGAAGCTGCCTATTTCTATAAAAAAAGCCACTGCTATAAAGAGGCGGCCAGATGTTATGAACAAATGCAGGAGTTTGAACTAGCACTTCAGATGTTTTTCCAGGAGGGCCTTTATGAGGAAGCAGGAAATGCAGCAGAAAGGTACGTATGTCCTTTTAAGACAGTGATGCACAGAAAATGCCTACATCAGTTGTTTGACTTCAGTGTAATAAGGCGAGCTCCATGTAGATTTGCCAAAAGTTTATGCTGGTGACACTTTTTACATGAGTAGCATGTTCATTCGATTCATCAGAATTCCTGCCATCACTTCTGATAATGAGAAAATGACAAAGAAGATGGCCCAAAGCTTTAACTGTAATAAAAGGATGTCAGACCTATAGTTTTTCACATAGTGATTTTCTCAACTAAGGTAAACTTCAGCACAGGGTTCAGGGAAATAGTAGCTTTGGGAACCTGCCATTTATTTCATCAGTGTTTGTGGACTTCTGTGAGAGATTTTGATGTTTGAATTGCATAATGTCTAATCCACTAGGCAGAATATCTTAATATGCTTACTATGTGAATGATTTGATAACTTTTTTAAAGCACAGGATAGACATGGAGGTGCTCTCTTGTGCATTATTTCCAAGGATGGCTCCAAATAATATATAATATTCCCTAAAAACCTAATTCACATGCACAAAGTACCCAAATTAAAATTACACAGGCGCAAGCATTAGTTCTGGCATATCCTAATGTTTGAGTGATTTGACTTCACATCCCTAACAATGTATTTTTGATGTTGCTTTTGTTTTATGAACTTCCTAAGCTTTTATTTATTTATTTATTATATATATATATTTTTTTAAAGGAAAAGCCAAATTAAATTCTGTTACGGTATACTATGTTAACATTGCCATTAACTAGTCCACAGGCAAGTTTTGTACCCTTTGGATCCACTGCATGTATCTTTGCCAGTTGACCTGGCATTGTAACAGATACCAATGGCAAATTGTTGTTGCCTTCTGTATGGATCAGCACTTGAGAGGGCTCAGGTGCTTTAGATTCCAGATACTTGCTGGCAGTAGTGGAGTAGCAAGATTTTGAGATTCAGTTCCAAGCTCTGGAGGTACATATGCTCTGGCAGGTACAGACGCTTCTACTTGTTCCCCCCCAAGAGGAACCCAGAATGCCCTGCCCTCTTTGTGGTCTTCCCTGACCCCATTTTTTTTTTTAATTTGCTTCTTTCTTCTCTCCACAGTTGTTGTTTACATTTATCCAGTCCCAGTTTCCACTTTTTAAGTTACTCATCCCCATCTCTTTCAATACTTCTGTATGCAGGTCCCCCCTCCCTATTCTGGCTCCTCATCCAATTTATCCCCCCTCCCCCAGCCTCCAGTTGGCAGGTCCAGCCAGCATTCCCTTTCTCACTGATTACATATCATCTTCTCCAAGCTCCTTATCCAATCTTAGTGTTTCATGTCCCTCCCAAGCTAATTGTCCCAGTGTCTTTGCTTGGACAGTCCCATTTTCCCTTACTGCCTACTGGTTTCTAGTCCTTGTTCCCTTTCTGTCCTACATTTCCAATACTGCTCTCCTTTCCAGCCAGTCCCAGCCATCATCCCCCAGCCATCTCTCCTTCTCATCCTAGTTCACCAATTCTGAGTCACAGTGCTGTGGCACTCTAGAGTGCCTTGAGTTGCTTTTGAGCACTGGAGGGTGCTATCCAATGTTAGTTTTGTTAGGTGTGCAAACATTGTTCACAAGAGAAACCCAGAGATTTCAAATAGGACTTGGTAGTGTCAGGAAACAGTCTGACCAGTTGGCATCTTTCTGAATTCTTTGCCACAGAAGAATTGCTCTATTATTTTTCGTGAGTCAAAAAAAGAATGAAAACTAAGAGCTGGCACTTTCTGAGAAGTGCCTCAAGTCTAGAAATGTTTAGAACAACTGCCCTACTTCATATTTGCCCTCCCACTCCCAGTCACTGCCTCCCACTAGATTTCTTATCAGTTTACTGTCTCCATCCCTCTCGCTTGTCCTCTCTGCATTTCTGGTAGTTTCCTCCTCCAAGGTGCCTGCAATCATCAGGGGCATAAAAGAGATGCTGTCACATCTTTGATTCAGTTAATTAGCACAGTTTATAATCAACTGAAAACAGGATTGCAAAATGGCAAGTCTTTGACATTTGACCAGCATGGCCTGCAGGAATGTAGAACTGCAGCTGCAGGGAAAAACCTATTCAGCAACAGACTGACACGTGCTTATTAATGACAGGGCTTCTGGCGATTGTATCTGCTATAGTCAGAGAAGTTGCTGCTGAGTATATGCAAATGTCTCAGTTTCTGTATCTTGACCAAATTTGCACATATATTTTTAAGGGAGAGACATGCTTCCTCCACAAACGCCTACCCTTCTCTCACGTTTCAGGTCCTCAAAGCACAGCACACTGGGACTTCCCAAATAAAAGGTTCCTAGAGTGTTTGAACTTGGGGAAAACAGCATATTTATTTCCCTTGCCCTCATTCTTGGAAATGACCGATCCATTTTAGCTGAAATATTCAATTAAAGTCAGCTGTTTAAGGATTAGCATTGTTATAATCAGCTGAAAAGAGGATTGGAAAATGGGAAGAAATTCTAGGCAACTGAGTAATGGGTAATGGTACTGGGCAACAGTACCCATCCCTATTGTTAAAAGGCAGGCAAGGTTCTTTGTGTAGATGTGATATCTTTTATTAGACCAACTGAGCAGTTGGAAAAAGGTTCTTGGCAAGCTTTCGGGCGCCGTCACCCTTCTTCAGGCATAGGAAGTCTCTGCTGGTTTGTTTTTTGTTTGGAGTCTCAGAACACCAGAGACTCCCTATGCCTGAAGAAGGGTGACTGCGCCCAAAAGCTTGCCAAGAACTTTGTTCCCAACTACTCAGTTGGTCTAATAAAAGATATGACACCTACTCAAAGAACCTTGCCTGCCTATGTCCTTAGACCAACATAGGCTAGGTTTTTGGTTGTAGCTATCATAATAATACATTTTTCCCATGTGTTCATAGCACATCACAGTAAAATATATGGGGAATCAGACCCTGCCTATAATATTCTTTTTTCAGTTTATTTTTAAAATTTCATGGTAAAATATGTAACAAAAAATGTTGAGAGCATTGGAATAATGGATCTTCATGTTCCATAAACAACATAGTACATTGACAAACTCCAGGAAATATGAGATACGACCTATGACATCTTTTGTAACATGAATAACAAAGTGATTTATTTGAGATCATCACTATATTTGGGAACATTTTTAAATAGATAGAAATAATTTAATTAAAGTACAGGTATTAAAATTACTTCTAACATACCATGCTTTGTTTTTTCTTTAAATCAGCCCTGCAAAATCATCCATGCAAATTTACCATCCCAGGCACAAAATCTACTCCCCCATTTTTACCATGAAAAGATAATGAAAGGCTAAGGGTAATTTACTCACCTGTCAAAAAATATTACTCACCCTCAATGTGTAGGAGGAAAGACTTTTTTTTCTTTTGCAAGGCTAAAGTTTGGCTAAGAAAGAAGTTTTAATAATTTATTGACATCATACAATGGTAATTAACCATTAAGTGAATACCAGAACTAAAGTTTAAAAAAGAAGGAAATGCATGCTTTGTTCTGCCACTCAGGAAGCAACAATGGGTGAAAGAGGGTGTTTACAGATACAGTGCTGTAGCATATATGTAGTTCTTGTACCATAAAGTAGTCTGTTACTGTTGTAGGCTTTTTCCGCTATTTACCAAGTCAGTATAATTTTTCATTACTTTAAAACTAAAAAACTATGTTAAAATGGAAGTAAAGTAGCATGGACCAAGATAAGACGTATAAAAGCTTAAACACCCTTGGCTCTACGTACCAAAGGGTCCGCTGTCTCCTACACTCCCATCATGATCTCTTAAAGTCAGCTGAGAGCAACCTCTTGCAAGTACCATAGATACATTAAGTCTACTTAGTGAAAACATTTGAGAAGTCCATTCTCGGCAGTTTCAGCTCCCCAGCTCTGGAACTCCCTCAGTACAAGATCCACCAGAGCCTGAGCCTGGACATCTTTTAGAAGTGCTGCGAGACCTTCCTATTTGGGCAACAAAGCTAGGCTGAGATGATGTTTAGTGGCCATTTATTTTTTATTTCAATATTGTAGTTTCCCTTCTGAAGTTTTTCTCTTTTCTTACTAAAAGCCACCCTATACCTTTGTTGGGAAGGGTGGCAGATAAATTCCATAAATAAATAAGATTCCCTAATGTTTTGACCTTCTGATCTTGTTTCTCTTCTGAATTTTGTTTCAGACAGGCTTACCTTGTAATAAAGCTATATTTTAGGTCTTTTTAGAATATGATTGTTTTTTCAGATATCAAAGAGACCCCACATTCTTATTGTCAGTTTGAGAAGTATTTTTGGCCTTTTTGAAGGAAGAACATGGTTGAAGTTGCCTTATTTACCTTGTTAATATAACCAGGATCCTTTTCTTTCTTTTTTGTAAATAGTATGTTGTGCTTTACTTTAATCACACCTGGTGATTTTTAGTTTTAATCGCAGCTGTGTTCATTTCAGGTATGAAGAGATACTAAGGACACACCTCTCCATCTCATCAAATGAGTTGTACTTGGCGGCTGCTTCTAAGTACTTGACTGCAAACAAAACCAAAGACATGATGAGAGTCCTCTCCAGGCTTGGCACAGAAGTCCAGCTTGTGTTCTTGAAATCCCACAAATGCTTGGCCCAAGCAGCAGACCTGTTGAAGAGGGAGGGTCGAGAGGAAGAGGCTGCTAATCTGATGAAGCAACATGGGTTTGTGTTGGAAGCAGCCAAGCTCACTACCAAGAAGGAATTTCGGGCATCGTGTCTGCTTATGGCAGCCCGTCTCAGTGTCTTGGGGCATTCAGAATTGGAAAATAGAGAGTCTGTCTTAGAAGAAGCCTTAGAGCTGTGTAAACAAACCAACCAGACATCTGGAATTGCTGAAGCAATCTTTCTCCAGGGAGTGCTAAAGAAAGATTTTACAAGGCTTAAAGATGCTTTCTACAAGTACCACTCTTTGCTTCACTATGCCGGTACGGTGGAAGCTCTCTTTGAATTAACCCACTGTGAAGCAGAAAGCAGATCTATCTTGTGTCTTGCAAAATATGGGTTAGAGGCTCTTCTAGACTTGGTTGAAGCTTTACAGAAAGCAACTACCAATGCTGAGAAAGAAATGGTCAAGTCGTGTTTTGATTATTTTGGGGTCTTGCCAGTAGATGGCGATCTTTGCCAGGTGTCCCAAAATGAAGGCGGACACATTGTGCAGATTTTGTCAGATAATCCCTGTCTGAAAGGGAAAAAAATGAAAGATCACTTTGTGGTAGGCATAGCAGAGGTGAAGTCTGCACTGAAGAAACACTTGTTAAGCAGATTGTGTTTGATTACACACAGCGTTCTTGGACGAAATTACCCTGATATTTGTTTGAAGTTCATTGCCGGCTTGGATTGTGAAGATAAAACATGTGAAGGCTTCCATCGACCTTTCTTGCGTCATGAGGCGAAGTCTATATTTCGGTGTAAAATAGACTTGGCAGTGATAAATGGACTGCTCTTACGAGCCAAGAAGGTTTTTCCAAAAGAACTGCTTCATGAAAGTAAAGGTATTGATGAACTTTTGACTGCCGATAGATATGCATTGTGCAAATCCCTCATAAATATTGTCTTCCCTCAGCATTTCCATCTTAGAGTGGTGTCAGAAAATCCAATGGCATGCAGAGAAATCTTGGGACCTTTGTCCAATGTTTCTAAGTACTTTAAAATGGTGTTGAAGGAATACATCACATTTAAGTTTAAAAATGAAAGTGCTGTAAACAGAAGAGAATCTACCGACTTGTTGCTTAGTGCCATGCAAGTTTTCATCTTGTCCTCCAGCTACCCTGAAGAATTTGAGAAGTTTCTTAGTAGGGAGGAAGAAGATTATAACAAAGAACTAAAGGCTTATGAAAAGGAGAAAAGCAGAGGGAAAAAACCCAAGGGAATACAGGGCAGAGCTGGGATGTTGCAGCCTAACAAAAATGCTGAAAATGCAGAAAACATACACTTGTGTTTCATTCGACTTCTTCAAAACTCACTGGACCAGCTGTATGTTAACAAAAATCCAGAAGAATGTAAATGGTTGTTTTTCCGTTTTATGAATGTCCTGGTCAAGAAATGCATTGATCCTCTGATTCCAAGCATAGGAAATACAGTGATGCTGCTAGAATTCCAGTATATCCTCTGTTGTGCTGTCCTGATGCGCCTTTGCAAGGATGTTAATTTGTGCCTTCCAAAGAGTTACCTTGCTCTCCTTCATTATTGGGAGTTTTTGTTCAGAATTAAAAAAGACCAACACAAAGAGGTCAGAGACACCTTTTCTATTATCCAGGACTACAGACCAAAGGACATAAACAAAGCTGTCAGGCAGTTCAAATTCCATCTCAGTTATGTGGCAGAAGTTTTGTGTGGAGCTCAAAGCAAAGACTTCAATGTCTTTGTGGATGCTTTCGGGGACCCTGATTATGTAATGTCAGGGGAAGCTGAGCGTACTCTGGTGTTGTGCTTAGTGATATTGGTGAATGCTGATCAAGTGCTCAATATTAAATCTAAATCCCTTTTTCACACTCACTTTCTTACAATTAAGGATAAACTGATAAGTATGAAAAGACGGTCTCCTTCCAAAGTGCCTGAAAGATTGGTTAAGATTGTGGAGAAAGTGAGTAATACCTCACAAGTGAGAGAGATAGCAGAAGGCCTTCAGGAGCTGCTGACTGAACGAGATGGCGAGTTCTTGGTCAACTGTCGATGGAGGTGGGACTCGCCGTATTACAAAGGGACTAGTAGTGTACGGGGCATCTTTTACGAGCAGGTAAACCCAGAAAGATTTGTATCCTCCTGGCATCCTGTAGAATACTCTAAAGAGTCAGAAATGGAATTTGAAAGTGATCTCTCTATGGAAGAGCGGGAAGATCCCCTAACAGCCATAGCATGCATAAAGCAGCAGAAGCAACAGCAGAAAGCGTCTGCAGAGCGGAAGTTGTTTAAGGTGTTTTTTTTAGGGTATTGTTATGTAAAATGGAGAAGGAAATCCTGTTCTAAGCCAGAGCTTACTGGAGTGGAAATGGAAGAATTGGTTTCGGGGATCTTTAAAAAAGCAGATATTGACCGAACGCAATGTGACCTTTGTGGAATTAAATTCATCCAGAGTTCTGAAAACTACTTTAGCCAGACAGAAAACTTGGAGATTGAGACCTCTGAGGCTGTGACACCAACAGAAAGTGTTGAGGTGAAAAAGGAGGAGAATGAAGAAAGAAATGCAGCTTTTGTAGCCACTGGGACTTACGAAAGGCATAGCAGCACGGATGAGCACAAAAATAAATATGTAGCCTACAAGGACTATTTCAAGTTTTTCAGAAGCAGTGTGGATCAAAATATATGTTTTGGACGGAGTATAATAGCTGCCATCGAAGAAGACAGTTGGACCAACTTGGCTTGGAAAGAACGTTCCAGCTTGGAAAAAAGAAAGATCCAAGAAATCATTAAAAAGATTTCAGATATGGTAAAAGACATCTATGAGAGAAAAGCCTGGGCTGAGGGTAAGCCTGTTTGTTGTTGTTGTTGTTTTTATTTAATTAATGGGAGCATGATATAAACATTACAGTTCAAGAATGTCATGATTATGCCAACATAATGCCATTACAAAGAACTTACTGAATAAGAAATAGCAAATTATAATAAAACCCAGAAAATCAGAGAGATTGTATTTGATATGATGGCATATCTTTTTATATGATATAGCCTTTCCAGTTTGCTTCTTGCAACAATTATGTATCGTCTGATTAAAAATATAGATAGATGCATCTTCTTTAGTGATCTGGGTTAAGTACATGGTTGAACTTAGTATTTTTGTTAAGTAATAATATCAGCTTGTTTCTCCTTTTCCTTGCACTGATTTTCATTGAAATGCCTGATTTACATTAGTGAAAATGAATAGAGAGCCAGACCCATGCTGTTTCCGTCTGTAGAGAACCTACACTGTTCTCAGGGTTTCTTGAATATTTTGAAGGTTTCATATTGCAATGCAAGAGACACAGAAGTTAAAATTCAGGATGTGGTTAATGAATATTTATTACATTCTATAATTAATGTCTTTTATTAGAAAGGATTTTTTCTGTCATTGGATGCTATAGAGCAGGTTGTTGCTTTGCTGCCATGGCAACTTCTGTTATGTCTAAAGTGTGTGCGTGTCTAGGAAGATCTCTAAGCTTCCATCTACACTGAAATGTGTTAGCATTTCTCCTACTGTTGCTGTAGCACTGATGCAGCTTTACTATTGCCAATAGTAAGGCGGCACATTTTAGTGTCAGAATCGGGCTGCACGTTGAATGAGGATGCCTTTGATTAGTCTGTGTTTTCCCTTCAAATACTACTAGCACTCATACCACTGTTGGGTGGCATCAGGGTGGCCAAGGCCTAGAAGGTCATTTTAACAGTAACCAAACACAGTTCCCTTCAGTCACAAATTTTGGCAGATAAAATATTTTGATATGAATAGTATTTCCTACATGCCTAAAGTACCATCTTTAAACTCTCTGGCAATGGAAAAATAAAATTTGGATTCAGTGAGTGGATGACCTAAGAACAAATAGTGGAGTATTTTTTGTCTTGGGAAGAAAAGAGCATTTTAAATCTGAAGCTAGGGAATAACTATAGATTAACCTGTCAAAATTGGCAGACCAGTTTACCAATTTTTAGCATGATATCTACTTGCTGATGATGACAGATAATGAAATAACATTATTTCCCTTATGCACCATAAAAAAACCGTGCTGTGGACAATTAGAATTTTGCAAATCTGTGAGTAAATATAAAACTGTGATCTCCAGTATACTTTCTAAACTTAAACTTATCCCAGGCATAGCAATGGTTTTCCATTTGCAGAGGCTTTGTGTACAGACAAAAATATATTCATGAAGTCTGTTGCATATGCTCAGGGCTTATTTTATCTCAGCTTATGTGAGGAAAAGTCACTTTTTTTTATTTAGAACTAAGAGTATTAAAATCCTGCTTGTGTGTTTTTTTTTTTTGTTTGTTTTTTTAAACACTTATCCAATAGGACTATGCGAAACTTCAGTTCCTGATTTGATTCAGCCCGATTTTGATGGCTGAATCTCCGAATCTGAATCGAATCAGAGGACCCTTTAATCTCTCTGAAGCAAATTGGAACCCTCCAAATCGATTCGGAAAGATTCAGCAATTCGGACATAAACACAGCTTTAAATGTTTTTTCTACATACCTCTAGGCAGCAGGCGGCTTGTGAATGCTGAGATGTTGGGGTACATGGAGCATCCCACAAAAACACAGGGGGGCTCCCCAGCATGCTGGGCAGCAGCCACAGAAGTGGACCCCTCCTGGGTCTGGGAGGGGCACCCAGGGTTTCCCCGTGGCTGATCGCCAAGCTGTGGGGTGGGGGGGAAGGATGCAGGGGGGCCCCCCTGCATGCTCCCCAGCAGGCCTGGAAGTGGGCTGGAAGTAGTTCCGGTCCACTTCTGGGTTCACCGCTGAGCATGTGGAGGGGCCCCCCCCTCACTCCTGTGGGACACTCCATTCACCCCAACATCACAGCATTCACAAGCCTCACCGGTACCTCAAGGTATGTATACAAAACATTTAAAGCTGTGTCTATGGCCAAATCGCTGATTCTCCAAATCAGCATTGAATCTTCAGATTTGGATTCAGCCGAATCAAATCAGGGACAGTGATCTGAATCAACTAATCAAATCACTGTCCCTGATTCGGGCTGAATCCGAATCGAATAGGGCCCGCTTCGCACCCCCCTATTGTCCAATATTTTAGTGAGCAAATATTCAGTGCAATTTATACATTTAGTCTTTCTAATGGCTAAGAAATATATTGCTATATGTACTGGAAATACAAATGTCCTCCAATTGCTGCAGTTTTGGTTGATAACATTTTAAAAAAATCTTTCCTGCTGCAAAGCTTTATCCAAAACCAGGGAAAGGAATGAGATTTTTCAGTTACAGTTTTGTAAATTTTCATTTTGAGTGCAAAAAATTTGCTAATGGTTCTGAACATGTTTTTACATTTGTTTCCACATCAGTACATTCAAGAAAGGAACCAGTCGTCAACTGGGATGTGTATGTGTGAGCATGGAATCAATTGAGTGATGAGGCTTGGGGTTTTACTCAAGCTGAGAATCTGGTTCCATTTTTTGTTTTAAAGGAATTTGCAATAAATCTATCGTTAATTAATCATGAGATCCTCATCCACTAATAGTGTTTCAATCCAGTGCAATTATTCATATGTTAAATAAGCTATTAATTGATTTTGCTGCAAGGTCTTCATATCTGTTATCTTCACTTCCCTGTGCTGTAGGAATCTATATATTGTAGTTGCTTTATGTGCCTGAACTTTTTTTTTTTTCTTACTGAAACTAAAGTGTTCTAAATGTTTAAGGCTGTAATGGTAATGTCCATTAAGCAAATGGTCTTAGGGCTATGTTGTGTTTGCACCTCTAAAATTTGGGGAAGGGGAAGAAAGTTGATGAGAAAAAAGTGCTGTATTCAGTGGCCCTGATGTTGTGAGGGAGTTTGGGCTCTACCTACAGTGTCTGCAGAAGGGCCAGGCTGAGAGTGCAGGTGTCACCCTGTCCCATTTTATATTGATTAGCAGAGCTGATTTGATGGGGGGAGAAAAGGCCCTGCATCTTCTCCCATGGTGGCAAGCTTCATACTAAGTATTCCCAATGCCCTGAGTAAGCAAGAATTCATCCTATGCATTCCAGTATGCCATGGTCCTAGAATACTTCAAATCTCTGTCTGCATTTGATCAACTGAATAGAAGTCAGTGGGTTAGTGTGTGCTTTTGAAAATTAGGGTTTAAATCCAGATTCACTTTGCATCAGTGCAAATGACCCCAGTAATAGAGGGAAGTAGGTAATAGAGGGAAACTTGGCTATAGCTTTATACTACCATCTAGCTGTCAGATGGATTTTATAATCTTAATGTATTAAAACTATTGTTTCTTTATTTCAGCTGAAGAAATGATGACCAAGCATGTCAGTGAATTGAGCATTTCTCTTGATGAAGCTCATAAATGGCATGAGGAAATAAAGTCATATATGCAGAAGGATGAAGGTACATATTCAGATTAGCATCCTCCCCAGAAGTTGCTGTGTGGCAACATTAATTTGTAAAGAGAGAAATTCATCTTCCAGAGTTCATCAGCCCCCTAGTTTTCATTGTAAAGCCAAAGTGGACAATCCATATTGCATATGTGTACCAGTAGCTTTGGGTCAAGTGGGGTCTTCAGAATGGAAGTAAATATCTGCAGTAAGTGAAGGGAGAAGAGATTATCTTTACCAGACTAGGAACTGTGTATTCCTCAACTTTTTTGTAGCATCAATAAATCTGTAGACTGGAAACTGCATAATCCCAAATTATTAGAAACTATTCACCTAAAAACAGTTCTTAAAAATCTTTTTTTTAAACATCTCTTTTCCCCTGGGGACACAAAAGAGGGAAGAAAATTCTACATAAAGGAATTTGTTAATTTTTTAGTTTCATTTGCCTGTGCATGCAACGTGCAGTAACACACATATAGTAATCCGTCAGAACATTGTTTTTAGCACAAGCTTTATTGTAAACGTGTCGCTATTGCTACTGGCTTCATTGAGAGTGTTTTAATCATAAATTTAAACCTGTGCTTACCTTGTTGGAGCTGTAATCATTTTACTGAGAAAGGAAGCAACGAATGACATGTTTTCTTGAAAATCACATTTTTTCTCCTCTAAAGCTTTGTTTAGACCAGAGGTTTTAACCCAGTAATGCAACTTGTTATGCTCTGACAGTAACAAGAAAGATATAGTTTAAAAACAGTGTGGGTGAAAACATAACAACCATAGTTTCATAGTTAAC
>NW_017729006.1:23656162-23673917 GCF_001723915.1 Gavialis gangeticus | reverse complement strand
GAGCCCTGCGGAACCCCACTGCCCACATCCCTCCAGGTTGAAAATGACCCATCCATCACCACTCTCTGGGTGTGGCCCTCCAGCCAGTTGGCGACCCATTTGACTGTGTGGGTGTCGACACCACAGCTGCCCCAGTTTCTTAATGAGAGCGGGGTGAGAGACGGTGTCAAAGGCTTCCAAAAGTCCAGAAAGACTATGTCCACTGCTGCCCCTGCATCTAAGGCTTTTGTGACCTGGTTGTAGAAGGCCACCAGGTTGGTCTGACAGGACCTGCCTCTAATGAACCCATGTTGGTTGCCTCTAAGCATAATCTCCCCCGCTGGCCCCTCGTGGCCATGTGCCAGAATAATTCTCTCCAAAACTTACCTAGGATTGAGGTAAGACTAACTGGCCTATAGTTTCCCGGGTCCTCCTTCCTCCCTTTTTTGAAGATGGGAACCACGTTGGCCCTCTTCCAGTCCTCTGGCACCACACCAGAGCACCACGAGTGCTCGTAAAGCCGTGCCAGGGGTCCCACAATGACCTCAGCTAATTACCTCAGCACTCTGGGGTGGAGATCATGCTGAAGTCCCAGTCCTTCTTTATTTCTATATCTTAAGAAAGTGCTCAAGGACGTCTTTGAGTAATTGTCCACATTTAACCAGAAGAAATAAAGTGAGAAAAATGCTTTGGTTAGCCATTGCTTTTGGGTTCATATGTTCATTGGGCCTTAGTAGAGAAAAATGAAACTGGCATGTTAATATGAAAAACAGAATTGTAACAGGTTCACTGATTAAAGGTATTTTTCCTCCCCACTCAGGAAAGGCATAGCAACCCATATGTTAAAATGGAATGCTGTGTACCGGAATTGACTGTCATACCAGCTTCCTTTTACATGATTAGCTATTAAGAGGCTATAATGCTACTAGAACAGCTCTTAAGAAAAAAAATGGCTCCTCCTTCCCTACTAGTGAGAATAAACTCTGATTGGATGCATCTACATGTGCAATTAATGTGATGCAATAAACTTGAGCAGTTTGAGCTGGAGTCAACTATTCGCGGGTGCAGCATCTACATGTGTGCCTGGGAGAGCAGCAATTTGAGCCAGGGCAGAGCAAGCCCCCACTGGCTGGGCTGACTGGGCGCAGTCTATGCCTGCAGTCAGCATCTATGCATGCATTTTGGTGCAGTAAAGTACTCCACTGTAAGATAGTACTGACCCTGACTGTACTATCCTATGGCAGAGTTAATTAGTTTACTGTGCTCTTATACTGGTGCATGTGTAGACTGTGACGCTTTACTGTGGAGCTAAGAAGTCTACTTGGCTGTAAAATGCATGTGTAGATTCACCCGTGGTATTCATTAAACTTGATTGTGTTTATTTAGCTCTACTTCTGTTTTCTTGCAGTCTAAGCTCTGGTTTGTGTGACAGTCATATTGAAACAAGTGTCTCTTAGGCACATGGCTAACAATAGTTTAGGCCAGGGGTAGGCAACCTCTGGCGCACATACCAGAGCATGAAATGTGAAGGCATTTTGCTTGACACTCGTGCCTTGGGGAATGGGCTGGGGCTGCGCTGCCGTAACAAGGTTCGACCTCTCACGGCTCCTCCACTGCCTGCCCCTGACATGTCAACATCTTACAAGTCAAGGTTGCTTGTGTTTTGGGTACTCTGCCCAAAAACACTGCTGACTCCTGGCTTAGGCACTTTGTTGTATCAGGGCCTAAACAGAAAATAGTCATTTTTGTACTTTCAGGAAAAGATTTCAGTTGCATATGCTTCTGAACATGCTTCTGTTTTGTAATAGGTTTTGCACATGAGAATGACTTGGAAAATGAAGTAGAGAATGAAAAGGAGGCTTTCGCAGAACTTCGCAATAAAAAGTCAAGAAGAAGACAAAAATATAGAAGACGATAATTGGAAAAATATGCAGCTGGCTGTACTGCCCTATACCACTGTCATTTTGGAATGAATTGCTTAAATATACTTCATATAAAAAGGGAGGGATCAGGAAAGGAGAGAATGTAAAAAAAATACCAGCTATTTTTTTTAACTTTTTGTATTGTTTTTGTTAATCTATTGTAGGAGAACAGATTGTTTTATAAGTTTTTCTTACTATTTTAAAACTAAACTCTGCCTGACACTTGCCCTGGCAGAGTTAACTTGGTAACTCAGAAGCAACAAAAGAAGTCCAAAGAGGTCCTTATTAATTAGAAATGAGCAGGTAGGAAAAAATTACCAGTTCAGTAGTATGACAGAGCTATACTGCTCATGAGAAGGAAGGCCGCTTCTCTGATTCTAAGACGACTTTAAATTGGGGGTCAGGGGTGGACTTTAAAGGGCAGCTTGTCCATGCCTGACATGGCTCCAAATAACTGTTATGAACTTAGCTATGGAGCCTTTTTGGGTTGGGGGATCCTTGATTCTACATGTGGGAGATCCTTGATTCTACATTCTCCTTTCTATTTAATTCCAGAGACTGTAATAGTGAGTACAGAGTTGTGTTTGTGTCTATCAGTGTTGTAAATATCCCTAGTTTGAAATGGACATGAAGTTCCCCTCTTTTGGTTGTCATTCTGGGTTTGATATAAATTGTTTTCTAAAGTACTGAAGTCGTACATCATAATTCTTTTAATGTTAAAGATTGCTTATGCAATTTTACTTGTTTTATAAACTCAAATTGCCAAAAAAAATCTTGTAATGCATAATAATATTTTATAAAGTCTGAAATATTACTGTAAAAACTTGCTCTTCTCTCATTTATTTTTAAGTGTGAAAGCCATATGTGATTGCTCAGTTGAGTAAGGGCTGCAAGGTTTGATTCAAAGTATAGGTTACAGAGTGGTGCGTTCTGACACTTGTACTTCCAGGCTGTCAGCCTCAGCCTACATTTTATATACTTTCTTGATTTATTTTTAGTGTTTTGAGGAATGTGTATGACACAACACAACACACACAATATTTGATGTGCTGAGAAATTTTAGCGTTGAAAAGTTAACTATCTTATGTACATATATTAAAATACGTTTTAATAGTTGCACAGTAGCTGAGAACTTCTTTAAGCTAGTAAGTGTCTATTCTGGAAATCGGATACATTATTTTGACAGAAGCAAAAACTTTTATCTGGATCTCTGTAATCTGGACAGTAGGGGTGTGCAAAGCAGGCAGTATTCAATTCGGATTCAGCCCAATTCAAGGGACAGTGATTCTATTTGCTGATTCGGATCACTGTCCCGATTTGATTCGGCTAAATCTGAAGACTTGATTTTGATTCAGAGAATCGGCAATTAGGCCATAGACACAGCTTTCTATGTTTCTTCTACATACCTCCAAGGTACCAGGCATGGCTCATGAACACTGATATGGTGGGGTGAATGGAGTGTCCCACAGGAGTGGGGGGGAGCCCATATGTTCAGTGGTGGACCTGGAAGGGTACACTTCCGGGTCCACCACCATGCACTTGGGGGACCCCACGCTGCCACAGCTTGGTGATTGGCCACAGGGGAACCCTGGGTGCCCCCCTGACCCAGGAGGCACCAGTCGCTGAGTCAGGGGCGGAGGGTGGGAGGGGGGTGTCCCCCACACAATCTTCAGTGGACCCGGAAGTGGACCAAAAGTACTTCTGGTCCAATTCTGGGTCCACTGCCAAGTGCACGGGGGATCCCCCCACGCTCCCATGGGATGTTCCATCCGCCCCACCATCTCAGCATTCACAAGCTGCGCCTGGTACCTTGAGGTATGTAGAAAAAACATATAAAGCTGTGTCTCTGGCCAAATCATCGACTCTCTCCAAATCGAATAGGAGGCTTCCAATTCGATTCCGAGAGATTAACGGGTTTCCTGATTCAATTCAGATGTGGAGATTTGGCCACCGAATCTCCTCCAAATCAAATCAGCAGCCAAAGCTTCACACAGCCATACTGGACAATCATAATAACCCTCTATTAAATACTAACTGTTGTTGCTCCCCACAGGGTGGTGGTGGGGAATGTCACCAGCTGATAGATATTTAATGCCCTCTGGGAACTGAGTGGATTGGTCTTGTGGATTTTATAGGAGGCAGGTGTTCATAGTCTATAAAATACTAGGGTAACTTAATTTAATTGTCATAAAAATTGGGCTGGAGGGAACATCAGGAGATAGTGTAGTCTAACTCCTGGCTTAAGGCAGGAACACCTGTCAAACAATTTCATTCAAATGTTTAACTTGCTCTTAAAACTTTTTCAAGGATGGAGATTCCACAACCTCTTTGGTAGCATCTCTAATGCTTAATCACCAGGGATCTAGGTTTTCTGTTTCCCATGGGAAAAAAAGTAGATTTTCTCCTTTTAAAGGGATAGAATTCCAGCCTGCAAGGAGCTACTTGAGGCTGAGGGGAGACCATTTGGAGGCAGGGGGAACTACTTGTGTGTGCACGTGCGTGCACACGTGGTCAGCAATCCAGCCAGGCAGGGTAGTGAGAGCAGCCCCGGCAGCTGGATAACAGTAAGTCTATGGGCGGGGACAGGGGTTGGAGGACATAGCAATGTTGGAGGCATCTGTTTGCACTATGAAGGGTTTCTTGAAGTCTGGGCATGTATCAGCAGTCTCAAACATGAGGCTTCTTTGACGTGTTGGAAAGCCATGTCTGCTCTGCCATCTGTCTCACCCCATCGGGGCAGCTGCTCTGGTCAGTTCTGTCATTGTTGTGGTTAGTTTTGAGAATGTGAATGTCCCTCACTGCAGAAATTGGCACATGCAGATAGTCCTGTCCTTCAGGAGGCTCACCAGAGAATTCCTCCACTTCCTGTGATTTCCCACATGATCTCTTGACTTAGCATTTGTCTAATTTCTTCTCCTTCCTACTCCTGTAACCATTGCAGAATCCATCTCCAATTCTCCTGCACAATCCTCCGTGGCGGTGTTTCTATATAGTGTTTGATAAGCCCCAGTGTCTTCTGTAAACACATTTAGATACTTGGTCTCTTTGGGCATTTTTACAAATGCAAGTGCTGGGCTCTTTGAAAACCTCCTGGCACTATGACGCTTACAGTTGTATAAGTGGCAAAAAGCGTGTCAGCACTGACAAAATGGCAGTGGCGTGCTTTTGAGCTTTAGTGCTTTAGTTCAAAAGTGCACCACTGACATTTTCTGCATGCTGACATGCATTTCACCACTTATGCAACTGCATGTGATGCAGCGCAGCGCAGCTCGCATCAGCTCAAGTCTGCTCCAAAGTGGTGGATCTCCAGTATGTTGTGGGACCAAAAAGTATGTGTATAAATGTCCTATCTATCTTAACTGGGCCTATTTCACATCTGTTAGTTATTCGTTCATAAGCATGGCATATATGTCGTCCTCCTTTATTTGGGGTCCCAATTCAAGCCAGTCCGAATATGATGTCATGAGCAGGATTTCACGTTCTTGCCACTGCTTCAACAGGTTTGTGGTATGCCTAGTGCAACCTCTGCCTGCCTGGTTCTTTGATCCTATAGTCTACAGGCCCTGCTTTTTTAGTTATCTCGAACAAAGCCTGTCAACAGGCCAACAGCTTTGATGTCTTATTGGGAAGCAGGACCAACACCTGGTCTCCCATGTCAAATTGACGTTCCCATGCCTGCCAGTTATATATGCTTGCTTGCTTCCCTTGCACCTTTTGCAGGTTTTCTTGGGCCAAGTTTCCACTATCAACTGTTTTCTGAGCTGCAGTATGCGTTTAAATGGGCTCCCTGCCAGCACCTGTTGCTCCTCCCAGCCTTCCTTTGTGAGATCCAGCATGCCCTGGGGTGACATCTGTATAATAGCTCAAAGGGTACTTCTCAATATGCGAAGATCAGTGAGAGTAGTAACTGGTCCTAGTGTCTGGGATCATTGTATATCATTTTCCTCCTCAGCCCCTTGAGGGTGCAGTTATACTTCTCAAGTCACCTGTCAGTTTGCAGATGTTATACCGATGTTCATAGTTCAGTTATGTGTAATGTGTTGCACACGTCCTGCAGCACCCTTGACATGATATTGTTGCCCTAGTCCAGCAATATCTCTTTGGGTGGTCCTACCTGAGAGAACATCTTTATCAGCTCCTCAGCTATTTTCTGGTCTGTGATGGACTCCAGAGGGATCACCTTGAAATATCGGGCTGGCATAGTTTACTGGTACCAATGTAGACTGGCCGACCATGCTTTTCTCCAATGGGCCTGTTATATCCACAGCCATTTGCTCAAAGAGCTCCTCCATAAGGGCCTTGGGTAGTAGGGGGGGCCTTCTGGGCTTCTCTGGGACCACCACCTGGCAGTTGGGGCATGAATCACAAAATGCCTGCACTTCATGCTTTATCCCCAGCCAAAAATTACTGGTGAAGCAACCTGTTCCTAGTTTTGTCTGCTCCCAGATGACCCCTAGTGGGAAGCTCATGGGCTACCTTACCAGTGCCCATCCCATTGGGCCCTCTCCTTACCTTAAACCATGGGTATATGTTCACGAGGTCAGGATACAACACCGCTTTGCAGCATGTGATGTTACCCTCAGCTCCACAATATCACCAATGTTGATGTTATGTTCTTCCTTCGCAGTCGGTTCATCCACAGGGGTGTCTCTGGTATATTGTCCCACTAGTTCTTCACCTTGGATGTGGGGCCTCTCCTCTCCCTGATGAGGTTCCCGACCCCCCTTTTGCAGCATCACTATCAGCAATTTGGTGAACCAGGACCAGTCTCTGCCCAGTAACACTGGGTAGGGGAGCCAAGGTGCCACACATGCCTGTAAGGCATGTGTGCACCCTGCCACTGTCAGCTGTACCACAGTACTGACATACTTGTTTGCTTCCCCATGTAGGTAAATAAGGGTGCAAGCCTTTGTCTTCCCCCTCTGCCTCTCAGGTACCAGGTCCTTCTTAAAGAGGGTTTGCTTGCAATCTGAGTCCATCAGGGCTGGTAGCAGCTCTATCTATAATTGACTGCCTTCTCTGCCCTCGCCAGTAACGGGTAGGGGTTCCCTGTTGCGTGTCTCTATTAGATACTGTATTCCTTCAAATATAAAATGCCCTTAAGTTTAAGTTGCACATACATTTTCTAATAATAAGGGGGTTTTTTTAGTTGAATTTAAGATGCAAGCTATTTTTAGAAGAAATATTTGGTTTAAGAAATATATATGTTTACAGTCAGAGAAATATGTTACATTGGGCCTGAATAATGGATGCCAGCTGTCAAACTGATCCACCCACCTCTGCCTGTCTAAACCATGCCACACTGAAGAGAATTAAAGGTTTCCAAAAAAACCCCAAACTGCTAAACTTGACTTTATCTCCCCAGTGATATAAAATGCACATCTGCCCAAGGAGGAAGAATCACTTCCTGTTAAAAAAAAAAAAAAAAAATGCTGCTTCCAACTACATGGAAAATATAAGTTAAATTGTTCATCTTCAAAAATTCAAGCCTCAAAGGGGGAAAAAAAACAACAATTCTTTTGCTTACAGCTATTTAGAATATCAGGGGACGGGCTGCCACCTGAGTGACCTCCCTTCTTTACCTCTGCATTGCTTTCCATTCTCCTTTTCTGAAAGTTATTTCCTATGATTCTGTTCCAAAATGCATTAATTCTACTAATTTGTTTTTATAGGCTCATCTCAACAAAACATTTAAACCATTTCTGTTTCGAGCATTTGAATATTCACTTGTTGCTTTTCATTGAAGGCTGTCAAAGCAGGTAAACGCAACAGAATTACTGTATGTGACGCCAGGCTTTGATTAACCGCTCTTGAGCGGTTTTTGCTTTGCAGGTAGATGCCAAACACCTGTTGGGATCTTGTCTGTGCCGGAGTAGCTCTCTTCTCTCCGTGTCCCCAAACCCGTTCTCGTCTGCCATGACTTGACTTTCCTCAGTGGGAGGGGTTCGTTGATGGGATACCCTGTGGGGGTGGAGGATCCCCCAGCGGTCACTCACGGGGCTCCACCACCCCTACACCCCAGCCTCACGCCACCTTCGGTGCGTCCCTTGCCTGTTGTTCTTGTTCCCAGCTGTGGGGCAATGCCCCCTGGCCTACCTTTTAAGTGACTGTGGCTCCCAGCTGTGGTGCTCACCGTCAGGCTTGGCCCCACGGCCCTCCTCGCCTGCACCCCTCCCTTCAGGGGAAGGAAAATCAAAGGAAACTATAGACTCACAGAGGCTTCCCTTCAGCCTCAGTCTGCAGGCACACTGCCCTAGCTCTCTACCCCTTAGCCAGGGTTGCCTAAACAAACAAAACAACCAAAATGCTGACCGCCCGGTCTCTCCCTATCCTCTAATCAGTTTACTCCGAGCCCTCCCTGGCTCCCTTCTGGCCCAACCCAGACCGATCACCTCCAGTGTTCCTCCCTCCTGCCTGTCACTCTATCTGTGTCTGGTGGCAATGCCCGCCCCGATTGTACCCCCTCAGGGCTCTCCTGTGGTCTTTCCTCCCTGGTGAGACTGTCTTCATGCCCCATCGCCCTGGCATCCCACCTGTGGGTTGCTTCACTCCCGGGTGCTCTTCCAGCCACGTCCTCATGTGCCGTGCCTCCAGTTCCAGCGTTGTCTGGTGCAGTTTTCAGTCGGGAGGTTTGGCCCCGCTCCGTTCTCATCCCTGCCAGCTCTCCTGTCTCCGTGAGTCTTGTAGCAGAGGCTCCTCTTGTCGTCGGCAACTGCTCCTCACAAGGGCTATCCGCCCCCTCCATGGCTGTGGCCGCCGTTTTTATTGCTGCTGGCCGGTGTCCGACAGTGACATCACCAGCTGGCCACAATTGAAAAAAAAGGTGGCTAACAAGCCGCGCGGACTCCTTCTTTCTCCTTGTGCACATCCCGTCCTGAGCTGCAGGTAAGTTCTGTTTATTACTTTGCCTTCCGGGACACTATAACTCCAGGTTTTACTTCACAGTGGGTGCATTTACATGCATGCTTTACTGCAGAGTAGGCTAATTAGCTCCGCAATAAAGCAATGCAGTCTACACATGCACCAGTATTAGGGCACAGTAAATTAATTAACTCTACCTTAAGATAGTACTGTCAAGTAATCAGAGTAATTAAGCTGTGGTTTTGAGCCATCGCCAAGCAGCTGGCTCTGCACTTTTGACGAGATTGATGCAAAACAACTCCCCCCCACCCCCGGCTAAATAACTTACTGACAAACAGAGAAGCCCCATAGTCTTGGAGCATGGGGAGAAGGGGGGAGAGGGAGCAGGGAGCTAGGGATAGAGCCTGCCAGGGCACGCTATGCTGCTCCACCTCCTCGCCAGACTCCAGTCTGGGACTTTTGACTAACCAGATAAATGGTCACGGTAGTTAGGTACAGGCAGTCCTCGACTTACAATGTTTTGAGTTACAATGTTTTGCACTTACAACATTTATAAATTGACACCCTGTTTCAACTTTCCAACATCAGTTTCGACTTTATAACGCTTGATCCGGTGCAACATCACACCAATGAACAAGTTTGCTGTGTCACCCATCTCCCTGGAGAACATCTGTCCAAACTTGCTTGGGTACTTTCTTTAAGAAAGACGAGACTCCAGAAAAACCTGCAGCCAAGACTCCTGAGAAGGCTCCAGCCAGGAACCCTTCAAAAAGTCCAGCAAAATCACCTCAAATAAGTCCTTCTAAATCAATATAATTGGTATTTCCAATATAAACACATTAATGTAGCTATATTACTCATCTATAATTGATCGAGTACAACATTCTGGGGTATTTTTGTTGAAAATAGGGTATCAGGCTTTGGTTCAGGAACCAATCCCCCATTTATAACATTGTTTCTTATGAGAAAATTGGTTCCAAGTTGCAACATTTTGACTTTAGATGCAGTTTTCAGGAACCAATTGTGTTGTAAGTCCGAGGACTGCCTGTATCTGTATCTATCATCATCAGGTGGAACAGTTTCTTCCCTCTATGTTCAGTGAAAATCTTGGCAAAAGGAAACCACAATTTATCACTTCTCTTATTGAAATAAGAGTTTGTAATAATCCTTTTGACATTATATGTTCAAAAGCAATTCTGAAACAAATGTTTCTAGTAGAAGAGGACCACAACACTTTCCTAGTGGATTGCCTATTGTTCTTGGATCACCAAGCAGTAGTGTTACCCTTTCCATTAGTACCAATAAATCAGCACTCTGACTTCACAAAACATGTTAGTATGTGGCACCTCTATAAATGCACCTCTTCTACTCAGATTTTCATTTTATTTAGAATGCTCTTTTTAAATCCCTGAACACAATATTGTACTTTTCTACTCATTTGGTTTGGTTCAAGGGTCTTCTGTGGGTTTTCTCCTGTATTCAAGGCTGGACCAAGAGTTAATGTGATAACCGGTGCTATGCAAATTAAATGGTGATGATATATGCATCTTTCATGTTATAGGAAGGATTTGACTTATGGGACTGAGAAATACAGTTTTAAGCTTCTTTCTTGTGCTAGATAATAGCCAACATAAACGACTACAAAGACTTTCTTCTAGAAATACTGGATTGTGAGTTTCTATGAAGTTACAGAATTTTTAGCTGGCTGCAAAAAGAGGAGGATGCAGGTTCTTTGTTGAAATGGGTTACAGGATGATGGGCTTCCAATTCACCCAACAGAAGGTGGCCTGCCCAAGTTTAATGAGCCTAGAATGAGGCAGCACTTAAAAAGAAGTGGTCATCAGCTCATGGTTCTATGACTGATAACTTGGATCTAATGATACCAGATCTGGTTGTCCTAACCCACAGAATAAGATATAAAGGATCCATGTCTTTCTTTGGTAGCTTTGCAAGAACAATTGAGTATGAGATCCGGCAGGAATAAAACACTAAGGGTACAACATTACCTAGGGAAGTACAGTAAACATAATTTTACTAGCAATTAAACCATTATTCTTTTTCCTACATTTAATTTTAAGAAGTTAGTCATATATTTGAAACTCTTTTGAAAACCTAGTTTAGTTTATCTTTACTCTTTGTAATGATACATAACAAGCCAACAGTGGCAAATGCTGGTAAATGGCTTAAAATATCTTAAATCCAAGCTGCACTTCCGGCCAGCTCTTATTTGGTCTGTAATATTGGACTGGCTAAATAAAGGAGAAGTTAAATCACTGCAATTTTACAGATCTTGTAAACTGGTTTAGCTTTATTTGGTTAGTGGTCTACTTAAGCTAGAACAATTCCATAACTGATTGAAGTCAACTTAAGAAGAACCATGCACAAAGTTACATTATTTAAACAAAATTTGTTCAAGAATTTTGCAAAGGTGTTAGAAGAGACTGGGTTAGCTTTTCTAACTGTTATTCACAAAAAAGGTAATTTGGTATCAGTGACTTCTGTGAAAGCTTCTAAAAATATATTCACTTAATTTTCTCTTTTGTGGTTGGTGAATAGCTCTCTGTTGAGGCTGTGATGGCTGTGTGGTCCACCCTGCACTGCCTCTTCAGGAATCGGTCATTGTAACCTTCACTTGTATGTCACCAATCTTTTCTAAAAATGAGGTAAATTTTTCACCTTCAAGTAATCAGATGCAGATGATTATGGAAGTCTGTACAAGGTTTCAAGCTGTTCAAGATTTGGCTACCTTCCTAAAAATAGAAAGAAAAAGAAATATGAAAGAATCCAGCTGCAATGCACACCTATAATGTAACTATTTGACCACAGGTTACTATTTTTGCAACTCAGATAGATTCTGTTCTATTATGCGGGCAAAAAGGAGGTTGTAATCAACCGACCTTTTTTTTTTCTTCCACATCTGGTATTGAAAGTATCTAAAAACTCATTGATTTTCCTTTTAAATTGCTTTCTGAGCACTTTTTTATGTGGGTAGAAGAGTGGTCATGTGCTAAGCAGGGGTCTAGATAGTTTTGTCAATTTATGCAATTGCCTACTGTGTGTACGTGTGTATTCCAGCCCTACCACTATACTCTTTATGCCTTGATTACCCTGTGTCTTTTTTCACATAGGGCAGGGATACATGTAACTAGTCCTTTAGATCAATGCATTTATCTTTTTCTTTTGGTTTATCTTTCAACATTACTTCACACTTTACAACCTAATCCACTTGATGCCTTCTGGATCCCAGCTGTAGGGTCCTTGTACTCACAAATCTATATCCCCTGGGCCTAACCTTCACAGCTGCACTTAGCTTGTTAAAGTAAATGATGACCTATTTCCCCAATACAGCCACAATTGCATCCAAAATTCCTAATTTAATCATATTTTCTTCTTTATTTTTCCCTGTAATACCAGCTGGGGGTATAGCTTAATCCTTTTTCTTTTTCTTTTCCTTCTTTGGGGATTATCATGTAGCTCCCTGGACATGCACCCACCTGGGCTTGTCTCTAAACCCCACCACTACCTTTGCAATCTGGGTTTCCTTGCCCCCACCTGCCTCTGCTAGGTCCCCAGGAAAGATCTCCCTCTGGACCCTGTCTCTAGCACTGCCAGTATGACTCCCTGTTCCCAGCCTCCCACTTTACTTAGCTTTTCTGCAGTAATGAATGGGTCTTCACTTGTGGCTTGCCTTGTTCTTGGCACCCTGGAAGGGTTTGGTGGTATGAGTCCTCCACTTCCCCAGTTTGCACAGCTCCCAGCTCCGCTGTGTTTTCCCATTCCTGGGGAATGCCAAACACCAAAGATCTTCCTCGTATCCCTTAGATTTCTTGCTCTCTTCTTCTGGCCAGTCAGAGCTGGCTCCCTGGGGCATGTGGTTTAGTGCCCTTGGAGACCTGCTCACCTCCTGGGTTCTCCCTGGACCCTGGAGATGCACAGCACTTCCAGACCCACCTGGGTAAGTCTCTTGCCAGAGTAGCTGGCCCTGTGGGTCCATAGCAAGGGCTTGCCCCAGCCTCTGCTACACCTATCTTAAAAAAAATTGGAATTATGTCAGTACCTAGGAGGTCTAACCAAGCCCAGGGCCTTCAGCATATAGGCAATATATAAACATGGCTTGTTTGACAGTCCCTATGTCTGAGATTTTACTTTGTAAATGGACAAAGCCAACATGTGGGAATGAGATAGGGAAGGGTTAGATTAGATTAGGTGTCCCAAAATTGAGATCTAAAACCCCAAAATAGATATCTCAGATTTCTGTACAACACATGTGGAAATGTAAGCATCTCAGCAGAGATCTCAAGCAGCCAACAGACTAAGCAGGGAGTTTCCTGAAGACCATGCAGTTGGTGTGTCACTACTTAGATTTAGCCAATAGGAAAACATTGAGGATAGGACCAAGTCTCACAGTCTTCCCCTTTTTTGAGATTTAAGCACCTTACTCAAAGCTGCGAAGAGATGCCTCCATCCCCTTGAGATATGCAGGCCAAAACTCTCTCTTGAGGGAAGATGTCCTATACCCTTATTTAAAAAACATAAGTAAGGCCAATTTTTCCCTTAAATGCAGCTGGAAGATTAGAGGAATTCCCATCTTTCGTATAGTCTACTTGCTCTTAAGTTCAGGTATTTGAAGACCTACATTTAGTACTTTTCCTGGCCTGAAGGAATTCAAACCCATCATTCTCACCTCCCAGAACAGTGATCAGGCACAGAAGGACGGGAAAGGCTGGAGTGTGGAGACATAAGGGCTGAAGGGTGGTGGCCCTTCTGTTGAAGCTATGCTACTGTGTAGATAAGAGTTCAAGAGTTACTGGGCCAAAGAAAGGAAACCTGTTCACTTGGGAGGGTTATCAGTGTTTTGGTTCCTGCTTCTGTATTTTACATTACCTGATCATTGGATAAAACGCCTGTAAAGTTCTTGGAGCAGGGTTGATGCCCAGGAGTGACCTCCATCTTCCTTGGATGGGTGCCTTAACTACAAGACTCCAAGGCTGTGCTTGTTCAACAGGACGGGTGGTGAAGAAGCCTGGTATCCAAGGCATTCTCCTCTGACATGTGACCATCACACCCCTCCTAGTGGTGTGTGGCCCAAGCCTGTCAGTATGTATTGTACATTACACTTACCAGTAAGAGTGATTGGAAACCAGTCTATACCTATAACAGAACAGAAGTTCAGCACACAGACTAGTTTCAAAATGGCAGAACCTGGTGTGAGGTTTGCTCCCTCCACCAAAAGGCAAACGTCTATTCTGTTCACTACTGATCTAAATTACGCCACTTACAGAAAATGGCATAACTTAGGTTGATTCCACTGTGGGCTTCTTGAATGCCTGTACCTAGCCTCTTAGAGCATACCTACTGGATCAAGCCCCTCAGGAGACAATGGAACATCTAGTTTCTGAAGCCCAACAGGGTTTTGGTGTGAACTAGCTGTTAAGCTGCTCAGAAACAGAGCAGTTCTGGGCATGTGCAGAGGACAAATAGCAAATGCCATAAAGTAAAATAAATGGAGCTGCTAATGGAGTTTAGACAGCAGTTGCAGTGAGGTTGGTTGCATCACAATTTTATACTTAGTCACCTAAATTTCACCCATCCTTTATTGCTTATAACCAAGTGACTTACCTGGAAGTCACAGGGGGTCAGTGGCAGACCTAGGACTAGAACCTTGGTTTCCCAACTCTGAGGCCATCTGCTGCATCAGGCAGACTTCCCTCCTCTTGTTCCAGTTTCCATCCATTTGGATATGAATTCTGCCTCCGCAGCATGGGTGGTGTGCAACTTAATTCATTTTAAAAGATTGGAAGGTTTAGGACAATTGCTGCTGTGCAAGCCCAAACTATCATTATTTTATTTATAAGTCAATGTGGTATTTTAGCAGTGTTGTTTGTATTTTGCTGGTACTGTGTTTACCATGCAGATGCAAAACATTTAACTCCTTTGTGTTGGTGAATCATTCAAAGCAGGATCTGCTCTCCATGGTTCTTGGATAAAACATGATGAAGTTTCCTGAAGGATGCTCTCTGAGCAATTACCAGAAACCCTTGGCTGGAGGCCTGCATAAAGAACAGGGGGATCAAAGCTGATGTGAATTCCTAAGAGGAAAAAAAAGACTTTAAGTTTCCATCCACTCTGCTTGTCTCAGTAAATACCTTTCCTGGGCAACTCTTATTAGTTTACCTTGACCCTGTCACTCTGGATCTGTCTGCTGTTCAAGCAGATAGTCACAAGATTAAACACAGGACAATAGAAGGAATTTCTCAGTGTGCTGGTTTAGTTGATGCCATAGCCTTTTTGCTAGTTGGAATAGAGACACTTAAAATTGGAATAAAGATCTCACATGATCATAACAGATGTCATACCTACAAACCACCGGTATTTAGAGCAGCATGTCAGAAGTTGGCATGTTCTACAGTAGTACTGGGGAAGACTACGTTCATCCTTGATGTCAGTATTCTTTACTTTGATCTTTAAAGTGATCTGAAGGGGGGGAAGGTTTTTGCCTCCCCTTCCCTCCCCTCACTTGGCCAAAAGTTGCTGCCTCCGCCCCATTTGTGCGTTTCTCATCTCTCAGTGGTGGGGTTGCTTATAGCGAATGTGGAGATGCATGTTGGGAACTCCCTTAGCTTCAAACCAAAAGCGAAGTAAAGTTGAATCTTTAACAAAAGGGCTCCTTGTCATCCTGACTCTTTGGGATGTGCCTTAGGTTCATTTAAGGCTGCCTGGTTGTTTATTCCCCTTCTACTCCACCACCAGAAATACTTTCAAAGGTGTAGAAAACGTTATTCTTGGCGATAGTAAACTCCATCATGTAACAGGGAAAGGTACATTTTATATTATAAATATTAGATTCTGATAATGAAATCAGAATAGTTGACTGTGTATACATTTAGTCAGCCACAGAGAACGTTTCCAGCATGGGCTGGGAGAGCATCGGTTGCTTCAGAGGAAATCTGAAAGACTTGCAGCAACTCCTTCCCTGCTTGATGCACAGGAAGTTAATTTAAGCAGTGGGCCCTAATATAACATTATTGACTGTGTCAAGGAAAGGAAAGCCGTCATATAACATTATTTACCGTCTTTTTCTAAGTTTAAGTCTTTTACGCTTCCCCTTCCTTCCTTCCTTATTGCTTTTCCTTACTGCCTGGTGTAGCTTGGCTAACTGAGATTTAAAATCAAGCTAAAGAATGACTCCTGCACAGACTTCTACACTTCAAATAACACCTCCAAGAAGGTGGGGGGGACCTGGTGACTGTCTATAAACTCACTAGGGGGGACCAGAAGGGTTTGGGGGAGACGCTGTTTCCCCTAGCGCCCGCTGGCATAACAAGGAGTAATGGGCACAAGCTGATGGAGAGGAGGTATAGATTGGACATCCGCAAAAACTACTTCACAGTTAGGGCGGCTAGGAGCTGGAACCAACTTCCAAGGGAAGTGGTACTGGCCCCTACCCTGGGGGTCTTTAAGAAGAGGCTGGATGCCTACCTGGCTGGACTCATTTGAGTCCCGTTTTTGTTTTGGGGTTTTGTTGTTCTCCCGCCCTGGCGGGGGGTCGGACTAGAAGTTCTACTAGGTCCCTTCCGACCCTAAATCTATGAAACTATAAGGTTGCTAATGGACTTTGATGGGGTCTGCTAATGGACACTAACATGCATATGGTACAGTGAAAGCTACTATTTATAGTTAGAAATGTAAGTTTACTACCAATTGGTATTTCTGGTACTTTAGACATAATTTTGCAGGTCAGAGGTACTCAACTTCTGGCCCACAGGCCAGGTCTGGCCCTTAGTCCTGTGTCATCTGGTCTTTGAGCCATTGCCCTGACACGAGATGGGGTATGTGGGGTAGCATGGGGCCCAGTTCTGATGCGCAGGGGCAAAACCAGGCCTGATCCTGACACACGGGGTTGGGAAGGGGTGGTTCAGGGCCCCAAGGCTTGGTGGGGGCAATGTGAGATCTCACGGCTGGGTGGTGGCAGCACAGCACAGCACAGGGCCTGGGGTCTGATTCTGACGTGGGGCCCAATCTGGCCTATGAATTGGCCTCACACCATTCATTTGGCCCACAGGCCAAGACCTTGAGCACCACTCTTCTAGGTGGTTGGTAAAAAGGATGGCTGAGTCCAAACTGCAGTATCCAAGAACAGTCTGAACTGTGTAGGAACAGGCACAGCTCACTGAAGTAGAGGGGCAAAGATCGGTCTTGAAAAGTAAAACCTACAGGTAACCTCAAGTATTTGAGTGAAATCTCAGTCAATCACAAATGATACGTCTTACAGAAAAAAATCAACTTACGCGGTCAATTACATGGTTCCCACATTTTCTTTCCTTTGACCACTGGTAGAAGATAGATTCCTAGGTAAGTATTCATTATAAGTTAACATTTCATCTGACAAAAGCCTTCTGCACATTGCAAATGTAGCTGCTGTAGGAGACAAGAGGGAACTGATATGGATGAAATGGATGCTGCAGAGTACTGACCAAACTGATACAACTCTAATTTTTTCAAAGGTCTCAGTATTTAGAAGGTGAAGGGAGTTCAACATTTTTTCACCTACCCATATATTTTCCTTCTCTTAACTCTCTTTTTCCTCTGACTACTTTTTCCATTCTCTTTAAAGATGTTCCTTAAATTCAGGACCTGGACATTGTTTGCAGTTACAAATCGTTTCACACTTGTGTCCAGGTGTTTGCTGGTGCCAGTTGTTGTATAGTGAGCCCAGTGCAAGTAACTCAGGTGTGTGGAGGGGAGGGGGGTTGGCAGGTTTAAGGGGGGTAGGCTGGTGCATCTGTAGGTGAAGTGTCCATCCAGGGGCTGAAAACTGACTGTTACAGGTTGGGGAGGGGGGTGTAAAAGAGTGCAGCGCTGGAGTTGAGGTGAACAGCTGGGTACAGGTGTTCGGTAGACTGGGCTAACTCATTCCCAATCAAGTTAGTTCACCTTCACAGATAAACTAATTTAGATAGGACCCACAATTTTTGCCTGATTTAAACCCCTTG
>NW_017729006.1:23650337-23651162 GCF_001723915.1 Gavialis gangeticus | reverse complement strand
AACTGAGATGACCTGCCCTTGGAATAGCTGGCTATTTCTAAAACATTTGTCCTCATCACATTTGCAAAATTTTCCTATTGAACATCTGCACAGATGAGAATTTAGATTGACGTAACTAGGATTAAGTCAATCTAGATACAATACGTAGGTACTCTGGGTGTGTAGTCTGCTGTAATGACTGGAAACTTTCCCCATACATCACAGTGCCAGCTCTAATCATTGGGAAGTCATGCCACTGATTTAAAAATACCAGATTAAAACAGTAGGAGTACTATTAATGGTAATAAATATTGATGCTTTATATTTACTCTCTTGTTTCTGAATCTTTAGGATTACACTCAGACTATATTTTCTCTTTTTTATCATGAGGGCTAAATTTTTTTTTTAATAAAAATGAAAATCCCAAGTAATTGCTTGCCTGCAGTAACTGTTTTTTGTTTTCTTTATTTTTTAAACAAAAAACACCAAATACTTGCAACATGTTAATATTAAACCTCAGAATTTGGCAGCACAGAGCCCTGACTGTTCTTTACTGTTTGTAAGAGACTGGGGAAAAGGGAAGGAGACATTTTTCCTAGGTGTGGGGTATTCCTTGTTCTTCTCCTTTCCGAAATGAATGGGTGGCACTAAATAGTAAGGAGTGCCATCTGGATTTCTCAAGCACATCTTACTCAGCAACTCGTGGAATCTACTCCTAGAGTCCTACTCCTATCCATGTATTAAATAAGGAGTAGTGTCGTGATTCAGACCGGAAACCTGGAAAGTGGGTGTGTGCGGAGGAGAGAGTAGGATCATCCTGTAGAAGAGTACTTTCATTTTTAGACA
>NW_017729006.1:23623006-23645337 GCF_001723915.1 Gavialis gangeticus | reverse complement strand
GGTCAGGAGTGAGGGGGACCGGCAGGGCGGGTGGGTAGGTTGGAATGTATATCTCATAGCGTCTGTTCGTTCACTGCTTCTGCTCCAGGAGAGGATTTATAATGTATTACTCAATAGAAGAGTGGAATAAAAAGTCACGCCACATCAAGAAGGTAGCACTCTAGACTTCCATAGCAGTTTTCATCCAGGTGCTTAGCGTAGCCTGCAAACATTAATCGACTAAATAGCCCAGTGGATGTTTATGAAATTTCCTTTTTCTCCAAATGGAGAGATTCTGACGTGCCTTCCGGTGGCACAAAGCTGTTTAATGGCAAATCCAGAAATATGCAGATCCCAAGGCTAATGATTTCTCTAACTGGCAAGACACCGTGCAGGTGTGTTCACCCTCACACTGCCTGCCTGTCGTTTTCATGAGTTCATCTTTGTGCTCCTGACTCAGGCTTTTCAGGCATGACCAATTGCTAAATTTTCCTGTTCATGTCCAGATTACCTAAAAGAAATTAAATATTTTTTTGCAAAAATCTTGTTGGTCTAATAAAAAATATCACCTCTGCCATGAGCCCAGATTACTTTGTCCACATGACTTGGCTTTTTGTCAACAAGTGAGGGCTTGAAAGCAGTTCTTAAAATGACTCTAAAAAAATTCTCATCTGAATGGTGGAAGGAAAGGGGGGGGTTTATTTTTCACTGTCAGATTCACTTAGAGAGCAAGAATACACATACTACACCCACTTGCACAATGCACAGTTGAGATCACACTATTATTTAAGCTTCCAGTCCAAAATGAAACTGAGTGGGTGTATGTCTAAGATTGTGATTGCATTTCTCCTCCTCAGTACTTGTCTGCTGGGAGAAAAAGTATCTGTGATAAATTATTACTCTATAGAAAAGCAGAAGGCAGGGTAGATTTGCCCCTGATAGACTACATCACTTCCCACATTTCTCTCAAGAAAAGCCGCTGTTTTAATCACCTGGGGGCAAATTCAGCATTGACATAAACAACTGTGTTATAGTGTGGTGTTTGGGGAAATCCTTAAATTAAACTATTGAGACTCAAGAAGCTCCAAGTTTTTTATCACATGTTTGCAGTGCCTCCGTCAACATCCACACAAACCATTATTAACTCCCTTGGCCATGTTTTGATCTTGCTCATGTTAGTGCAAAAGCAGAACAAATCCCCTGAAATCTGCTTGGTTACAGTAGTATAAGAGCAGGGTGATCTAGATTAGAATTAGGCTCTTACTCCTAACCCAGCATGTACTGATCTTGGTATACAACCTGTGCTGGAACCAGTTTTTTCTTTATTGCACAGTCTTAGTCAGAGCTCTGAAGTGACTGACTCTGTAATGATATGTTATAATTTTAAAGACTCTCCCTTACTTAGGAAACTACAGAAGTTGGGAATTGGGAGATGGCCCTCAGGGGAGTTGGAGAGAGACAAGGGTCTGCCTACTGCTCCACAACGTACTTCATTGTTGTTAGTTCTTCTCATTCATTGTATGCCTATATTTATTGAACCCAGTGATGACAGCAAGACAGAAGTAATGAATAAGAGAGATCTTCAAAGAATTTGGGTTCCTAACTGAAAAAGAAGTTGGAAACTGAAAGCAATCAAGCACCATGTGGAAAGGCAAAGGCCACTGTAAGTGACCTTCTGTGCAATTATAGTTCAAGTAAATGGACAGTTAATCATGTACATTTGGCAACCTCCATCTGCCCTTCTGATGTCAGGCAATATAGCAGAGAACTGGAGGGCATTCAGACAAAGGTTTGAGTGATAATTACCAGCCACAGGGGCAGAAGAGAGAAATGACAGTCAAATTATCTTTCTTGCCAATTGTGATGGAGAAAGCCTTGGTGGTTTATAACACTGTTACCATCAAAAAAGGTCAAAATATGACATTAACAAATATTCAAATTTGAGGAGTACTGCATGCCAAAAAGAATGAGATTCTTGAAAGATGATTTTTTTTTATGGGCAAACAAATGACAGAACAAAGTAAATATCAATATGTTACTGTATTGAAGAGACTGAGTAAGACTTATTTTGGGGGGGAAATAGACAGAATCCCTGATTAGTGGTAGGATTATTTGTGGTATTGCAGACACTACATTACAAATGCTGAATACCAAATGTACAAGGCAGGAGAAACTGTGAAGGCTGAGCTTGCAGAGCTGAATGCAGCAAAAGGGATCATCTGTGCCATAAGCATAAACAAAAAATATGGCCAGAAAAAGCCACCTCACCAGGTGGATTTTTTTTTACTGAAAAGAAGCTACCCCACAGAGTGGATTTTCCTATTGACAAGGAGAAAGCTAAGGAAGAGAAGGGAAACAACCCAATGTGCACCAAGTGGGGAAGCCAACACAGCCCCAAATGTGCTGCTTTTGGAAAGCTCTTTTTTTCATTGTAACAAGGAACTACTTGGCTAGGTGCTGCAGATCTCAAACACAAAAGCTTCAAGTGCATAAAGCTGAGTATACCAGAAGAACTTTATATAGATATGGTAGAATCAAGCAAAATCAATGAGGGACTGGATTTGGCTAGGAACAATGATTTAATTTAAATTGGACACTAGACCACAGGTTAATATTTTATTAGAGCCTGTATATAGAAAATTAAAATCAAGACCAAAAATGAGTCTGGCTATTCAAAATAAACTGGCTATTCAAGACCAAATATACCAGTGAAAGTGAGATACATTGCTAGCATCCAGTATAACAATAGACTACAAATTCTCATTCAGTGTGGCACTTAGGGACTAATTTTGGGTCTGACAGCTTGTGAAAAACTGAATCTAGTTAAGTGTGTGTTTGCGGTACAACAAGATACGACATACATACCTCCTGATGATCCTCCTTATTATGATTTGGCTGTCATGGCCAAATCTGGACAATCTTAGGAAGAAACCAATTATTCCAGAACACAAGAAGCAACCATGTCCTTATGGGAAGAAATGTACCTACAGAAACAAATGCAAATACTGCCATGCAGAAAATGGTCTGTAAATAATGAAATTGGGTGCACAGCTGTCAAAAGTGCAAGGCAGTTGGATCCCAATATAAGGAGTCAAATCTATCAAAAATTGGAGTAAAGCCTTTCCATCAAAACCAAATTGGAAATTGGGGTCTGGTACTTATCTGTCTGACAAGTGAAACCTCCTGAAAGACTCACAGAGCTGCAGAAAAGGGGGATAGAAAAGAGAGTGGTAAAAACTCACTTCTGAGTGATGTGTGTTAGTAACCTCTCCTCTGTAGATGGGTGTTAATTTTTAATTTGATTTATTTTTGTAGTTATTTTTAAGAGGAAAGGTGTAGAGAGAAAAATTGTAATTTAGACACATTCCCTTACATAGAAGATGGCAGAAGTTAGGAATTGGGAGATGGTTCCTCAGGGGAGTTCGGTGTCAAGGGTCTGTAGAGGTTGCTTACTTCTCCACAATAAAGTTCATCTTTGTTAGTTCTTCTCATTAGCTCTATGCCTGTATTAATTGAACCTGGAAACTGCAACCCACAACTCCAATGGAATTGTGCATACTGATATGAACCTGTTTCCTCCTTCCTGACATTTTCTAGAAAATACTTGTTTCTGTAGTTAGTACTGCTTGCTAGGGTGGGGTTGCTTAACTTCACTGTCTTGCTGTGCCTCTGGGACATTGTTAAGTTTGGACTCACATTTAGTTTAATCTCACATGAGGCTACTACTACAGAGAGGCAGTAGGATCCAATGGTTAGGTAATATAATGGGAAGTCAGGAAATATGGATACTGTTTCTGGCTCTACCCCTTGACCTCATAGATTTCATAGATTTCATAGACATTAGGGCTGGAAGGGACCTTGAAGATCATCAAGTCCAGCCCCCTGCCCCAGGGACAGGAAGTCAGGTAGGGTCAAAGGACCCCAGCAAGATAAACATCCAAGCATTTTTTGAATGAGTCCAGAGTAGGTGCCTGCACCACTTCTCAAGGGAGTCTATTCCAGGTCTTGGGGGCTCAGACCATAAAGAAGTTTTTTCTTAAGTCCAGCCTAAAATGGTCTTGTAGGAGTTTATGACTGTTGGTCCTTGTTTTCCTTGGGGCACTCTGGTGAACAGACATTTTCCCAGATCCTGATGTACAACACTTATGTACTTATAAGCAGCCACCAGGTCACCCCTGAGCCTGTGCTTTTCCAGACTGAAGAGAGGCTCTCAGCCGCTCTTCATAAGACCTATTCTCTTGACCTCTTATCATGTGCGTGGCTCTCCTCTGGACTCTCTTAAGCTTCTCAATATCCTACTTGAATTGCGGAGCCCAGAACTGGATGCAGTACTCCAGCTGCAGCCTCACCAAGGCTGAGTACAGTGGGAGGATGACATCCTGAGATTTACTTGAGAAGGATCTATAGATGCAAGCCAGGGTTTTGTTTGCTTTACCAGCTGCGATATCGCATTGGTGGCTCATGTTAATCTTGTGGTCAATCATGACCCCCAAATCTCTTGAAAGACCGATGTGAAGTACCTATTAAGCAGGTTGGCCTTTTCCTGGGTGTCGGTTATCAGTTGTCCTGTTTGGTTCAGCAGGGGTCCAATGTTACCCTTGCTTTTTTTTCTGACTCCCTACATATCTGAAAAAGGACTTTTTGTTATTCTTGATATGTGAAGCCAGATGGAGCTTGGTTGCAGCCTTGGCTTCCCTGATCCGTTCCCTGCAGGTATGGACCAGTGCTGAGTACTCCTCCTTGGTGGTAATTCCATCCTTCCATCCTTTATAAATCTCTCTTTTGAGGCGTAGCAGGTCCTTGAGTTCCCTGCTGAACCAAGGGGGTTGCTGAGGCCTTTTGCTACCTGTCCTCCAAGATGAGATGGCCATCACTTGTGCTGTCAGGATCACTCCCTTGAGGAGCAGCCACTCCTCCTGGACTCCTCTTCCTGTGGAGTCATGGGCCCTTAGGGCCTGGACAACAAGCCTCCTGAGCTTGTCAAAGTCAGCTTTCCTGAAGTCGAGGACTTCTGTATTGCTGACTGACTTGCCAGCTTTGTGATGGATAGTAAAGATGATCAGCTCTTGGTCACTAGCACCCATTTTTCCATTGATTCTTAAGTCACTAACTATGTCATCCCCTTTGGCCAGTACCAGGTCCAGCAATGCTTTACCTCTCGTTGGCCCATAGACTTCTTGAGTCAGGTAGAGCTCATCCATGCACCATTTGGATTTGACCGAGTGCTATTCCCATGAGATGTCTAGGTAGTTAAAGTCTCCCATGACAACCATGTACCAAGAGTGTGCAGCCTCAGCCAGTTCCCTGGCAAATTTCTGGTCCAGCTCTTGTTTCTGATTAGGAGGTCTGTAGTAGTCTCCTACCATGAGGTCCCCTGTGCCACGTTCCCCATGTATTTTGACCCAGAGAGACTCCAGTTATCCTTCCTGGGTGTCAGTGTCAATTTGGAGGGATGTGTAGCTGTCCTTGACATAGACAGCTACACCCCCACTCCTTTTATCTGCATGATCTCGCTTGTATAGGGTATAGCCATCTATACCTGTGGCCAAGTCATAGGTGGAGTCCCACCAGGTCTCTGTTATCCCTCTGAGGTTGTAGTCATTCTTGTTTAGCAGGAGGACCAGTTCCTCCTGTTTATTCCCCAAGCTCCTGGCATTAGTGTACAGGCAGGCAAGTGTCCCATTGGGGACCCCAGCCTTCCCTACAGATCATTTTGGGGCTAGGGTAGCGGTGGGTTCCCTTAAGTGCCTTAGCCTGCTGGATTTACAAGGGTTGCCCAGTGGGCTTGCAGTGGCAAAAATCCCCCCAACCCCCAGCGGGCTTACTTTAAAGCCCAGTTGAGCAGGTCAGCCTCAGGCAAATTGCTTTAGGCCTCTGTGCCTATTTCTCCCCTACTCTAAAATGGACTGGCTAAAGCAAAATAAAGTATTGTCTGTAAGTGCTGGACTTTATCATCTCCCTTTTTGTAACTGTAAAAATTCACTTTCTAAATGCTGAGTCATAAAATAGAGTGCCTCATTTTTACTTAGCGAGCATGACTCTACGTCCTATTGGGCTTCCTATGCATTTAATTTTTTACACCTCTTTGGGGACCTTTGTCCTACTTTTTTATCTCAGATTTGAGGCTCACCTGATTGATACAGAGAGATAAAGAGCCTTGAGCAAAAAGAGTTTTTGAAGCAAAGACAGAAAGTTCTCCTGCTCTCTTTATGTGATAGAAGGGAATGCAGTGTGCTAAATCAAGTCAAGCTCCAGAAAAATAGAAGAGGTTGACCCACTTCAGGGTATCTGAGTTTAATGTATGAGCAGATTCATAAATTAATTACTAGCTTGACAACTTTAGAACTTTGTTTCATGCTATTTAAAGCTCATCAAATCTCAGCAAAAGAGACTGAACAACACAGTGTTGGCCTGAGTTGGACTATTATTTAACTTCTTATTTTCTGGCAAGGTCTGGCTCAACTGTCTAAACTGAATACTGTACTGAAGCCACTGTAATAAGATTGTTTTCATCACTGTTGTGGATAACAGTCAATGAGCACTTTTTTAAAATAAAAAAGGATGTATTTAATTTAAATATACTTTCATTTTTTAAAATTAAAACTGAAATGACAAGAGCCTCTGCCAAGGCTTGAACTCACTATTCTTTTGTAAAATAGCTTAAATTCAATAAAATAAACTAAAAACATAAATTAAAGATATTGAAAATATACATTAAAAAAAATTGAAGCAATACATACTTTGCTGTAAAGAAAGTGAGACCTCCAAGTGAAAATCAATGACTACACAGCTGGAGCTAGAATTTGCTGAAGTGATAATCCAGCTTTTTTGAAAGCTGTAGCTGTCAGACGGTTAGGAGGTCTGTAGTAAATAATAATAATAAATGTTCCTCATTTCAGTTTAGTTGGATTCAGTAAGTAGTTCATTCAAAGTTGAGAAACTGGTTGAAAGCAGTAGCATAGATAAGGGGAGTGCAATCAGGGCACCAGCCTTGGAGGGAGGGAGGGCACAAAAATAGAAGCTGCTAACCCCAAAGCTGTAAAAGTACCCATGCCTCTGTCAGAAGTTAAAAAAGCAGGAAAGATTGTTTCTCTCTTCCTATCTCTGAATAAAAAGCAGATGTGAGAGACTTAATCTTCACCTAACTACTCTTGTGCCGCCTCCAGACTCGGCACCCAGGGCCAGTGCCCTGATTCCCCTCCCCTTAGCCGCGCTACTGCTCACAAGCAGTTTCTCAACTTTGAATGAACCACTTACTGAATCCAACTAAGCTGAAATGAGGAAGACAGTCTCTTTAAGGAGCACGACACCCACAAACACATCAGTCTAGTTTACTAACTACAGATAATATTCTTCCCCTGCTTAATAAAAAATTCCAAAGCTTTTTTGCTTTTGCATCAGCACCTTTAACGTTGCTCAGTTTAATGAAGTAAATCATTAAGCATGCAGACAATTAAAAACATTTTTGGTCATTTTTAATCAAATTCCAGTTTCAACCAATAGCAGTGATACATAAATCACAGTTTTAAAATTAGCCATTACTGCTGAATTCTATGCACGGTCATGTACCATTTATTTTAACATAGGAAAATGTAAGAATAATAATTTAACTACGTGTCTGAAAGCTACTGCATAAACCTATGTATAGTGTATACTGCCTCCTGGCAAAAAGTAGTACCAAGTTTAATGTAAACAAAATCTGGTTGGAAATCATCATGTCCAAATACTTATTAACGACTGAGAATTGATCCTTAGGAAAATAACTCAGAAGTGCAAAGGCAAAACAAGACCAAAATCATGTAAAGGCACTTGAAATTATTGGTTTCAGTTGATCTGCCCTGTTCATATGCTCTGTTTTCCTGTCTGTTTGAACTCATTGAGGTTCTGTGTGTCTTGTATGATACGTGGATTAGTGAATTTTGCTGCCTTAGTCGATTTCATGAAGTTATTTTGGAAATTAACAACTCACAGGTGACTGCTTATAGCCTTAGACTGATTTCTTTTCTCTTACATTTTCTGTTTAATGAGGATGCACGTGGTAGGTATTTAAGGACAGAGTCACTGAAGGATTTAGGCACCTAAAAGTTAAGCACTACAGTACCAAACTTTTTAGGTGATTGGCTCCCAAATGAGAAATCTGTATCTTATTTTAGTACCTGTGCCTCCTAAACCATGGATAGTAAGACACATAAGACTGCAATCCAAAACAGCCAATATGCTGAGCAGGGAGTTTCCTGAATTCAGCTACTAAAGAAATGCGCAAGACGGAGGTTATGTCTGAAATCTTGCGTTTCACATGTCTTAGGCAAGGCTGCAGGGAGAGGCTGCCATGCACTATGGATCCACAGCCCAGAATGCTTTCCACAAGGCAGGTGTCTATGCCCATTCTTTGAAAGAACCAAGCAGTGTGCAGGCCGTTCTTTTAATATATGGCATAAGGAGACTTCAGGGCTCCCTCCTCAGCTATTTATATGATGCCCTAATGATTACAGCACTCACGCAAGAAAGAGGAGACACAAATATAATTTTCTTTTGCTTGAAGTATGTCCAACCCCCCTTGTCCCACCTCCCAAAAGAGTGCCCTGTCTAGTTTGGGTGGAGACGGACTTTCTGTTCCTGTGGAAGAGGTGTCTCTTGGCAGAAAATGAATTAAGATTCATTGTGCCACAGGCAGGGGACAGGTGCAAGCAGGAATCTGTAGGCCCGTGGTTAGGAAACTGCTAGTCAAGAATGAATGCAGAGATCCAGTGTGTGCTCCCCGTTATATATTAAGAATTTGTTGGATAAAGATACCATGTTTATGGAGTTTATCAATTTTGGACTTAAGTTGCCTAAATTCTGCCTAAATCTCATTTTAGAGGCCTAAATTCCCCCTGGATCTAGCCCTTAGTCACTGCTTTGAGAGCTTGCAGCCGAAAGGGCTGTCTTTTACTTTGTTTCTTTGTGCATGGATGCTGCTTGTTTCCCTTTGGATTTATAACACATTACTTCAAAAGTGTGCAAAGAGTGAAATGTGGTTGTAATTGGTGTGCAGTCATCTACAGCATATCAGGAATTTTGTCTTTAACCATGATGCACGCACTCTGTCATTTTAAGAAGGCGTTGTAGGATTTTTTTTTTTAAATTGAGTGTAGGAAAACCAAGGCCCAGATATTCTTTCTGCTGCAAAAGTTGTTTTGTTCTTATTGGAAGCTTTTAGCAATTTGCAGCAGATAATCTCTCCAAATTGTTCTCTGTAAGAGCACTCAGTGAAAACAAAAAAGGAACCCAAAGAGCACTAGCAATATCGATGTCTTCATAAAATTATAATGTAGATGGATTTTCAGGTTATGATAGAAGGGAACTGCAGAGACAAAAATTTTGTTTTACATGCTGAGAAAGTCCTTGTCTTAATGCTGTGTGCATCTGTAACATTACAGGGAAATTTAACTTAAAGATTTTTTTAAATAAATTCAGCTCTAAAATAAACTGATCGATATTTGACTACCATTGCTGAGGCCAGTGCTGGTCTCAGAGTTGTTGAGCTAGCCATTTCTAGTTCAAACCTAATTTTCAAATGCAGTTCACGCTTCCCACATAGTGAGAAGCACTGTGTTCAATGAAACAGCTGGCACTGCTCTCTTTATGGCTTCCAAGGGAAGTGGTGACCTTACATCTTTCCAAAATATTCTATGGGACTGAATATTCCTTTGCACTGAAATATGTAGCCATACTATGTTCAGTTACCCTTTCATTTTAAGCCATTTTAAAAGCTTTTGATACAGACTGTTATTCACATTTTATTGTAATAAAGGAATTATGTCTATTATGACTATTTATTGTAATAAAAAAGCTGTTGAAGAAACTGGCTCAGTATTTTTCATTCAGACTGTTGCTCCAGGGCTATCCACAGGGCTTTAGAGATGATGTAGATAAGTTGCCTGGGTAGCAAAACATAGTCCCCAGACTCCCAGCTTACAGACAAATATTCCACGGTGAGCCCATTCCTAACAAGTGTAGAGGGATTAGAAACTGATTGCTTAGTTTGGTGAAATATTTTTGTAGTGTTTCACTAATACTTCCTTGTTGAGAAGGCTTTTGTTCATCTCTTGAAGAGGGAAAATTGTCACTTTGTTACAGGGTAAAAATATGAAGTGACCTGAGATTCTGGTAAGAGTTGGAATGGAAACGGCACGTTTTCAAAGGAACTCCAGTAACATGAGCCTAACTGGTGCTAACAAAGTTTTGGCATAATGCCTTTACAGAGGGTCACTGAATGAAGGTGACTTGCAGTATAGGTAAAATAAGCAATCAAAGAGCTGGAATTGTACCTCCCTATGATTTTTTTTCAGAGGAGGCCTGAACTTTTAAAATGGATGGAAAAGCCTTCCCTTTATTTAACTTTAGAAATATCATCTAGTTTTCTCTGATTTTACTGGTGGAGGGAAATAAAGGAGCACAGAAAAACAGGACAAATAATACAAGCGAGAGATTGTAGTCATCTAGAGCCATAGCAATAAACAGCACTGGCTTGTATTTCTTGGAATCATTGTGTCTTCCTCCGAGAATACTGAAGAACTTTACTTCTGTCAATTTGCTGCATTTCCCCATTCAGCATATAAAGAAGATAAATGCTATTACTATCCCACAGAGGGGAAATTAGACTTGCCCCTGTGCCTAGTGTCATTGTTCCTCTAGATAGCCCGAAAGCAAACTAAAAGTTGCAGGCTGGCTGCACAAAAGGAGGAATGGAGGCTTTATGCAGAGAAATTGAGCATCTGCTTCAGGCAAATTGATAATTCATCCCTTAGTTGTGCATGGGCACATTAGGCATATGAGTTTGTGCCTAAACTTTAATATTAGTCCCTTCAAATTAGACTAGATAAAACTGGCAAATGTACTGTGGGGACCAAATCTGTACTTGCAAGAGAAAGGACTGATAGAAGGGCAGATATTGGTCCCCTTTGCTTTTGTGCAAAGTTGCGATGCCCCAGTGTGATGTGTGCAAAGGAAACATGTGGGCAAGATTTAAAAAGGCAAATGCTCACTGTAGCAAAGTTCTCAAGTCCTTTTCTCCATTGTCCCTCAGTATGGGGATCAGACATGAACTTAACCTATTTGGAGCCATAGGTTAAAGGCAATCCTAACAATCACCCTAATAAGGCTGTTAGCTGTATAACATGCTAAATAATTGTTATTACAAAGATCAAAGGGTTGAAGACATTTTATACATATCCGAAACATTCTAAATATAGTGTGCCCCCCAGGTATCAGTTGGGGCACATTTGTCCAGTTTTATGTGCCTTTTCAAAATCATTGCCAGGGCAAAAGAAATTATAATGGCATCTCAACCATTCTGTCTCATTACACGATTCCTCTTAGGTTCTCATGAGCAAGGATCCTGGTTTTATGATCATCATGGAAAAATGTGGGAAAACACAGATTTTCTCATTTAAGGGAGAAAAACGTGGGAAACAGTGGGTTTCCTGTTGCAGGCTTGGGGGGGAGGGGGGAAACAGTCCCAGTTGGATCCATGTCCTGGTGAGCTAAGGGGGCAGGGGGAGCTCTGATTTTCCATCATAAAAAACCCCAAATCAAATGCCAAAATGTATAGGTATTTAGAATTGATTTTTATTAGAATGATTGAGGCATTGCTAGGCTTCCAAATTGCTTTAAAATCCTAAATATATCAATAAAAGATTGTGTTCAACTGATACCTATATATAGATATATATATCTATATATATATATCTCATGGCGTTTCATTTTAAACACAGAAAAACACAGATTTGGGGGGTTTTAATCAGAGAATTTGCTGTTTTTAAATAGAGAAAACCAGGATTCCTGCTAATGAGTTATCATGCTACCATGACTCCACAAGAGAATGATATTCCAGCTAGAACTGTGTTTACATTACCTTTGTTTTAAATACACTGTGCACTTAACATGCAAAATCTTAGCTGCTTTGGTTAAATAACAGATATAAGCCTGCTATAAATCTCTCTCATTTTGCTTCATTCTTCACTACACTGTGATTTTCTTTATTTTATGACTTGTCTCTCTCTGTCATATGACATGAATTGCAAATTAGCATTTCTCCCCCATTCTTCCTGAATACATGACTGAATAGGTGTTACTTTGGATACTGAACAATGCTGTCAATGACAAAATCAAAAAAATATTTATTTTTGTGCAACTTGTAATTTGGTGGAGCCTTTTTACTCTCACCAGCTTAACTTTGATCTTTTTTTCTAATCCTGGCAAAGTGTAATGTGTTTCAGGGTAATCTTGGCCCCTCCACTCATTAGATCGGTTGGGTAGCAGGTTGTTACTATGCGCTTGTGTAGTGTCTGGCCTGATAGAGCACTCATATCAACTGTATTTTAAATGTTACTATAACATGACACTAGCTCAAGTAACCGGAGTATGCAAAGTGAAAGAAATTCTCTCAGATCACAGGGTACCAGTGTTACATGTCTGTGGTTGCCTTCTTTGATGACATGCAAAGACCTAATCTTTACGTAGAGGCATAGTGCTTCTGCGTGAATAGTTCTGGCCATTCATGGGTCTGATTGGGGGCACAGTATTTGGACCAGCTCCATGCCCTATCTAATAACAACACTTGCCTGGTAGGACTAGGAGAAAAATCAGCCAGGTTTGCAACCCCAGGATGCACCACATCTTTAGCCTTTTCCAATAGGTTTTCTTTCAGGAGGATGCTGAATTTGTCTCATGTGTAGTAGCAGCAGTATTAATCATTTTTGTTATGTCATGGTAGTGTTTCAGCTGACAGCCAAAACCCAAATATGGCATTGTGCTAGGCACAGTGCAAACATAGAGTCATATTCCAAAGTAGAAAGTAGACAAGACACATGAAGGATGAGGGAAAGGGTCATAATATACAAGAAGACTGAAAAATGTGAGGGTGGCAAATATTACATTATCTCTGTGACTTTTCCAGGGACAGTGTTGAGTCAGGAGAGGAGAAAATAAAGATAAGGCTGCTACCCATTTTTTAAAAGTAATTATATCACCTAATTTGAATGGATGTTGCATTAAAACACAATATTCCATTAGTGATAGTGGAAATTATAGTTTTAGGTGTTCCTTGAATCAAATTTCAACTTTCTATTCCTTACCTATACTGCCTGGCTGGAGATGCGACTGGAACGTCTAGATCTGATATTTTTAATATGAAGAAATGCTTTAGCCTGGACAAGAATTAATGCATGTCTGTGTTAAGCCAAAGTTCAACTAATTGATTACAATGATTTTTCTTGTCCCCTACGATTCTTTAAAGGCATTCTTCTGGTACCAGTCTGTAACAAAACTCAATAGGGCTACACCAGAGAGTCAAGAATTAGGATCATATCACCTCCATCTTTTAGGAGAATGCTCAAGGAAATGGATTTACCACAAAGTTTGACTGCTGTTTGGGAGGTGGTATATTGTGCGTCAGAAGGAAGAGGGTGCAGTTGTGTGTGTATTGGGGGAGAAGAGTGGCAATGGATATAAGCTATTGGAAGATGCCCAAGAAATAAAAGTGCCTCTCTACTAAACTATTGCTAGGAAATGCCTTTTTAGGTAGCAGGGATAACTCTCAGAAATGAGGCTTCTTCATCAGTACTGATCTGTGCTAGATTAAATGCCCCAGAAGTGAAAGACACTTGCTCTGACACTATGATTTCTGGTTTGCTGATCTGTTTCTTTTATCCATCCATTATTTTCTTAATCCTATTCTGAATTCACAAGAAAAAGATGTTATCAGCAACTCCAAACTGGCTTCTTTCAAACATTATAAATTGTGTCATTCTGAATTGTGTTCCTGCCACCCCCCACTTTGTAAGTAAATCCTGTTTCACTAAGGCCATTAGTACCAGTGGAAAACATTGTCTCCCACAAGCTGTTCCCTTAAGGCTCCTTACTAATTTGCATCAGAACATTAAGTAAACAGATATATAGCAATTAGAGTTATGCACAGCAGGTAAAATTTTTAAAGTACCTGAGTGAGTTAGGGGCCAGATTTTTAAACGTATTTTGGCACCTAGGGAAATAGGCTTTTGAAAATCCCAGGAGCCACCTATCTGCATTTCTAGATACCTAACTAAATACTCTTGAAACTCTTGTAAATTTTTTTGACATTTTTTACGCAGTATCAGTTTCTCAGATATGGGACAAGGCAGGGGAGGGTGTCACCATAGAGACTAACTCATTCAGAAAGGCATAATATTTCCTAAGCAACAGCCTATCTGTTTAGATGCTGTCACCAGTGAAAGTTTATGTCTGCCTGAATGAGTTAGTCTCTAAGGTCCTGCCCTGCTCTGCCTTCTGCCTGACTTCAGACTAAGGTAGCTAACTACTCTCTCAGATATGGGAAAGGATTCTTTAGGGATTGAGAGGCATTAGTTTCTGTTCAAAATTCAGTGACTTGTGCAACCTTGAGGGAGTCACTTAACCTTTTGTGCTTATTTATTTTGGCTTAGTCATTTTGTAAAACTAAGGTAACATAGCCCAGGAGGCCCCTTCCAGTCCTATCAAGTTTGGTTCCCTGAGTTTTCAGGCAACCATTTTTCTATTTCTGTATATCTTGTCTATATATTTAATTTGTATAAAGTCACCCCTCCTTGAGGCACTGGACTGCCTTACAATGTTATGTGAGGCTTGTGAAATGTCTGTGAGGTTTAAGATCCTTCAGTGAAAGACATTACTACAGAATTGTTGTTGTTGTTGGTAAATGGCTACCAGTGAACAACATCTCCTTTTGTGAATTTTCCATGAAAGCAGCAGTCATAATCCAGTTCAACTCAACATGAGGCGTACAGTCTGATATAAGAGAGAATGTCGGATTGTCATGATTTCTGTTCTATTTACAGTGATGAGTCCTCATTAAAGTAATGTATTAGCCATTTCTAAAAATGTATTAAAGAGAATTCTCCAGCCTCATCAAAATGTTGCCATTTATAATATATCCATGATCACGATCCCCTCTACATTTTAACTTCTAATTATCCTTATTTGACATTGATTAATTACCTCAGTGACTAGGAAACTGAAACAAGACAATTTGTTAAATGAAAGATAGTTGAAGCTAATGCTACTTAATTTGCAAAAACTATGGTGCTTTGCAATCCTCCCCAGATGTAGAAATCCCATGTTAGTGATGCCTGTCTCTCCAATGAATTACAATGTTTTGCATGTTATGAGATGCTACATTCCTGAAAAGGGGAAAAAAAGTGTAAGGAACAAGAAGCATGGCTGTGGACTTAGGAAATTTACTGTATATTAAACACAAATGCCATGTGCAAGAAACTTCATGAGTTTACAATAATAATAGTTGAAACAACAACTGTTGTTCTCCCGCCCTGGCGGGGGGTCAGGCTCGATGATCTACTAGGTCCCTTCTGACCCTTAATCTATGAAACTATGAAACTGAAACTCAGCCTGTTACTTGGGAGCCTCATGCAACTCCATAAGATACCCAAGGTGGCACCCAGGAGCACTGTCTTTCCTAGGAATGATCAGGAATACAGTCTCATCACAGGAATGAATTTAGGATTTTGAAAAAGGGGGTGCTAGCGAGAGTCTACTGGTACAGGGTGTGTGATTGGTGGCAGAGAGGAGTGGCTGAGAGAAGAGGCTTCACTGGCAGACAGCTCACTGCACGTGCACTACACAGTTGAAGGAGATGGTACAACTGCAGCAACACATGCCTCCTCTGACCTGCCTCTGCAAGCCTAGAAGTACAGGTATCTGGATCCAGGTCTGAACATTGCTTTCTTGGTTCATCTGTAGTAATGTAAAAGCTTATTACTTTGGAACTGAGAAGTTTAGACTTTAGAAAACACTTTTAAAAGATAAAAGGAAATGATCATTGCAACTTTGAGGGACACTTCCCCAACCCCGCTGGTTCACCAATGAGTAAAAGAAACCAAATAACCTTTATTCATAATGAATAAAGGTTATTTGGCTAACCTAATAGCCAACAGTGATGTTTGAATTTTATAAAGGCACACATCACACAACAATTAATGGTGATGGGAGAATTTTTACAATCTTTTCTCCAATGCCCAATGAAGGGTGTTTGTGCCCAAATGCTTGTAAAATTTTTTTTTTGCAAAAATCTGGTTGGTCTAATAAAAGATATCATCTCTACTATGAGTCCTGATTGCCTTTTCCTCTAGACCAATATGGCTACAACCTGGATACCTGACACAGTGGTGACAGGAGACACACAAGTATGCAATTATCATTATTACTGCTTGGGTGATAGTTTTAAAAAACTTGCCTCCTGACTTGAGTCAGACAGCTGACTATGGTTTGATTAGTTTCCTATATTGAGTTTTCTCTCATCTTTTTAATGCTTTCAATACTGTTGAGTACAAGTTTGTCCTGGTTATTCAGGAAAAGTCCCATGCTTGTTTAGTTCATGTTAGACCAGAAACCATTTTGTTTCTATTGGAAATCATTCCATTAATCACAGCACATCTAGCATATTTATAAGGTGTGTTACAGGTCTGAACTCTTTGGTATAGTGAGTTGGAAAAAGCTACATTTCTCCCAATTGGTTTAGTGTGCATTTGTTATAATTTGTGCTATCCCTGTTGTGTTTAGGATAACTACATTTTTCCTCTCCTCTTTGATTCAACACCTGTAAACTTCAAGCTTCTGAAATCATTCCTCTGGAACAAGTAAAGGTACAACAAAGAATTTTCTAATGTTAAACTAACGTCAAGCAGTAATAATGACAATTACACACTTCTGTGCCTCTTGTCACCATTAACTGTTGTGTGATGTGTGCCTTTTATAAAATCTTATTGGTATAAAAGGGGTTTATAAAACTTTATAAAATCTTGTTGGTGTCAGATGGGTTTACTTGGCTCTGTGAGATTGTTAAATGCTGTTCTTTTCATGATTTCCTTTAAAATTTATTCAGAAGCTTAAACTTGTATGCAAGCGATTCAGTACACTAAGCCTTTCTCTGCAAGTCAGAATTGTGCAATATAAACCTATCTTCTTGGAAACCACATTTTTTTACTTAATAGGTATTAAGGTATTGCCTCTGAATTCTGAACAGGAGTTGATTTATAAACTACTTCAACCATCTTTATTCAAATTAAAATATTCATTCTCATGACAATATACAGTCAGTTTGTAGAATTTGCTTTCACTGAACTTTAAGCAAGATTTGGAGTGATTTTGTTAAGATTTGATAAGTTAGTCTTTTTTTTTTTTAGCCTTCACAGAAAGTCAATTTTCTACCTTTTGGTTATTTTCTGGAAAGTGCTTTGAGATGCTTCTTTTGAGCAGCTCTGCATTAATTACAGAGGGATATTTTGCAAATATTTTCCACTATGACTGAGATTCAACTCTTCCAGTGGTAGCAGCAGCAGGATTCCTATTCTAATTAGTATATTTTAAGCACCATGTTGATTAGATCTGTTTTGAACAGAATGAAGTGATACAATCCTTAAAGTGTCTGTGGCAACCAAGGACTCATCTTCAGTAGGACTGTCCCTATTGATGCCACTGAATCAATAGTAATAAAAATACTGACACAATTTTCTTTAGAGCTTTATGCTACACTATGGCTTGCTATGTTATGTTATATGCTAAGTTTTAAGACATAAAACATAATATACCATAGCAAGAGTTACTAGCGAGCAGGGAAATAGCCTATGGATGATACTATACATACATAAATCAAGTAAGCAGTACTCTCTCATATGATTTTAGTAAAAACATTAAACTCATATTATCATCACCGCCCTCCCTCGTCTTTATTTGTATACTACTGTGAGTCAGCTTTCTGAAGAAGACAGATGGCAATTCCCAATAGATGTGGGGAATAACTAGGTTAATGTTGAAGCAATATCATGTATCCATGGAAAACGGTAGTATATTTTAAACAAATTGCATGAAAACAAACAGGGATTCATAAATGTTGTTCAAGAGTTCATCTGCTCCTGCCACCTATTTCCTGCCTGAAGTAATAAACCTGTCTGTGATGATGATATAATTTCCACAACAATCAGCTGTGATGTGTCAAGAGATTGTCATATGGTGAGTAAAACTGGACCACATTCTTAAAAATGCGGATTTTATTTTAAGGTAAGTGCCCCCAAGCAATACAAATGTATGTGAGAAGAGAAATAAAGAAAACACAATAGATAAATTAACTTATATCTAAAAAGAATGCTCTATCAAAAGAATTAGTGGATCTTATGCCCCACATACCCATTTAAATTTATTGCAACTCTTGTGAAACAGATCAGGTGCGATGACAGATAGAGATGGGGTTGGAGGGTGGATAAGGATAATATAGGTAGTATGCAGCTTGAAGTTGTAGAAAGAAAGGGAATTAATGGCTGAGGCAGAATTGTAAAAGAAAGCAGGATTTTTCCCTATGAGAGAGAAACCATCTTAATGCTTTTTTTCAGGATTTGTCTTTTTCCCCCCTCTCCTACAGTAGTCTAAAGTATATAATGTGTGTGATATGAAGAGTATAACATATATTTGCTAGTAGAAAAATTAAGTTCTAAATTCAATTGGCTAATGGGGGCTGTTAGTATTCTCAAATGTTAAAAGGTAAGCATTGAGAAATCAAAGTTCTGGATGATTTTAGGTTTCGTAGGAAATAGTAAAGAAATTCTGGAGTAGGGTTTGGCAGCCTGTGGCCCATGGGCCCGATTTGCCCACCAAGTGAGATCATCCTACTCAAGAAGTCTGGATAATGGCAACATTTTGGCAGTAGGTCAACTCAGTGGCATTCTGATGGTGGGGGATTCTGTGGTGTTCAGCACTGGCTGGGTCACATGCATGTCAGCAGCAGTTCAGAGCTGCGGAGAAGCACCCGCTGGGGCAGAAGCACTGTTTTGCCTTGGACCAAGATGCATTATTTTGGCTTGCTACTCCAAAAAGTTTGTTGGCCTCTGCTTCAGAAAGGAAAGGGAATGGTTAGAGCAATAGTTTTCAACCTTTGTAGACTCAAGGCAGTCCTTGTCGGTCTTAAGGCACCCCCTGCTCCAAACAAATTGCCAGCTCTTAGTTTTCACTTGTTTTCTGACTACATAAAAATAATCAAGTGATTCCTCTGCTTCAAAGAGCTTAGAAAGACCTCAGGAGGTCCGTATGTTTTAGACATCAGATTCCTATTTAAAATCTCTGTGTTTATCTTGTGAATCATGTTTGCACACTTAACAGTGCTGACATTGCACCCCGCACCACTCTTGAAAGGATCTCAAAGCAGGTCAGGATTCTGGTAGAAAATCACTGGGTTACAGCCATCAGTGATTGGAAACAGGAGGGTGTAGCTTGTGAGTAAAGGTAACTCTCCTCAGTTATTAAAGAGAGAAGAGTGGGTGAAAATGGAAGTTGGAGTCAGTCTACTAGAATTTGGAAAATTCTGGGAAGTTCTATATAAAACTAGCTAGCTCACCATATTTCATAGTCTTCATAAAGCTGAATTAACTGTGGTCTTTTCTGATTTTAACTGTAAAACATGAATATTGCAAATCAAAGATTAGTGGTGAGTTCTCACCAAACAGCATATCTGTTTACCCAGCACAATATCCCTATAGATAAGGAAAGCTGTATGAGATGAGACTGAAGGAATGATGATAATACCTGCCTTTTATAAAGCAATTTTTATCCATAGATGGCAAAGCGCTAGGTCAGCATCATTATCTCTATTTTACAGATGGGAAAAGTGAGGCAAAAAGCAGTGAAAAAATTGCTCAGATTTACTCAGCAGGTTAGCAGCAGTCAGAAATAGAACCAAGGTCACCTGAGTCCCTGCTTAGTGCCCTGTTTGCTAGGTCACACAACCTCTCTGCTTCTCCTGAAAATAGATAATCCTGCAAAATAGAGCATAAGTGTTGTTAAATAACAGGGTACATACTCATCTCTAAGTACAGATAATTGTTTTCTTTGGACATTTTGAAATCACATGTGCTATTGAAAGAACTGTGGTCTATGGAAGTGAAAAAAACAGAATATTCAATGTTCCTGCTAATGAAGTATTTTTGAAGTTGTCATAAATAAAACACAGCTGGCATACCGATATATATTTCTATTCTAGGCCTCCCAATAGCTTCAACATCTACTTCATCCAGGAGTAGTCTTTTAGTCTTTGACATCCCTCAAATGGCAGAGATATACAATTCATTGTATCATAAAGATATACAGAGGGTGAAATGCTGGCCCCATCAGAGTCGACTGCAGAACACCAACTGTCTTCTGTTGTTCTCTGGAGGACTGATTAACATCTACATTTGCAAAGAAGACTTAATCAGATTTTACTGCATGAAAATGGCAGAAAACTGGCAATATTCAAACTCTGAATGTTTTCATTTTTTGTACTGTCATGAATGTCAGGCCAGTTTAGCACTGATTTGGTCTATTTTGGTATACTGAGATTGCTTCAGCGTTTGAGGCTGGAAGGGGCACTTGGTCCTCTTGGCTAGGGATAGAAATTACATATAAACTAGTATAAAGAATTGGAAGTGGGTTCAAATCTGTAACACAACAGGGGTAGGGACAGAAATTACACATAAGCTGGTATAAGTGATCAGAAACTCCATCTGGTTTCACTTTTATACCTTCAAGGACCACAGTTTTTACCAGGACATTGTACTGGAGCTCATGCTAACTTCCTTGTCCACCATGATCCCTAAATCTTTTTCAGAGTCACAGCAGGCAAAGACTACTGAACAATAGTTCCATATGATTACATTATCCTCTTCTTTTTTTATTCCACTATTTTTTATCATCTGCAAATTTTATCAGCTGCAATGGTATTTGTTTACTTCTAGATCATGATGAAACTGTAATAACATCAGACCTGGTGCCAACCTCAATGGCACCCCACTAGAAATGCCTCCATTTAGTGATGATACTTCACTGACAATGGCTTTATAACATCTGTCAACCAATTCTAACACGGGCTTCAATGCTGGTGAATACTGCACTGTTGTAATTAGAAACTTAAGTTATCTTAAGTGACTTACAAAGTTTCTTGCTGTATAGTTTGGTAGTGTAAGAATGATGTTGTGGCTGTGATAGTCCAGAAAATGTGTGAAAGGCAAGGAATTGTTAGGGTATTATTTTTTATCGGATAAATTATGGAGTTGGGATTAAGTTAAACAAGCTTTCAAATGATAGATATCTTTCTTTGGGTCTCTGTGCCTGGCTTACTGTGATCAGAGACCTAACAAAGACTATTTTATATTCGAAAACTTGTCTAACTTTATCCCAACTTCATAGTGGGTCTGATAAAAGATATCACCCTAAGAAATCCTCGCCTTTATAGCTTGGTAATGTAGTAATGTTGTAGCTGTTACAGTCCAGCAAATGTGTGAAAGGTGAGGAATTCTTAGGGTGACATCTTTTATTGGACCCACTAAGGAGTTGGGATAAAGTTAGACAAGCTTTCAAATGAATACAAGACTTTCTTCTTCAGGTCTCTGTGCCTGGCTTCATGGGATCAGAGACTTACCTGACAAAGAATGTCTTGCATTTGGAAGCTTGTCTGATTTTATCCCAATTGCATACTGGGTCTGATAAAAGATACATCACCCTATGAAATCCTCGTCTTTATAGTTTTGGACATAAGGCATTTAATGGACTTATATGGAAGAGGTTTGAACTAACTCATCAGTGGACCAGGGTCTTTCTTTTTGCTGTAAGGTCTCATGTTTGAGGAATAAAACATTTGCCCGGTAGCTGTGATGGTCCAGAAATTATACAAGAGGCACAGATTTCTTCGAGACATATCTTTTTTAGGACCCACGGTACAGTTGGGATAGAGGCAGAGAAGCTTTCAAGTGCAAGAACTTCTTCCTCAGGTCTCAGTCAGCCACACAGAGTTATCTATACAGATACAGTAGATACAGAAGCTCTAGATGAATGGATATGGAACAGATACAGATACAGAAACTGGAGAAAGACACTCCTGTGGTGTTCAAGGGAACATTATATGTGTACATCTATACAATATATAAGTTATATGTTATAGGGGGTGTGTGTAGAGCGAGAGATATGTATGTTTCCTTGAACACCATGAGTTTCTTTTTTCAGTTTTTATTCTCTTTATTGCTTTTTCCAGTCTATCATCTATCTTTCTATCATCTCTCTCTCTCCTATTTCTAATGTCTTTATCCTCTTTCATCTCTCTCCTTTCTCTCTCTCTCCTCTCTACCTTTCTCTTCTCTCTATCCTCTCCCTCACTCCCCATCACCTATCATCTCTCCGTCTCTCCTTGAACCCCACCGGAGTTTCTTTTTCCCAGTCCCCCGCCGTCACTCTTTTCTGTCCCACGCCAGGCTCAGCAGAGCGCCGCGCAGTCCCGCCCGTGCATTTCCCGCCCCCTGTTGCTG
>NW_017729006.1:23601846-23622733 GCF_001723915.1 Gavialis gangeticus | reverse complement strand
GCCCCCTCCCCTGCCTCCCGGCGCGGGGCCGGCGCCCCAGTGCTGCCCCTACCTGCACCACCCGGGTGAGTGAGCGGGACCAGCCTCCCGCGGGCGCGCGCGCTTTCGCCGGCACCTGCGTCTCCCTGAGGCAGCCGCTGCCCCTGCCTCTGCCCCTGCCCCTGCCCCGGGCGCTCCTGGGGGAGGCGGGATGCTCCGGCGTCGCCTGACGGGGAGACCCGGGCACCAGGAGCCAGCTCGGGGCTGGGGCTCAGCAGGGCAGGGCTCCCGGCTCTGGAGCAGGTGGCAGGATACCGGGCTGGAGGGTGGCGGGCATGCGCGCCGTCTTGCCCGGGGGCAGCGCAGCGCTTGGCTGCGTGGCAGAGGGGGCCGGGGCCGGGGCCTGGGCCGGGCACTCCTGTCAGCGCTCCCTCCAGCCCGCTCCCGGGGGGCTGGACTTTCTCCTCCCTGCCTGCCGAAGTGGCCTTGTCCGCACGATCTTTTTCCTCTGGGGAGACGGGGGTAAAAAGTCTTTCCTGGTGGATTGATTTTGGATTTCTCCCCCGGAGCTGGCACGCGGGTCGTCAAAGTTGTCCGGTCCGGCGGGTAAGCGGGGGCGGCGGGTGCGGCAGGGTGCGCAGCCCCATAGCGCTGTGGTGTCAGCTCGGCGGAGAGCCGCCTTTTCCCTGGACGAGAGGAGCGGGAGCCTGCTCTCCTGGCGCTGCCTGGAAAGAGAAGGAAGGGGACTTTTGTCACGTTTCACACTTGACGTGGGTAAGGGCACACGGTGGGGAACACGGGCAAAGCCAGCTGACGGAGGGAGGGTCAGGACTTTTTAAAAGTGATGTATGAATTTGAAATGGCTGGGCAGGTGATTGGCAGCGGGTTGCTTGAGTCATCTCCCACGGTGCTTCTCAGCCTTTTTTGTACCAGGACACATGTGTAAACACTGATGGCCAGGGGTGATGTGTAGGGGGTGCATGCGTGTGCACCCCCTGAGAGCACTGGTGCACCCCCTGACAGCAGCGCTCCTTGCTTAGGCAACAGGCAGGGGAGGCAGGCAAGAGCCCTAGTGCCCTGCCTGAGACCGTTGGCTGGGGGGTGGGGGCAACAGGAGAAGTGATCCCTGCAGTCCTACCCTGCTGGTCTCTGGCTGGCCGCTGGGGGAGGGGGGCAAATGCCCCCCCTGACTCAGGAGGCACTAGTCACCCATGCTGATGGCCAGTCCCGACCCAGTGAATAGCTTAGTAGAAAACAGCCCCTTGGTCCTGCTGGTGCCCCTCACCCTTGATCCACTATTCTCAGGCCCCCAGTGTGTGGGGCAGAGGGTGGATGTGTGGGGTGGGGCATGGGGGAGGTCTAGCCTGCAAGGGTCAGCTTGGGAACTCTGCCAGCCTGCAAAGGAAAAGCCATGGTTTTTTCCTTTAAAAGAAAATCTGTTTTTAAAGTTTGTTTGCACTCCTTTCATATATTCTTGTAACCCAGTTTTGAGTCGCAGCCCATGGGTTGAGAAACGCCGATCTAGGAATTGATCCTACGTGCACCAGTGAAATGCATTGTAGCATGGCATTTTGATTCCATTTGTGGGGAGAAGTGCCCTCATTTTATGTGATTAAACCATAAAAGCTAATGAGATGGAATAGTTATGAGACCTCTGGGAAGCGCTGAAAAATGCTACTGAACTGTGAATAATTAGCTGCGGTTCCTTGCAGAAGTGTCAGAGATCTGAGAAACTTGCCCTTTCTCAGGCTGCAAGACCACTTCAAGTGACCGTATATGACAGGTTGGCAGGTTTTGGATTCAAGGGGTTTGCTGCTCAGAAGGACTTGGGGAGGGTCCTTCTGTGATGCAGCAAATGTCAAAGATGAGAAGCTATTTGGGGTGCTGGAGACGTATAGAAATACCTGTGGATGGAACTTGTGGATTTCCTGCACGCCCACAGTTTGAAGGGTGGGGAAAATTGCCACATGCCTTGCCGGTTAAAAGTAGATTCCTGAGCATTGAGTGGAATGACACGAATGGACATGTGGTCAGAATTTGAGATTCATTTGTGTTCGTGATTTCCCATGCCCCCTGTTTTCCTTGATTATTTCAAAACCAGGAGCAGAGTTAAGGCTGTATCTTATTAAATAAAAGAGTAAACATTTATTTCATTTCATTTATTAGATGGGGAAAATGATTCCATGACTTATTAAATTATTAATTTTAAAATGCACAAAACCATTCCAAAATTATTTCATAATTTCGTTCCATTATGGTGTTTCTTGCACCTTTCTTTGGGAAACATGGCATTAAATGGTTGCAGTATACTCTCTGTAAAGTCCCCTGGTTCCTCCTCTTCAGCCATGTTCTACTACTGTTTCTTATTGCAGGGATTTCCATGTGTGATTGCTAGGCTAAGGGACAAATCATTGTGCCAGTTCTGCCTTCATGCTGTTTGGCCAGACATATTAGCCCATTGGGCTGACCTGGTAGGACAAATTTCTGTTTCTGTGGTTAGATCTGGAAAAACTTTGATACTGTGGTAGTAGCTTGTTTGTCATACAGCATACTGAAAATCTTTAAAAATAAATCTTAGGAAAATAAGTATTTTTAATCACAACATTGAAGCTTGTAAGCTATAAATTGTTTTGTGAGTGTGGGGATAATCTGAAATTTGAATTCAAGATAACTGTTTATTCTACATATTTTTGCCACCAAGATAACATAAAATGCTACAAAAATTTGAATGCTTTCTTAAATTGTCATGACTGCCTTGCTGTACTCCTGCTTTTGCTCTGATGTGTTTTCCTAACAGCTGGATTTATTTCTTGCTGGAGTCACTTGATCCCAGCTGATGTCCCGCCTATGGCAGGGGGGCTGGACCCGATAATCTCTTGAGGACCCTTCCAGCCCCTAATGTTTATGAAGTCTGTGTTTGGGGTTATACATTTCATGCGTTCTTATTCTATGGAGTCTGGTTTGCAAAAAATATTGGAGGAATTAAATTATTCACAAAATAAGGAAAAACAAAAGAGCTGAGAAACAGGTAAGTCTGAGAAAAAAGTGTGAGCGTCATGAAGAAGCATTTACAATTAAAAGGGAAAAAAAAATCCTTTGCTATGCTGGTTTCCAAGGAAATACTTCCTGGCAGCTAGGAAAGGGGGCAGGAGGGCGGGGGGGGAAAAGAGAAAGTCCAGCTGGAAAAAAATTGAACATGAACACCCTGCATTTCCTAGAATCAAAATATTAGGATATTTTTTCTCTCCTGATGCTAATTAAATGGATTTCAAAGTAGAATCTCTCTCCCCATATCTTGCCTAAACTTCCTTTCTCATTTCCTTGGTTTGCTATTTTATTTATACTTCCTTTCTCTCCCACTCCAAATGCAGTTTAACTCTTTGGGGGCAATAAACTCTATTTTTTTTTTTTTTTTACATTTTCATAAGTGTATCTATCTGATGTAAAAATGTACAGAACATCTTCTTAGCCTAATTAGTTCCCTGCAGTTGTTACATGTTCAACAGCTGCTTCATCATTACTGTCGAAAGAGATGGCTGCATTTCACTGCAGCTGAAGATGTCTTTTCCTTTTCTTGTCAAGGGTAAGCAGGATATGGACACATTCCTGGCACATCACCTTTGAAGTGCAGTGCATGGGGTGGGCTGCGGTCATGTGTGCATCTGCAAAGGGCACGAGAGAAAAAAACAACTTGTGGAGGTTTCAGATGTGCTGGCAGAGGGGAAGCCTGTAGGATGTCTCTCAGTTGGGGGAAAAAAAACAAAACAGTTCATTCCTAACTTTGGCTAGTCTACTTAAGCTACTAATCTCTATCTGAAACAGGAGTGAAGATGTGGTAACCTGGGGTTTAACTCAAGTTAGCCGTTTGGTTCAAGTCTATAGAAGAGATTGGGATTCAATTTATGCTGCTAAGCAGAATTGAAACCCAAGTTTCTATGTCTTCACTGCTCTCTCAACTTGAGTTGGCTAACTTGCAGTGTTGACATACTGGGTCCTGGTTAGGTTGCCTGTTTGGTATGTAATTCTTGAGCCATTTTTTACCACTGCTTCTCCATTCAGGAGTCCATGAGAATTTGCATGAGTGCTAGGGGAGACTGAGGCAAATCTTTTTCACCTGTTTGACCATCACAACATATTAAATCCAAGCTGCAAAGCACTCTATAGGGAGAGCCACAGATTCAGGAGAAGGTGGAAAATGTTACTTCATTGACTGGTTTTTCATGGAATCATAGAATCGAAGGACTGGAAGTGACCTGTTAGATCATCAAGTTCGGTCCCCTGCTGTGGGCAAGAAGTTTTTGGGCTCAGATGAGCTCAACAAAGTGCTTGTTCAGCCTTTTATTTCCTTCCAGCAGTTTTGGAGCCAGTGGTGTGGGATTCTGCTGTTCTTGCTGCCCTTAGGCTTACCTTTTGATGGTAACTAATATGTACTGAAGTTGTTTTTTTCCACTATTTAAAGCGCTTTATCTCCATGACTTAAAAGAAGCGCACTTTATATCACTTTAGAAATGGGTACAGTGCTTTATATAAACCACTGTTAAATGAAGTATTAAGTTTGAAGCACTGTGTTTTACGGCCCTTTAGAAACCTGTAGTGCTTTAAATACTTTCTGTATGCTGATCAAATTTCTGACCAGTGGAGAAGCCTCAAAAGGCTGTGGAGCGTCCCCTGCTTCCTATCCTGGAAAGTGCAGGGAGATTTAGAGCCTTTGCCCCACCAAACACTCTACTTCTATCATGTTTAAGAGCACTATAACTTTATAGTGCTACAAAAAGTGCTCTAAATTGCAGCGCTGTAAAATGTGCATGGAGCGCTTAAGTCTTTTGTATGTTCTTATAAATGTAATTAGCATCAGCACGTTTGTGTGACTTCAGCAGTTTTGTTTAGGCTTTGATTCAGCTCCCCTGAAGGCAGTTGTGGATCATTTAATTGACTTTTATGTGAATTGGATCTGGCCTGAAAGTGGAGCTATGAAGATACTGGGCTGCCACTGGTGCCCTTATTGTGCTACTTCACATTGGCAACGCATAGGGGGTGTACATGCACCCCTTGAGATTTGCCATGCACCCTCTGGAAACACCAGCCATGAAACTGTAAGTGCACTTCCGGCTTGGCAATTAGCCGCTGGGAGACCCCTTCCCTGGTTGGCAATCTGGTGCCCCACACCAGACGTGGGAGGCACCAGTTGCCCATGCTACTTCAGAAAACAGGGTAGCTGGACTAGCCTAAAGAAGCATGTCCTGTGGTAAAAAAGGGGAAAATGACTGACTGAATTGATTCTAATACGAGTTTGAGGTTTTTTGTAACATTTGAACGTTGTTTATCTTACCTAATAGTGATTTCCCTTTGCAGAAAAAATCAGGCACATTTCCCAGCTTCTCTCTGTTTCTAATGTAATTTACTCAGTCTAATTATTATAAGAATGCAAAACAATTACCTGTGGTAAGTACTCTTAGATGAAGCTTTCAGTAATCATTTTGAAAACATGATCTCCCACTCAGTCAGTGTTTGCTAGGGTGAAAAAAATACATGAAATTTATAATTTTCATGCCATATCCAAACGAAGTAGTTAATAGAAGTGTTTAGAAATTTGTGGCTTAGCTGTGTTGATCTTTAGGCTGTCATTATGTTTCTAGGCATAATTAGTACTGGCTGATGGTTCATCCTGCAGAAAACATATATTTCTGCAACTGTTAACAAAGCCGCTTCCTTTGTTCTTTGTAATGTTATTGATGTTCTTAACATATGCATGTATTATTAAAAAAAACTGACTAAAAAATTATGGCCTTGTGCCTGTGTTACTGGATAGGAAATGTGCTTTATTTACAAGTAATATGGTCATTTATGTAATTGCCAGTTCTGCAAACTAAACTTGGGGTCTAAGACCTCTCTTTCCTTATGTTGTATCTTCATTAGTAATGCAAGTTCTCAAGATCTAATTGTGCCCTCAGTGGTCCCTGCACAAATCCCTTTGCCTTCACAGGCTTTGCTCAGCTGCCATATAGTTGGAAGCAGTCCAAGGGGGATCTGACACCAAAAGCAATGATTTCCATCTCCCATAGCTGTGATGGCTAGGAGGAGTCAAGAGTAGTGAAAACTTGCTTTTGTACTGGAGAATGAATATCCAGTGAATATGAATGAACATGTTTTTCATAGATTTCTAGGGTTGGAAGGGACCTTGTAGATCATCAAATCCGACCCCCTGTTCTAGGCAGGAAGAGCTCTGGGGTTAAATAACTCCTTGTCTAATCTCTTCTTGAACACCTCCAAAGTAGGGAAAAACACCATCTCCCTTGGAAGTCCATTCCATACTTTGGCAACCCTCACTGTAAAGAATTTCTTCTTGATGTCCAATCTAAATTTACTCTCCTTCAGTTTGTGGCTGTTTTTTCTAGTAATCCCAAGGAGTGCCCTGGTAAACAGAGTGTCCCCTATTCCCTGCTGACCACCCCCCCCCATGATGAGTTCGTAGATAGCCACAAGATCACCCCTCAGCCTTCTCTGGTGCATGCTGAAGAGATTCAGGTCCCTCAGGATCTTACCTGCAGGCCCTCAACCATACGAGTAGCTCTCCTCTCAACCCTGTCAAGGTTATCCTCATCCCTCTTGAAGTGCAGAGCCCAAAACTGGATGCAGTACTCCAGCTGAGGCCTCACCAATGCTGCATAGAGAAGTATCACCTGCCTAGACCTGCTCATGATGCACCTACTAATGCAAGAAAGAGTGCGGTTAGCCTTACTTACTACCTCCGTCATATTGGCGACTCATGTTCATTTTTGCATCAACTATGAGTCCGAGATACCTTTCCACTGCTGTGGTACTCAGAATGGTAATTCCCAGTCTATAGGTGTATTGGAGATTCTCTTTCCCCAGGTGCAGCACCTTGCACTTATCCTTGTTAAATTACATACTATTCTGATCTACCCACTTCCCCAGTCTAACCAGATCTGCCTGAATTCACTCCCTGCCCTCCAGTGTTTACTGATCCCCATAGTTCAGTGTCACATCTGCGAATTTGAACAGAGTGCTTTCAACACCGTCATCCAAATCACTGATGAAGATATTGAACAGTACTGGTCAAAGGACAGAGCAATGGGGGACACCACTGCCTGCATCTCTCTAGGGAGAAACTGACCCATCCACCACCAGTCTCTGGGTATGTCCCATAAGCCAGTTTTTCACCCACCTTACTGTGAAAAAATCCACATCGCAGCTGCTCGGCTTGCTTGTGAGAACTGGATACAACACAGTGTCAAAAGCCTTTTTAAAGTCCAAGTAAATAACATCTATCTGCACCCCTGCATCTAAGCACTTTGTGACCTGTTCAAAAAAACAGATCAGGTTAGGCAGGATCTGCCTGCTATAAATCTGTCCTGGTTTCCCCTTAACATTTTATTACCCTCTGGCCCCCACAAATGTGATCCTTTATGATTTTTTTCTAAGGTCTTGCCAAGAATAGAGTTGAGACTATTTGGCCTATAAGTACCTTTGTCCTCCTTCCTCCCCTTCATGAAAATAGGGACCACATTGGCCCTTTTCCAGTCTTCTGGGACCTGTCCTAAGCACCATGAGTGCTCAAACAGTTGCACCAGTGGTTTCACTATGACACTGGCCAATTCCTTTGGTACCCTTGGGTGAAGATCATCGGGGCTGCCGACTTAAGTATGTCTAACCCCTCCAAGTGCTCCTTCACTAGGTCAGCGCTAACTGTAGGTTGATTGGTATTTCTTTCACGCCAGACTAAAGTCTTATTGGGAGGTGTGTTTGTATCTGTTTCCAGGAACACAGATGCAAAGAAATCATTTAAAAGCTCCGCTTTATCTTTCCTATCTGTTATGAGTTGCCCTAGTCCATTCTGCAGAGGCCCTATGTTACCCTGTGCCGCCTTCTTGCTCCCAATGTACTTAAAGAAGGACTTTTTGTTACTCTTAATCTTTGTTGCCAACTTGAGTTCTGTATCTGCTTTAGCCTTCACACTGCTTCCCTGCAAGCGCGAGCCAAGCGGGTATACTCTTCCTTGGTGGCTGCCCCCTGCTTCCACAGCCTGTAAGCCTCTCTTTTCCTCTGAAGGCTCTCCTGGATCTCCTTGCTCAGCCAAGAAGGTTTTTTTGGCTCTTTTGCCTCCCTTTGTGTGTACTGCGATGGTACCCCTCTGTGCCTGCAGGATCTGTTCCTTGAGGAAGTCCCACCCTTCTTGGACTCCCAGTTCACAGATGTGATTACCCCTCAGTCCCGCTCTAAGCTCCTGAGCTCATTGAAGCTGGCCTTCTGGAAATCTAACACTTTTGCCTTACTAGTTGTCTTTCCCACCTTTCGCCGGATAATGAATCCTATCAATGGGTGGTCACTATCCCCTTTGTTACCTTGTACCTGTAGATCTCCCATCAAGTCCTCCCCTGTGGCCAGCACCAAGTCAAGTAAGGCATTTCCCTTAGTGGGACTGCACACCTCCTGTGTTAGGTGCAGGTCCTGTATTCAGGGTAGGAACCTACATGAACAGGCAGACCTGGCCAACTGCTCCTCTCCGCAGATGTCTGGGTAATTTAGGGCACGCATGACAACTAGGTCCTTTCAGCGTACTGCCTTTGAGAGCTGTTTCAAGAATTCTAGGTCTAACTCCTCCTTCTGGTGTGGGGGTCTATAGTAGATCCCCACTACCAAGTCCCTTTTACCCCTACTCTCTTCAATCTATCCTTCTTATGTCCTTATCTTTATTACAGAAGATGTAAAATGTTCCCTGATGTATAGAGAAATTCCCCCCCCCACACACACACTTTTCCCCCAATCTATCCTGCCTGTATAGCCTATAGCCCTCAATGCCTACTGCCCAGTCATGGGAAGGGTCCCACCAGGTTTCTATTAGTCCAATCAGGTTGAAAACTTCGTCTGCAAGCAGGAGCGCAAGTTCCTTCTGCTTGTTTCCCATACTTCTAGCATTAGTATAGAGATGCCTAAGCCTCCCAGTAGGTGCCCTTAGTACTCCCCTATCCTGATTCTTAGTGGGCCCCTTAGTACTTACCTGGTCAATTCCAGTGTGCTGTTTGTGGCTTGTCTTTCCTGATCTCATCCTGATTTTGACATCCCCGTCCCCCAATGAAGCTAGTTTAAAGCTCTGTGTAGAAGCTCTGTCAACATGTAAGAGAGAGCTCTTACCTTTTGGAGAGAGATGTAGACTGTCACGTCCCAGCAAGGTCCTATCCTAGAAGTACAGATCTTGGTCTAGAAAGCTGAACCCTGTATGGTTGCACCAACTTTGAAGCCGTGACTTGACCTCCTTAATGCAGTTGCTGTGGTGCTGGCTGCAACTGCAACTGTGTTGAGGAGGTCAACTTTGCAATGCAATGCAATTTAGATTTCTAAATCTATTGTAGTCCAGGAGTCAATGAAACAAAACTGAATATCAACACGGAACTGAATCTGACTGTACACAAAGCCTTGAGAAGCACATTAAGAGAGACTTTGATTTGAAGTGCTCCAAATTCTGCTTCAGTTTGGAATACTTCAAGTTCAGAGAGCTTCAGCTGTGTGCAGCTGTGTACCTCTTCCCCATCCCTCTGAGCACTTCAGAATGGTTGCAAAGGCATTCAGTGGGGGTGCTCTCCAGCCAAACCCTTTTCTTCTGAAATCCTTTGCATGTCTTTTGGCTGCTGGTCTCCAGAGTTTCCAGAGGACATCCAAAAGTGTATGAAAGTGCTCACAGGGGCTGCACCCAGATGGGCGAGCATGTGCCTGTTGTGGTGTCTCAAAACAGTTTGAGATGCCACAGGAGGCATGCTAGGAATGAAAAAATGTTCCGTGCATTGCATATGTGCAGCACGGATTCTAAGTTTGATACCAGGAAATCCCAGTATCAGTAGGCTGGAAAAAAGTGGCTCCTGAAACAGCTGGAGGCTGAGATCTCCACAGACACACTCTACTACCCAGCCTGAGTGTCTCTGTCTGCCGTGTGTCCTTGCTACTCCAGCATGCTGCCTCAGACCCAGGCTTTGTTCCTGGGAGGTGTGGGTCCCCCACCCACTCCCATGGCACACGGCCCTCACTGCCCCTGGTGGCAGCAGCCAGCAGTAGGTCCTCAGGGTGCTTGTGGCCCACAGTGGGCAGAGCCACCAGCGATGTACAATTCTCCCTGAGACCTGCGGGTTACACATGGTGGAAGGACCCGGTCCAGCCTGCTGGACTGGGCTGGCTGTTGCTGCCACCTGGGGCTCCTGGCACTGCATTCAGGAGCTGCACACCATCAGACCAAGCCGGCTCCTACCTCCATCTGCCCACCACGTGGAAGCAGAAGCTGGCCCAGCCCAATGGTGCACAGCCCCAGGTGGTGGCAGGAGGCAGCCTGAACCTGCTTGAAGCTGCATGCCAGTGGGCTGGGATGGCTCTATGCACCATAGTTTGTAGGATCGGAAGGGACTTGAGTAGATCATTGAGTCCAAGAGCAGATCATCAAGTCCGAAGCAGATCATGTGTAGCCCCTGGGTGTCAGGTGGTACTGCTTGCTGCCAGGGGACTGTGCCTGAAGTGGGCCATGGGAACCCTGAGGATCCAGTTCTGGATGCTGCTGCATGCTGTGGCGGGGCAGGTGGGTGGGCATATGGCACCCCCTGCCACCAAAACCTCCCCCGCAAACCCCATACCCACTTACAAACCCCACACCCATGAACCCCCTCATGATCCACCCAGGAACCCCACATCCACAAATTTCCCACCCCCAACCACATACCCATCCACAAACCCCACACCCACTCCTACACCCATCCAAAAGCCCTCCCTCCCTTCCTCCCCCTCCTTGAAATCTCACAACCTGCATGCCCAGTTGCTATGTGAGATGAAACCTGCTGGCAGGAGCCGTGGCTGCGGGGGTAACTGCCACACTGTGGCCGTGTTCCATGCCCACACCTGTGCTGGGACATGAAGCCAGGAACCACTTGGGGGGTTTTGTGGGCTGGGGGGAGGGCTGGAGGTGGCAGGATGGGTGTGTTAGTGTGTGAGAGAGAGAGAGAGATGAGGGTCAGCGATGGGGGAGCGCTGTGGGTAGGAGAGGCTGCCAGAGCTAGGCTTAGAGCCCCCCTGCTCCCCTGTGCAGGGGGAGGCCAGCCTGGAAGGGAAGGGACTTCTCAGCCTAGGCCCTGAGCCCTAGTTGAGGGTTTCCCAGGAATGACAAGGTAATTGCTGGGGCCTGGGAACAGGCGCAGGGAGCAGAACAGTAAGGGCTGGCGCTGCTCAGAGCTGCAAAGTAGCAGGCGGGACAGCTTCAGCTGGACTCATGTCCTGGTGTTGGGGTGGAGCTGCTGCCAGGAGGGAGCTAGTGGGGGTCAGGCAAGGGTTGCGGATCAGAAGTGAGGGGCACTGGCAAGGCTGTGGGTTGGAAATGTGGCTTAAGGGCATGGGCGGGGCAAAACACTAGCATATCAGTGCTGCTGAGTGCCAGAAAGCAGCTGCGGGTCCAGTTGCAGCTCTCCCCACATCCTAGTGAGCACCAGGAACCCAGCTGGAGGGCAGACAAAGTGGCTGACCTTCTGGCCATTTGGGGCCAGAAGGACACACTTCAGCAGTTCAAAGTGGGCTGCCATAACGAGCACATCTTCTGGGTGATAGCTGCTCAGATGCTAGAGTAGGGACACCAGAAGACATGATACTAGTGCCATACGAAGGCCAACTGTGCAGCCATGGTTCACTGACAGCTGGCCCAGACATGCAGGAGGCTCTGTTGCAGTTCCCCTGCCGTCCCAGTCTAGGTCTGGCAAGGATGCAGCCATGGGGCTACAGGTCCAAGGGGGTGGATGCTGTCACAGGTGGCAGGAGGTCACAGCCCAGCAGCAGCCCCCACTGCCAGGCTGCTACAGTGGGGGATACAGAGGATGCAGGGACCACTCTAGGTTAGGTCTGCTGCAGCAGTCCAGCTGGCACAAGGGGCTAGTGTCCCCAGATACCAACTGGCTGGGCCTCCGAAGCTCCTGACTATTTGTATCACCCAATTATTGTGGGCCCTGAGGCCCACATGGCTAACTAATAGCGTCTAATATATGGGGCTAATGGCTATGACACAATAAAATACTTGGGACAACTAATGAAAAAACCAGGATAGAAGTGTAGGTCAAAGGGTCAAAATGTGAAAATAAGTGCACCTGAGGGGGACACCAAGCAGAGCTCCCCAGGTCATACCCACTGGTCCTCAAAGGCATCCAAGGAGCCGGTGGATGCCGCCCACTGGTACTTCTCCTGTAGACGTGTATAGACAAGTGAGAGGAAAGTGGCCCCTCAGTCTCTAGACACCTTCCTGACCAGAGTCTCCTTCCTGGTCAAATACAGGGCCTGCTTGGCCAGGACCGGGAGGAGGTTGATCAGGATGTCCCGGCACTTGGTGGGGTTGCGGACGGGGTGACCAAAAATAAAAAGGTGGGGGGTGAATTCAACTAGAACCTCAAGAAGAGGCTCTGGAGGTGGGGGGGCTGCAGCCTGGCACACTCGAGGATCATGTGCGCCAGGGTCTCCCTCTGCCCGCAGAAGGGGCAGGAGACTGGGGTGTCTGTGAAGCTCGCCACATACACACCGGGGGCGACGGCTCCATGGAGGAGCTGCCAGCTGAGGTCCCCAGTGGCTTGTGGGATGAGAGTGGAGTACAAACTCAGCCACTGGGGTGCCCCAGCCATTACCTCGCTGAGCAAGTCCTGCCACTTGGTGTCTGGGCGGGATGTGAGGGTAGCATGATGGACAGTGTAGTGCATGAGCATGTAGAGGTGGCTGCAATGGATGGTGGAAAAGCAGGCTGGTCTGGTGTTCTCAGGTGGTGGAGTGGGGAGGTGGTGGAGCTCAGGTGGTGGAGCGGGGAGCACCATGAAGCGGGGCGAGGGCTGGCCCCACGACAAATTCTGGTGGGCTGGAGGACACGGAGGGGTGGGGGCTGGGACTGCTGCTGCGCAGGACCTGGTCAACAAAGGAGCTCCTGAGGGCAAGTAGCCCTGAGCTGCTCACAAAGGCAGCTTTTTATTCTGCTGGGTCCAGCATAGGTGCTGGCCCCAGCCTCTAGCTCCCCCAGGCTGAACATCTGGGAGGAGCTGGGCAGGGTCAGTTTGCCTCAAGTGGCACAATTTGCCCCACATCAAAGTGCATGTTCAGGCATGTGTGCTGAGGGACAAATCTCTGGCACAAATTTGGGTCACTGTTGTTTGAGCTGCTGCAAGTGCGCGTGCCTGTATGTGTGGACATGCCCCAGCTGTTTAAAATTTGCTCTCCCTCCCTCCCCCCTGGAAGATGCACATGCTTCAGCAAGTGCTTCAGAAAAGTTCCTCTTTTTGAGAGTCATTTTTGAAGCACTTCGGCTGTTTCTGAAATATTTCTTTGGATGTGAATATCTACACTGTCACTGTTTGGAGTGCTTTAAAGGGTCTTGGAATGCTTCAAAGAGCCTGTCTTAGTGAACAGACTGAAAAAGAGTGAGGGTTTCTTTTAACGTCTTTTGTTTTTTGTTATATTAGGTACTACTCAAATGGTAGCAAGATAGTCTCTTATTTCTTAAAAGACTAGAAATAATTGAAGAACGTTGATGTATTTTGGTTTGCTGCTTCATGCAGTCATAACTTATAAGATCTGAACTACACTTAATTCCAAATAACTGTTTTGTTTATTCTGTGTGCAGTGAACCATATTGCATAAGTTGCACAAAATTGCATAAGTGTACAGATTTTTAACAAGACTTCCTAGTGTGTGGTGTTTGAGCTGCCACATCTCACAATGTAAAAAAAATAATGAAAATAAGCTTTGAAAAAATGCAACGATAATGGCACCTGTAACTCATCAGAATACTATCAGACCCTACCCTCATGAACTACTGAGATATATGTAGCCAGTTCTGTTCACTGTGATTTTTAAACAAGTATTTAGCCTGTAAAGTGGACCTTCAAGAGGAGCAATCTATACATTTTGACAAATAATTATAGCAAAAAAAAGAAAGGAAAAAGATTAGAAAAGTGGTTAGAGGTGCACTGATATATCGGTTCATATTGGATTGGCACCAATTAAAAGAAAAATTGACATTGCAGGAGACCCTTGCCATTCATGGGGGATCTGTTCTGAAGATCCCTGCGAATGCTGAAATCTATGAATACTGATGGGGCTCCCCCTGCCCCCTGCCACAGCTGCCCCCTGCTCCCCCGCCCCCAGCAAGAGGCTGGAAGTGTGGGGTTCCCCTGCAGCACCTGGGGACTGACCATGGCTTTCTCTGGGGGAGAAGATGCGCTTGCCGCGACTCACCCAGTTGGTGCGGTGCACTGTGAATGTTTGAATCCGCAAATAGCAAGGGTTTCCTGTATTGGCAACCAGCCTTTTTTTTGGCCAGTGTAGCTGATAATGTCACTGATAAATGACATGCATGTGCACAGCTGGGAATGCAGCCCTGCAGCTTGGAGACCATTGCCCAGCCAGTAACCTGCTGGGGGGGAAGGTGTGGAGGGAGGGAAAGTGTGTAAGGGGGGGTGGATCAAGGCCCCCATGATGAAGGAGGGAGTGAGGTGGGGGTAGGGGCAAGTGCTGCCCTGCTGGGGCAAGGCGGGGCATGGGACAGAGCTGTGGGCAGCTCGTCCAGTGGGCATGGCAGGTGGGGAGAGGGGGCAGCTCCCTGCCATTACACGCACCCCTGGAGGAGGCATGGGGGGCATGTACTGTGCTGGATTTGTGCATGGGGTGAGCATGGGTTGCGTGCTGCAGGCTTGGGACCAGGAGCTGTGCTGGCCTCTACCCACTGGGAGGGCTAGGCTGAGGCTGAACTCAGGGCGGGTGGTGGTAGTGCTGGGTGGGGGGGACTATGGGGTGGGCTACAGCCACCCCAGAATTCCCTATAACCCCTCCTCCAAGCACCACCACCTCCTGCCCTACCCCCACCTGCCCTGAGCATAGCCCAAGCCTAGTCCCACTGCTGGGAAGATGCCAGCACAGTCACTGGCTCCAAGTGGGCAGCCTGCCCTCACCTGCACACAGATCTGGGGGCACATGCCTCCCATTCCTTCCCTGGGGATGTGCACAGGTGCAGGGAGCTGCTCCCCTCTTCATCCCCCCCATACTCCCCCTGATGAGCTGCCCGTGGCTCTGTCTTGGACTCTGCCCCACCCTGGCTGGACAGCCCCTTCCTCTGCCTCTGCCTCTGCTTCCTCACTGTGGAAGCCTCAATCTTCCCCCCCACCCCACGCCCTTTCCCTCACACAGACTTACTAGCTGGATGCTGCTCTCCAAGATGCTGGGCTGCATATCGGCTATCAGATCAGTATTGTCCGATATGGCTGGTTAATAATTGGCCATTGGTATTGGCCAAAAAAAATCTCTATTGGTGCACACCTAAGAGAGGTTAAATAACTCAAAAACAAAACAGAACATTTCACCTTGGTCTCAACAAAATGTTTCAGTTTGTCCCAAAACAATTTGTTTTTTGGTTTCAGTGTTTAATGGACAACACTGAAAAATATGTTCAGCCCAAACCAAATATTTTTCATGATATTTTTGGTTTGGCCACCAATAAAATAACCAGTATTCATCCAGCTCTAGTAAGGGGTCCAATACTGTGAGCTCCGTCACTCTAACCTATAGGAAGCTGCACTAGATTCCTTCCAGCAAACCACCAGTTTAGGGAACCCTTTGTTAAAGTGCCAGCTTACTTTTCAGCACCCCCACAAAATCCTGCCTTCTAGGAGTGTTCATAAGGCTAGAAACTATCTACCACACCAGAGGATCTAGACCTCATACCAGCAGCAACATGTCAAGCTATCTTGTTGGACACTTAGTTACAGCTGCCAGATTTTTTTTGCTGCTCCATGTTTTACCTTATCACTTTATAGACCAGGACTTATTGAGCATAAGCACATGCATAAATCTGTAAAGTTGATCATGAAATAATTTTCTTCAACATAATATTTGGACTGGGAAAAAAAGCAGTAACTAAAAAGAGAAATGAAAGGGGAAGATGAAGGGATTAAAGCAGGATACATAAATGAGAGCGGGTTTTTGGGGGAACTGGTAAATTTTGAGTTATATAGTGTTTGCCTGCTCTGAGTCAGGCAGTGAGGCACATGGCGCTGCGCTGCTTTCATAGGCAGCAACAAGGCATGGAACAGGCAGAGAGCAGCTGTAGACCACCTGTGCCCCATGCAAAGATTGGGGGGGCCACTGGCCCCCCTTGGTTACCCGGCACCACACCCCTGGAGGAGCTGCTAGGCTCTTCCTGGGGATGATGCGGGGCAGGCACAGGGGTCCCGTGGGCTCTGTCTCCTCTGGTTTGGCAGTGCAGCCGAAGCTGGCCCTGTTCCAGGCCCCACCTTGGGCAATCCGGGGCCAGCGCTGGTGCAAGACGGTGAATTTACAGGGGCTGCCGGTGCCAGGCAACAATTCTGGGTGCAGGGGAAGGGATGGGCACAGTGGGCCCCAGCCCTGATCCTGGCCCTGACTCTGCTCCGATCCCTTCCCCGTCCCAGCCCCATTCCCCACCGTGGCCTTTGTCCCTCCCCCCACAGACTTTCAACTCCCCCTCCAATTTTTTTTCTCCCTCTGCCTATGCTACCCACTCCACCTGTCTCTTGAGTTCACCAGCCATGCCTGGTTTGCTTTGTATAATTCTGGGAGTTTCTGCTAATGCATTTTTTCATAAGTCACATACATTTCTTCTTTCTTCCTAAAGCAAAAGATGCAATGATGTTGGGAATATCTTTCTGCATCTTAGGACCTCTGCAGGAGAGGCAGTGCCTAGGAAGTGTTTCTCTTGCCCCTGCTCCTTGGGGGACAGAAGACATTACCCTTTTTTATGCCTAAAATCTGAAGAGGTATTCCACAGGACCAGAAATAATTTGCCTGGAGAATCTTTAGTACTTATAATGATGTTTGAGAAGGAAAGACTCTGACTTGACAGATAGCTGAGTTGGTAGGGCTGGCAGGGGAAATAATTGCATACTGCATGTTGCATGTAAATTGAATCCATTTGATATGACATCACAGAAACATACTACACCAGGAATCCCACCTTATCAATATTACTGTACCTTTAATGGATGAACCTGAATGTTAATAACAGAAAGGTGTTTTGATGCATGTTCTTTAGTTATGCATTTTTTCTTTCTGTTTCATTGTATTTCTGTTTTTCTCTTGGCAGGTGATCTCAATATAACTTCTTTTCAGTAAACTAGTTGCCTTATTTGAGCCACTAAATAACAAGGGTTCTGCACAGAACTTGGTTGGCTTTTGATCTCCATTGCAGTAGTGTAAATTCACTGAACTCTATACTGTGAAAATGCGTAAATGTGATAAGGAACAGAACTATTAGGCTAAGTACAGATGGTCAAAAAGCCTGAGGCTGAACTAACTCACCCTTCACAGGTAGGTCTAAACTGCATAGATTGTACTGATAAGCAAGTGAACAGACATTCACTTTTGATTCCAGAAATGTAGCCACATGCCTGCAGTGGCTCAGGCCAGAAGGGGGTCACTAGAGCATGCCTCCCTGCTGGACTGGAGCAGACAGCTTGGGCCAAGGCTAGCTTGCCCACTCTGCACGGGAGAGGGGGGTTGGGTTTGTGGGAGTGATGCAAAGCAACCTGGGATGCTGGAGAACTGTGAGTTAGCTTGAATCTGGAGGGGATCTGGGACAGAAATTCAATAGACTTAACTAATTTAGGTTAAATCAGTTTGATACTACATCCATCCAGGTTTATCTTAAATTGGTCTCAGCCATTTTGAAAGCAGTTTATTTGCATTGAACTGGGCTAGGGACAAACATTACTCAAGTGATCTTAAGTGATCAGAACTGGTTTAAACCTGTAAAGAGCAGATGTTCAGTGCACATAAACCAGTTTGAAAATGGCTGAAACTGGTTTGAGATAAACTTGATTGAATGTATTACACTTAACTGATCTGGGTCAAACCGGTTTATGCAATATCTGTCCCAGACCCCTTGCTGGTTTAAGTGAAATCAGACTCACCCAGCATCCCGGCACACTGTCTGGGCTGGGAGGGGCTCTCTGTTCGTTCCACAGCAGGGCTGGCCCTTCCCCTCTGCTCCCTGGCTTCAGCTCTAGCAGAGACTGCAGGCGTCTGCCTGGCTTCTGCTGCCCACCTTCCCTCTAAGCAAGGATTCCACCGTCCCCTTTGCCTTACGCAGACGCATTAACTAGCACATCACATGCTGGCTATGGTCCGTGCTGTGGCAGATGGAACAAAAGGAGAATCAACAGGTAGCTGAGAATGTCCATCTGTTGTTTTCTTAATGGGGCAGTAAACAATGAAGAGTGATAAACACTGTTATCAATTCTCTGCTGGGCTGTTCAGGAAGGGGGGGATGCCCCTCCCCTCCCTAATCATAGTGTCCTGCTGGGGCCTGGCCAGCCCCCTCCTTAGCTCTGCACTCTGGAAGGGAAGGGAGGGATGCTCTAGTGCTCCTGGCTTCCAGCCTGAGCCACTGCAGGCATGTGCCTGCATTTTTTCAGTCCAGAGGGAATGTCTTCATGGTTACAAACTGGTTTAGCCTAGCCAGGTTTTAGCCTAACCTGCAAAGACTGAATCAATTCAGGCTTAGGCTTTTTGGTTGTCTGTCCCTAGCTCTGTTGCGTTCCAGATTTGAACCAGTTTCTGATCTTCCGATTTTATACTGGTTTATGTGTAATTTCTGCCCCAGCCTTAAAATTCATATTGTTAAAACAGTTTTTCAGTGATTCCAGCTGCTTAGAAGTGTCTAGAATGAAAATAAAAGTAGTAGTAGGTAATGCTGCTAAGAGTTTCTACAAATACTGTAACTAAACCCTAATCTGTTACAGCCAAAACGTATTTGGTTTTTCTAACAATGCATAGATTGGGGATAGTTTCTTCAGTTTGGCGAACAATTCTTATGAGTACCATATGGTTTCTTTATAGTTTACTGTACTGTTTTATTGTAGAGTTTGTTTGCATGGCCATCTGTATGCTTCACACATGTCATTGGGCCTAAATATTATGTCACATTCAAAACCAATATTAAGAGACGGTTATTAAGGTTGTAGAGTTAGGCTTGTGCAACCTTCATTTGGCCCCATTGTACATCTGCATTATGATATAGACTTTAATGACATAATTTGTATTATTTTTCCGTAAGACCCCTTTTTAATTTAGGCCATAGGATGTATGATGCTCACTTTGTGAGGATCTGTTCAGTATTTGTTTTATCCAATGTGTGGCCCCAGGCCTTATTTATGGCATACTGCTCAAATCTGGTTCTGCATACAGAATTATTAATGTTTATTAATTCTTAATGTTTGCATGTAGCAGGTTCAGAGTTACTGCTAGCTCAGAACCTTTAAATATGATACAGTCCTTTAACACAGTTCATAAAGGGGTGATTCACAGCCTGGGGCCTCTTCCCAGGCCCTGAGAAAGTGACTTCTTGCTGCTGCTCTTTCAGCACTGATGTCTTCCTGCTCTCCCTCTCACAGGAGTTTCCTCTCCTGGTCTTAGGGCTGGTGCCTCTAGCCTTGCAGCCCTGGGTCTTTTGCCAGACCTTGGGAGAATCCTTGGCCTGGTGTTTCAGTTGCCAGCTGCCAGCCAAGCACCTGCACCTGCAACTCTCTGTCTGACCCCAGGTTCCCTTTCTTAGGGCCCTTTAGCTTCCTGTGGCCAGCTACTAATCTGTAAACTGTTTGGTCCTCCAAGACAGCCTGCAGTAAGGCTCTCCTGCCTCCAGCTGGGCTGTAGTCCCTGCCAACTTGCAGGCTCCTACAGCAAGGAATATGCAGGTTGCTGCAAGCTTCAGTCTGCTACAGAGCATTTCTGTAGTACTTATCACTATAATAACAGAATCTCAGCTGCATCAATTAATTTGTGCAATACCTCTGTGATGTGAAGGGGTGGTATTAACCCCATTTCATAGATGAGAAACTGAGGCACAGAGACTAAAGCAAAATATTCCTTAATTTTAGGTTCTTAGTTTGGAATACCTAGGACCTGAATTTTTAGAGTACTTTGCATTACATGACACTTTGGCTATCCAGAGCACAGCAGAATAAACCCCCTCCACCAGATGCCGGAGGGAGTGGGGTGGGGGAGGGGGCTTATTCTGCTGCTTGCCCCAGGCACAGGGAGTGGTGGGGCCAGGATGGGCAGACCCTGCTGCAGTGCCTCGGGGACAGAGGTGAGGAATGACCCCACTTCCTGCCCCCCGTCTAAGGGGCCTGCTGGCTGGCGTCTGACCCAGCCCCTGCCTGGCTCCTGGAGCAGCGAGGGGGGATGACCATGGCAGGGTGGCAGCCCCTTTCATGGTTTCCTTGAGCGTGAGCCCCTTCCTGGTGGAGGGGCCGCACTGTGGGGTGAGGAAAGCTGCTACGGACCGGAACGGCAGCGGTGCTACAGGGGGCTCTGGCCCCCTCCGAACCCCAGTGCTGCCATGCATAGTCTGCTACAGCTCTGCCTGCCTTGCAGCAGGGCCCCTCTCCTGGGAATGGGCTCGTACTCCCCGACACCATGACTGCTGCTGCTGCTGCTGCCCCCATCAAGGCCCCTGCTCTCCTGCCGCTGCAGCAGCTGGGCAGGGCTGTAGCTAGATGTTGGCCAGCTTGATCCCCTTAGGCTGGGAGTAGGGATGGGGGTTATTTCCCCCTCCCTCCTGTGTCTGGTGGAGGGAGCTTATTCTGCCACTTGCCCCAACCAGGGAGCCAGTGGTGGGCAGAGCCGGCTGTGGTCCCCTGGGGGCAGTGGGGATAGAGGGAGGAATAACCCCCTTCCCTGCCCCCTCTGCCTCTGGGGCCATGTTGGCCCACCACTGCAGCAGCAAGGGGGGAGCACCTGGCAGCAGCTCGGGTCCTTGCCCATAGGACAGCAAGGGGGAATTAAGCCCCTCTCTGGCCAGTTCAGCCAAGGCTACTGCCCAGGCTGGCCAGCCCCCAACCCCCCTCCCCCCGCCCCCCACAAA
>NW_017729006.1:23599699-23600770 GCF_001723915.1 Gavialis gangeticus | reverse complement strand
CCCCCACAAACACAGCTTCTCTTCAGCCGAGGGTGCTCCAGACCCCTCTGGCTCCTGGCCTGAGCAACTGTTGGCATGTGCCCATATTTCCTTGGTGCACAAGGAATGTCTGTACAGTACAAACTGGTTCCACCTAGGCAGGTTAGACTAACCTGCAAAGATTGAATCAGTTCAGGCTCTGGCTTTTTGCATGTTTGAATGTGTAGCCTTAGACAGCTGATACAAAATCCAAACCTGACTCCTACCTATGTCGCATCCCAGTTCCCAAACATGGAGAACATTTTAAAGGAAAACTTGCCAGATTTTAGTTGTTGTTGTAGGCAAAACAATTTACAATTCTATGGGTTCAGTCTTGGAAATGGCTGAATCATTTTAGATGGAGTGTTCACAGAAGTTGAAGTAGATGGCCTGTATGGAGAATTTTATCCCAACCGGTTAAAGTCTGGTAAAGCTATAAATAACTGGAAAATGATTACTTTCATGGGAAGAGCTGGTCAAACATGATATTAACCAAACCCATATATATGTGACATTTAAGAATAGTCCTTGTACCAGACATTCTGTATATTTGAACTTTTCTAAGCTAGACTGATAATCTAGAGTTTCCAGTAGTAGTGATCGTAAAACAATGCCTATGTAAAATTTACTTACTGTAAAAGGATGCCTGTGATCACATTTTGTTTCCACTGGACTCATTTAATACGTTCAGGGGACTTGTTATATTGCTTCCCCTTCTTTCTCTTTCTCATACACACACAGGGTACAGTGGTCTGGCAAGTTACAAGAGTTAATAATTTACAGTAAGGAATGGGAGATCTAGACATTGTAGTTCTTCAAGATTCATATTACGTCCTGCAAATAATTGGCAATACGTACTATGGCCTACGTGAATTACACGAGGAAACAACGGCATCTAGAGGACCCTTCTGAACTGAATGCAGTTTTCAAGTGTGTATACTTGTAAGACAAATCCCCATTATCAGTTCTTTTAGACACTTGTGTATACAGTGATTTGTGACATCACTGGAACAATGAAATCCTTCACATGCTGTGCTCACTACTGTAGTACTG
>NW_017729006.1:23590994-23594699 GCF_001723915.1 Gavialis gangeticus | reverse complement strand
CTGCAAATAATTGGCAATACGTACTATGGCCTACGTGAATTACACGAGGAAACAACGGCATCTAGAGGACCCTTCTGAACTGAATGCAGTTTTCAAGTGTGTATACTTGTAAGACAAATCTCCATTATCAGTTCTTTTAGACACTTGTGTATACAGTGATTTGTGACATCACTGGAACAATGAAATCCTTCACATGCTGTGCTCACTACTGTAGTACTGATTGTACTGTTGGAGCCACTGCTCTCCTGTCTTCAGAAAGGAAAGAATTGAAGCCGTTTTTTACAGTCATTCTGAGATGCCCAAACTCACTACTGATTTCTGGAATGGTAATTTAGCAGATGGCAGAGCTGTTGCTAATTTATCTTTTGGATACAAATTTCATATTTTTTTAAAGAAAGGTGTTGAATCACAACAAAGTGTATGAGCATATTTCCCCTTGTTGAGATTCAGCCTGTCAGAGAAATAGGTACTTGCTTTCTTCCCATTGATCCTGGCTGGGAAAGTTTATGCTCTGATGCCTTAGTGGCAGTCACCAGAACTTGAATGGAAAAAAGAATAAGAACCAGTGGGTTTCTCTGTGTTTAAAACTTATAAAAATGAAATTCAATTTTGAATTCAGATTAAGATTTGTTTCATTACACTGGGTTGATTTGTTTCTCTTGCCTTGAAATAGAAATTGCAAGTCCTTTGGTAAATAGATAGAAAGATTGTTTAGGTTTAGCTTGTTTCTGTAAGTCCCTCTTATTGTTGTGGTAAAGTGCTATATTTTTCTTTCTGAAAGGAACACTCGTTGTAAGAGAAGCTCTTTCACCCCTTACAGTACAGCTGTTGTATTTGTGCTGTGGGTGAAGGCAAGTGGATGGCTCAGAATGCCCCAGTTCTGCAAACACTTAAACATGTATGCAACTTTACTTGTGAGAGTAGTCTCATTCACTTTTTACTGGAGTTTTTCACATACACAGATCTTTAAAAGATTGGGGTCTTAAATTGTACTACATCGTAACTCTTCTCTCTGTTGGTACTAGGAGGCTCTCTTCTGAAAGTGAAGACCTAATAAAAATGATATTTACAGATAGTGCTGCCATAGCTAGGTCTTATGTTTGCGTGTTTCTTGTTTTAAGTTGCTTGGTATTATTGCTTTTAAAATATTCATTCAAATTAAACCTGTGACATGATACTGTTGCTGGCTGCTGGGTAGAGCATTGCAAAGTCAAATACTGAAACTGTGATCTCACCAGGGATTGCCAAGAAGGAACACAAGACAGCGACTGGAAACGTATTTAATTAAGGCACAAATGCTTATGGAACAGTCAAGGAGAAGGAAAAGTTTTGAAGGGCAAATACCAGCAGGAAGGTTTTAAATCTGATAATAACAGTTATAATTAGGTAGCACTTCTAGGGCAGGGAGCTGGGGGGTCAAGAATTTAGGTTTATTCTTAACTCTACTACTGATTTATGACTGCAGGAAAATAGCTTAATTGCTCTATAATTGTAGGGTTTGTCTACAGGGGTACTTAGATAAAATAATCCCAGTTAACTAATGGTGTGAATATAAACTGAATTCGTTAAATTTAATTAAGTCACCATATTGAGAATTAGAGAGCTCTGAATTCAGTTTATTTTAATTCATTTGCAAAATGGTAGGACTCTTTATGTTCCCTGCTCTGCACCTTGAAGGAAGAATAGGATAAAAGCCACAGTTAAAGGGGAGAGTGGATTGATTTTTAAGAGATTTTTAAATGAGTGATTTTGATTATGATCAGGGATCTGGGTTTTCCATTTGCTATGGAAAAATGCAGATTTCTCTGCAGTGGGAGTGGGGGCAGGGGAGAAAGGGGGCCTCCATGCTCCAGCTACAGCAGCTGCCAGATCCTGTAGCCCTGGCAGATGTGGAGCCCCCCTGGCAAGGCTGGTGGGATGGGCAGGGGGCTGCAGTTTGGGAGTGAGCGGCACTGGCAGGGCCAAGGGGGGCTGTGGCTTTTGAGTGAGGGCAATGGCATGGGCAGGGGCAGGGCACCAGCATACCAGGGCTGCTCAGCACCACAAAGCAGCAAGGGGGATGGCCACAACTGGACCAGTGTCCTGGTGAGTGAAGGGGGCAAGGGGAGCTCTGAGTTTTTCATAATAAAAAGAACAAATCAAATGCCAAAATATATAGGTATTTAGATTTTATTTTATTGTAATGTATGAGGCAGTGGTAGGCTTTACAATGGCCTTAAAATTGTAAATATATCAATAAAACGGTGTTCAACTGACACACACACACACTCACACACACACACACACACACACACACACACACACACAGAGAGTGGCATTTTATTTTAATTGTGGAAAAACAGAATTTGAGGCTTTTATTTGGAGAACTTGGGTTTTTTAATCAGAGAATTTTGGATTTTTTAAACAGAGAAAACCAGGATCCCTGATCATGATTTAAGCCACAGAGCAGGAAACCCTGATCAGTTTGAATTTTCTTCACCATTTCTCTCTCTTTTGACTTTCCAAGAGAAAGCTTAATTCTTATTGTTTTGTAACCATTGAAACATGTTTATTTGCAACTAAATATAGCCTTTCCACTAAATTTTGATTCTTTTTTTTTTCTAAACTCATATATTTGTTTTTATGTCAGCATCTTGTACATACTCTGAAAGGATATTGCTTTACTGTAGCACTTTGTTTTTCATTGTTTTTGTATGCCAAAGTAGCACTGGCAATATTGAGTGCCTCTGTAGATAGGAATCTGGAAAAATAGATGTGCATGAAATTCAGAGATTTATCACTTCCTAGAAACCAGCATGTTCCAGACTTCATTTACAGAAGAGCTTTTTTCTGTTTCTATTATTATCTCAGAAAACTGAGATATCTGGCTTATTTTCCTTCACAGTAGGTTTTTATTTTGGGTAAAATATAAATATTTGCATCTGCTGGATCACTAGAGCACATGTACCAATCTTTCAATAACCAGATCTTATGGGTGATAAATAAAATAAAGACAGAAATTACTCTTTTCAGTATCACTGAGCATTGGTAATATATTACTGTAAAATAAGGCTTTACAGATTCAAAAAACATACAGACAGAAGTACTTCTTTACAGTACTCCTTTGGAACAGAAGTACCTATCTGATTTTACAGGTAAAGAAAAGAAAACAGAAAGTTAATTTGTTGAAGGATACACAGCAGTCAGGTGTTGAGCTAGGAGGACAAGTCAGGAGCATCCATTTGTTATGGAATTGTCTGAACACTTTATATAAAAGTAATAACAGAACTGAAGTTCTTAATGATGGCTCCCAGTCCCATGCTTGTTTCACTTGATCATCACGCTGGCTGTTGGTGGGAGGACGCTAATATATTAGCTTGAGTGACTCCCCTTTTTTATTTGAAGTTTGAGGTAAGGAGTCATGTTTCTCTTCACTACTTTATGGGCAAGCTAAGATATTCTGTTTAAAATGATGCTTTTTAAAGGTGTAAAGCAAAATGCAAAAGGCTTGAGGTGCAAGGTGCTGTAGAGTTCTCTGGCCATAGTTTATTGAACACATGAGAACTACTCATGTAGTTACATACATGTTTAAATGCCTTGGTGCATAAGAATGCTCTGCAACTTGAAGGGAGAGAAGAAAAGGAGATCTTTAGGAGAAGGGTAGAAAATGATCATAGATTCATAGATTGTTAGGGGCTGGAAGAGACCTGGCAGATCATCAGGTCC
>NW_017729006.1:23581883-23590209 GCF_001723915.1 Gavialis gangeticus | reverse complement strand
CAGACTTAACTGATTTGGGTCAAACTAGTTTATGCAATGTCTGCCCCAGACCCCTTGCTGGTTTAAGTAAAATCAGATTCCCACAGCATCCAGGCATGCTCTCCGGGCTGGGCGGGGCTCTCTGCTCCACAGCAGGGCCGGCTCCTCCCCCCTGCTCCGTGGCTGCAGCTCCAGCAGATACTGGATGCATCTGTCTGGCTTCTTTTCCCCTCCTGCCTCCCCTCTAAGCAGGGAGTCCACCATTTCCTCTGCCTTACACAGACGCACAGCATTAGCTAAAAGACCATGTGCTGGCTATGGTCCATGCTGTGGCAGACAGGATAAAGGCAGAATCAACAGGTGGTTGCTAGTAATGTCCCTCTGTTTTCTTAATGCAGTGATAAACACTGTTATCATTTCCTTGCTGGGCTGCTTGGGGGGGGGAACCCCTCCCTAATTGTAGTGTCTTGCTGGGGCCTGGCCACGTCCCCCCCTCAACTCAGCATTGTGGAAGGGAAGGGAGGGCTGCTCTAGCATCCCCTGGCTTCTAGCCTGAGCCACTGCAAGCATGTGTCTGCATTTTCTCAGTCCAGAGGGAATGTCTGTATGTCCGTGCAGGTACAAACTGGTTTAGCCTAGCCAGGTTAGACTTACCTGCAAAAATTGAATCAATTCAGACTCATGCATTTTGAATGTCTGTCCCCAACCATAAGGTTTGTCCTCCAGGCCCTTTATCATTTTTGTGGCCTTTCTCTGGACCCTTCCAAGATTCTCTACATCTTTTTTGAAGTCTGTTGCTCAGCTGGGGTCTCACCAGCGCTGAGTAGAGAAGAAGTATCACTTCCTTAGCCCTGCTTGTGACGCATTGGCTAATGCATCTGTGTGCTATTAGCTCTATTGACTGCAGTGTTACTGTGAGGTTTGGGGCCTCACGTGTTGTATGGCCTGTTGGGTGAGTAGCCCTGCCCCATGACTCTCCTGCCACGACTTTGATGTTGCTTAACAGAGAGAAGGAGTTCAGTGTAGATCTTCCTGGGAGGGCCTTCTGACAATAGCAGTACTCATGGTTTTCCAGTGCAATGTTCCATGGGGCTCCTCCTTCCCTACACCCAGACCACTCGCCAACTGGATGTGATGTCTGTTGAGTAGGGATTCTGGCCACTGTGGGGTGGCCCGCAGATTGCCTCAGGTGGTGTCCCCCCATTGGCATGGGTGTCAATGGCTCTCCCCACTCTGGCTACTCCATATGGGCCTTCTTCTCTGGGGCTCTTTGATTCCCCTTTTCTCTTTTTTTTTTTGTTTTTGGTTTTTTGTTTTTTTTGTTTTCAAAAGAAATATTCCCTTGGGGAGGAGCAAGCCGTGGGGCTGCCTCCTTGACCCCAGCCTCCTCCAGGGGGTTCGAATGCCTCCTCTGCTCTGCTCCCTCTAGGGAGCTCAAGGGCTTCCCTTGACATAATTGCTATGGGGAGATGGGATGCCTTCCTGGTTCCGCCTCCCGCAGGGGTTCAAAGTTTTCCCCTATCTGGGGGGTGGGAGCCACACCAGCTGTGCCGCGCCTCTCCCATGCTGGAGTCTCAGCAGCCCTGGCGTGCTGCGCACCAGCGTCTCTTCCCTCTGGCTCCGCCTCCACCCTGGTTCCGGCAGGGCTTTTCAACTTTTCCATGGCGTCCAGTATGGCTGCCGTGATTGGCCCAGCTGTTCCCCGGGCCAGAAACAGCTGATTAAACAGCCGGTGTAATGCTGGCTCATGCAGTCCCGGCTTCTGCTCTGGCTCCCCGGTCGAGGGTAAGTTACCCTCGCCAGGGGTCTGTCCCCAGGGTTTGGGGCCCATGGGGTTTCCTCTCTCGCTTTCGGGAGCTGGTAGCGGCGTCTCGCTGCCACAGTTACACTGGTGGCTCATGTTCATTCTGTGATCAACCATAACCCCAAGGTTCCTTTCAGCCATCGTGCTGGCCAGGACATCTCCTCCTAACATATTCATGTCACTGGTTACTTCTCTCCAGATGAAGTACTCTGCATTTATCCTTATTGAATTGTATTTGGTTCCGCTCCGTCCACCTTTCCAGTTTGTCCAGGTCCACTTGAATCCACATCCTATCACCTAGCATGACTGCTTTTCCTCATAACTTAGTACTGTCTGCAAACTTGGCCAGTGTGCTTTCCACATCCTCATCTAAATCCTTGATAAAGATGTTGAACAGCGTGGGGCCAAGAAGTGAACCGTATAGAACACCACTGGCCACTTCTCTCCAAGACGATATGGACCCGTCCACTAACACTCTCTGGGTTTGACCCCTTAGCCAGTTCCCAACCCATGTAAGCATGGACTCTGGCAGTCCACAATCCCCCAATTATTTTATAACAGAGTCATGGAAAACTGTATCAAAGGCTGTTTTAAAATCCACGTACAGTCAAATCTCTGTTATCTGGCATCCCCTGAGTAAAGGGATTGCTGGTTATGTAAAAATTCTGGGTATCTGAACCCAGTAGGGGTTTTCAGATTATGTGAGGGAGGCGGGTGGGAGGAGGTGGCGGCTGCATGTGGAGCAGGGTGAGAGGGGGGGTGGTGACTGCACATAAAACAGCAGCAACACAGGGTGGTGGGTAGTGGGTAGCAGAAAAGAATGGATCTTTTCTGCACTTTGAGGACTGCTCCTTTGAGGAACAACCACCCTTCCACTATTTTCCTAAGTTCATTGAAGTCAGTCTTTCTGAAGTCAAGTATCTTGCCCTGGCAGAGGGTCAGACTTGAAGATCTATAAGGTCCCTTACGACCCTACTTCTATGATTCTATGATCTTTGCCCTACTGGCTGACTTTCCTGACCTATGACTGATAGTGAATTCTGTCATCTTATGTTCACTATCTCTCAGATTACCCTCAATCCTCAGATCTCCCAGGATGTTCAGTTATAATGTTGTGTACAAAGGGATGGAATGCTGTGGAAGAATGATACATTTGTGTACTGGAATTTCTATCTGCACTGTCCAGTAATCACTAGAGCTTCCATTTTATGTCTGACTGTTTTTGCTACAAGCAGCTTTAGAAGGTGTTATCTCCAAATGCAACTGTAAAAACTAACCATATTTATTTAGGGATAATAATATGACATAACCATTCTTTCTAGTCTGTGTAGACAGAATGTTTTAAAAGCATCAAACTAAGGAAGCTCTCTCCTATTAAAAGCTTATGCCTCACTGAATGAATCAGTCTCCAAGGTGTTACCCTGACCCACCTTCTGATAGGGTTGAGACTAACATGGCTAACTACCTCTTACATGGTTCTTAATAGTAATGATAGTGGTATTCTTGCGCTGCCATTGTATGTTATAATATGGTTTAGCCGTAACCTCTTTTTTGTATTTCTGTCTTCAGAAAATCATATATAAAGATGGCAAAATCTGCTTTATGGCAGTGCAATGTTTCCTATGTTGCTTGGCAGATATGATTATGAAAGTGTTTACCAGATGAGGAAAGATGTACTCCATGTTAAAATCCTATATGAAAAATTTTAGATGGCACAGAGTTTTTTTTCAGTGCTTGTCTGAATTTTAGGGTGAAAAGCCAAAATACCAGAACCTCCAGAAGCACAGAATTAAGGTTGCATTTCTTAAAAAAATACTAAATGAACACTAATGCTTTTATTTTCTATGGAATTTCATGCACCTAATTCCATATTGGACAGAGAAAGTGAAACATTTCAGAAGATGGTGAGGTTTTAAAGTTATATTTTTAGGAATCGTAGGAATATATGGTCTGGTGCATTAAAAGTTACAAATTATAATGACTTTTAATAGCATCTGGGTATAAGTTTTTTTTATTGGGTCTAAGTTATATTACTGTGTTGTTAGAAATGGTTAGTTGTAAAAAATCTGTTTACTGAAGAGAGGAAGGGAAATTCCAAATTGTTTCACTATATAGCAGTGTGAAAAAACTAGTTTGGCATGCCAGTTAGACTACAGTGTGTAAAGACAGTGAAGTCCCCCCTATAAAAATGTGAATATGTTTGCAGTTAGATTTATACAAGGTTTTCCATCAGTGGATCTCAAAGCACCTTAATAATATTTAATAAATGTAAATTTATTTCTAGATATCATATAATTCATATGTAGATAATTATTAATTGGAAGTCCCCTACCAGGGTAAATGAGTAATTTGTTTCTCTTTATTTGCTGCAGGGCACCGAGGCCTGTTTGACCACACTTTACATGGTATATGTTCCAGAGTAACTGAGAGGAAACTACAAGGAACTTGTCCACCCATCGCTCGTGGAAATTTTGGCAAACCATTCTTGGGTGCCAACAGTTATAGTTCTCCATTTTTTAATCCCCGTAATGATTTTCACACAATCCATTCAGAGAACAGCCCAGTGAAGCCCAGGATTGTGACAGTGGTGAAACCATGTGGACACACACTCAGGAAGATCACATTGCTTCTAAACAGGCGATCAGTCCAAACTTTTGAGCAGCTGGTGGCTGACATATCGGAAGCTCTGGGATTTCCACGTTGGAAGAATGATCGTGTAAGAAAACTTTACAATCTGAAAGGAAGAGAAGTAAGAAGTGTCTCTGATTTCTTCAGAGAAGGGGATGCATTTATAGCTATGGGAAGGGAACAGCTAACTTTGAAGAACTTGGGAGTGGTAATACAAGAACTTTATCCTGATAGCCCATATGCTCTCAGCATCATTCAGCAAAACTGGGAGCAATCCCAAAAGCTTAAGAACAGGCTACTTGACAAGTCTTTGAAAGTGGAAAAAGGCTTTGAGACAGAGATTGCCAAGAACTGCTGCGATGCCATACCTTCCCAAGCAGTTGCCAGACATGAAGGAAAAGCTCAAACTAAGACCAAGCAAGAGGAAAAAGTTAAGGCCAAAAAAAAGTGGTGCAGAGAAAGTTGGGGTAGAGACCAAGATGTGAAGGCTTCTAGAAAAGCCAAAGAAGGAGAAAGGTACTTTAACCAAGAGAAAAGTCCTGAGAACAAAATGGAAAAGATTTCAGATGAAATAATCAAATGTGAGAAGTGTGAAAGAGAGAGACAGCTCAGGCAAAAACTACAAAGGGAAAGACAGGCTGATGTCTCTTTTGAGAGCAGAGACCTTAACATGGGAACATGTCAGAGATATAATTTAGAACGGAATGTAAAAATTAGGAATTTCAGGAAGTCTTCAGAAAACTCTATGGAAGATGATGAAGCTGGATGGACAGATAATGGCTGTAGAAGAAGCTGGAAGCCTGTGAATCATAGGAACATTAATGATGAGCTAGAAAAACAAAAGAGGGGTATAGAGAAAGAAAGAGATTTAGAAAGGCATGAAAATCAGGACAAAGAATTAGTAAAAATAAAGAAAATCCCTGTAGAAGCTATTCCGGTGACTCAAGAAGCAAAGAAGGAGAATGGAAGTAGTTCTGCAATTAGTCAAAGTGGTAGGGTAACAAAAGACTGTCAGGGAGACTCAGATAAACCAGTAAAAATGCCTGGGAAGAACAAAGATGGTTGGAAGCCAAAAGAGGAAGGTGCTGGCGTGGAAAACATTATAACACGTGAAGAGGGGGAACTGAAAAGAGCAGAAAAGGTGGGAGAACATAGAGCCAACAAAGAAGAAAAAAAACCACAAGAATTTGAAAGCAGAGGTCTGAGACATATTGTCAAAGGGAGAGGTGATGTGGAGAGCTACTATGAAATCGGCAGAACTATTGGGGATGGGAACTTTGCTGTTGTGAAGGAGTGCCGACGGTGCAACACAAACCAGATCTATGCCATGAAAATTGTTGACAAGTCCAAGCTGAAGGGGAAGGAGGATATGATGGAAAGTGAGATTTTGATCATTAAGAGCCTTTCTCATCCTAATATTGTGAGCTTGATTGAGGTGTATGAAACCGAGGCTGAGATCTATCTAATCTTGGAGTATGTTCCAGGAGGGGACCTATTTGATGCAATCATAGAGAGCGTAAAGTTCACTGAGCATGATGCAGCCCTCATGATAACAGATCTGTGCGAGGCGCTAGTTTACATTCATGCCAAGAACATTGTTCACAGAGACCTCAAACCTGAAAATCTTCTGGTAAGTGCTGGAACGTGTCACCTCTGTCCAGGTATTAGATTTTTCTTTCTGTTTTTTCTTTTTGTTTTGCTGGATATGTAAATATCACACTGTTGTGTTGTTAGCATTTTGGAAGAAAAAAGTACAAAGGTGAAGAGAGATCAGTCTCGTAGTGTGCCTGGCATAGTATAGGAAACCTTTTTAATACAAGTGCTGGAATTTATGTGGCCTCTGACTTACAGTCATGGTAAGCATTTGCATTTTATCCCCAAACACCTCTTATTTAGGTATTACTTTTAGGTATTCAAGCTTGATAATTTTTCATGAAGTGTATGCTGAATCATAAAGTATGTCACAAATGGACCAGAATTTATTTAGAAGGTCCATTCAGCATTTAAATGAGGTCTGTTTCTCTGTCTTTTATTTTTCTCTGTCCTGTGTATCAGTCCTATATGCTTAGGTTCTTAAATCTCTGGTGAAGAGGAGGGTTTGCAAAGTATCTTGGAATATATATACAGTTCAAACAACTGGAGTACGTCATTGGTCCTATGTAGCTCTATGTTGCATCTGTATACTTTAGAAACTCCTAACTTCACAAGAGGGAGCCGGGGTGCCACTTCCCTGATCAGTTGCATGGGATATTGATGACATTTAGCTGATTAGAGAAGTAATACCCTTTGAAGAAAAGCAGCTGAGTGGCTCTTTCTGAATTCAGCAACCTGTTGTCAATTAAACAGGTTGCAAACCACTTGGATATAAATGATCATGATTCTACTGTACTAAAGTTAGCTAAAACACTTAACCTCCTCCTGAAGAGCAAAATTCTGAGTTGGACCCTGAGGCCAGAAAATGGACTTTCTTACCTTTACACTGTTGGCACTGGATTTATGACCCAGATGCCCTGTTCCAGGCGGACCTAAATCCCCAGACTGACTGCAACCTTTCCATTCGATAATAAGCAAATGTATTGATACGTAGTGGTAACAGAAAAGAATAATACAAGCAGTTCTATAGCTACCAATCCTATGGCTGTCATCAGAGTCAAGGTACATCTGGCCAGGACGTGAGCTTCACTCTAAGGTTCTCTGTTGAATGTCATGTCAGCAGCCTGGAGGCTGGAGGCCGATGTGCATCCCCCAACCCCAGTGGGGTGGAGGAAACAGGCTGGTGGTATGCCCTCTGTCCATGTGCCTAGGGTTCCCCTCTCAGGGGAGCTCCTCTGAGGGATGGGGACAGGGGACCCTTTGTTGCTCTAAAGTCTCTGCATTTGTATTCTTTTTCCCCTCCTGATGACTCTTCATCCATGGTTATCATTGATTGGTCTCTCTGTGGTAGTCATACTGTCTACATTCTGTCTTGTCAGCATATTCCTTTGTTTCACAAACCCATCACATGCACACATCCTAATTTGGGCTTTCCAGGCCTTCTAATTTGGTCTGTTCCCTCAAAACTGGAACCTCAGGCCCCCACACTCTTGGGCCTTGTGAGTTGGTGCCAGTTTATCTCATGTTATGGAACAGTGTGGTCCATGTCCACAATTTCCCAGGCTATGTGTGTATCCATTGGCCTTGTTGCCTGCCTGGGTTAGATACCCTGTCTGCCTCAAAGGCTATAAGAACTGTGTGTATGACAACCAGTCCTTTAGAAATCAATTAACCCGTGCTGCTACCTACAAACCAATTTCTAAAAGCAAACCTCTAAATACCATTTTCTTGCCATCATACACATGTGAGCAGTCTCACTGAAGTCAATGGGAATATTCACAGGGTTAACTGTAAGCATGTACATTATGTAAGTATTTATAGGACTGGCTTCTTGGGTTATGCTGTGTACAAGGTGATAAAATTTGAGTAATTCCTTTGGGTGCCTATACATTTGCTTGGAAGTGGTGGTGGGGGGTGTGTGTTTTGATTAGAGTGAAACCCCTCCCCCCCACACTTGTCTGTTGGCTGCCAGGGGACTCCTTCCTTCTCAACTGGCCGCTGGGGGTACACCCTGCTGTTAGCAAAAGGACATAGTTAGAAAGAAAGGTTATAGCCAAGCCCATGGTACCTGCAAACCAAATCGCTAAAGGAATGTGCAATATGCATCCTCCTCATGAACTGCTAGGAAAATGTCCAGTGTGAATTACTGGGCAAAGGAGACAGCAGCTTGTAGAGCAGATTGAACAAGGATGGATATGGAGGAGTTGCAAAAACCCAGAAGGATGCGTCCACCTACTGAGCATTGTGGGGATTGTGCCTTGTGCATCATGTTCCATCTTAGGAGTGTGGGCGACTGGTGCCTCTTGAGTCGGGGGGGGGGGG
>NW_017729006.1:23580239-23581701 GCF_001723915.1 Gavialis gangeticus | reverse complement strand
GGGGGGCAGGCAGCATCGGTGCTCCTGCCTGCCCCCCTGCCTGTTGCTTAAACAGGGAGCACAGCCTGACAGGGGGTGTGCCAGTGCTCTCAAGGAGTGCACATGCACCCCTGTGCACCCCCTACACATTGCTACTGCTTTAGGAGGATCACCTGGGATCTAGCCTGGATGTGAATAGATGAAGAATTTAGTGTGAATCAGCTGGTTTATGGAAAGTATTTTAGTTTCTATCTCGAGGAGGACATGCACACACTACCATTTGGGTAACAATCTCAGAATTTGAGTGTTTTGTTTTTTTTCCTGAAGCAACTTGGGAACCAGGTTGAAAGCTAATTGTGAGCCAGATTTGACCCTTCCCTCTTATCTTTACTTAAAACGATACTAGTAAAACATCTTGAACATCTAGAACATCTGGGATCAGAATTTCCTTTTCCTGATGCTGTATGTAGTCACTTGTACCAGTGTAAGAGATCTGAAGGAGGCATAATGTGTTTGTACTCTGATTTGTGGGCGCTTAGTGTGTAATTTGTTTAGCTGCAAATGATCATACAAGATGTAGAACAATGGAAAAACTGGCTCATGGCAAAGATTTATAGCACTATTATGGCTATATGTTGTACTATGTTATAACTACAGAAGAGGTAAACTTGGGATACAGACTATTTTATGAAAACAAACTTCCATAGAAGCCAGCAGAGAGTTTTTCCTTTTGGAACATAGATATTTAAAGCTATTGAGAAATAGTAGTTTGTTTAAATTGTTTTGAACTTTAACAGGTTTCTTACTGTTCATTGGATGGATACATGTAATATAAGGTGTTTATAGAAAAGCATGCTAGCCGTTAGCTGGGTATCCTGATCATATAGAAAGGTCAAGATATGTAGGATAATAATGTGAATGAGTTTAGAAACCCCTGATATGGTTCTGTGTATTTGCAGGTATTGCCACAGCAAGGAAAAATGAAAGGCCATTTGAAATTCTCATATTTATAAAAACCCAGAAAGAGAAAAATAAAACATACATTTGAACAAATAAACAAAAATCCATCATGGCAACAATATTATTTGAAAGCTCTATTTTAAAAAGAATATTAGAACTTGAGAGTAATTTTAACCCTCTTTGTTATATAATTATATATCTTTATACTGACAGTGATGGCTCTTTTTTGACTAAATGAAATAAATTTGTAGTCTACATCTCAAACATTATTATCACAACTAGTACTTGCTTGTCAGTAGGGCTAGGGATAGAAGTTACACATAAACTGGTTTAAATGATCAGAAACTGGTTTAAACCTGTAACAGACAGAAGCTTAGTCCACATAAACCAGTTTCACAATGCCTGAAATTGTTTTAAGATGAACCTAGTTGAACGCAGTATCAGACTTAACTGATCTGGGTCAAACTGGTTTATGAAACTTCTGTCTCAGACCCTTTCCTGGTTCAAGTTAAATCAGAGTCCC
>NW_017729006.1:23577416-23579750 GCF_001723915.1 Gavialis gangeticus | reverse complement strand
GGGGGAGGGGAGGGAGGCAGGGACTGCCTCTCCCAGGCAAACCCCAGCTGGGTTCTGGGGCCAGGGAGGGTGGGGGTTAAATTCCCCTTCCCCCAAGTACAGAGCTGGCCCGCCCTGCTAAACTTACTGCTGGCTGCGACTGTGGACTATAAATCCCAGAGGAACCTGGAAGCAGGAAGAGGAAGTGATGAGCAACCTTCAGGTGTCCTGCTGTTGTGATTCTGGACTACAAATCTCAGAGACCTTGGGAGCAGCAGGAAGAGGAATGGAAAACACAGGCCATGCTGGCTATGTGCCAGAGAGAGCTGTGCTCTAGTGCCCCTTGGCTTCTGGCCTGAGTCGCTGCAGATATGTGGCTGCAAAAGGTAAATTTCTGTTTACTCATTAGTCAGTTTAATCTCTGCAGTTTAAACTAATCTGCAAAGACTGAATCAATTCAGCCTTGGGCTTTTTGACTGTTTGTATTTAGCCCAGATGCGGTAGAAGCCAAATTCTGAACGAGAATAGGCATTTTCCTGTCCTTTTACCCGTAAACATCTCAAGTTATGTTGTTGCTGAATTTGTTTGGGGAGTTTAAACTTTTTAAATCAGCTTAACAGATTCTGTAGAATCTAAGCTTTTATGTTATTATTTTTCCTTTAATTTTGTTTCAGATGTTACTCCATTTTCCTTCCCCATTCTTCATTTTAGCTGGGAACCATGGTTTGGATGTCTTCTGTTTGGTATCTCACATTTATCTTTGTGATAAATTCTTGTGTTTGACTAGTGGTCTCATATCATTCAATAAGCATCTTTATAAAAACAGTCCTTTCAAGAAATAGATTGAAAGGTATAGACTGACATAATGAAGTGTGGCAAATTGAGCAAAATCACTCACTGAAGTTATGGCTACTTAGCTAACTGTTATCACTACAGGATTGTACAGATGTAAACCCTTCCCTCATCCTTTAAAGCAACTAAAAAGTATGTTTGTCCATACCATAACTTTCTGTTCTTTTAAGGTGAATCACTGTAGTGCTGTCTCATTGAGTCTTCAGAGAGACTGAAATAATACAATCAGACAAGGAGGAGCCACTCCCAATAATCTTAAAGACCTGTAAACTAAAGGATAACTATGGTGAATGTCAGACAGCAAACCAACATACTTACCTAATGTTGGATGCATTTGGCAGACAGTGTGATGGAGCAGGTATTCAGGAGGCTAGTCCCATCTCTTGAAACCAAGGCTCTGCTTGCAACTGATTAAACTGTTAAACACCTTTCTTACATTGTCTCGTATTACCTATTCTGGCTCCTTATACCAAGAAATGGTGTGTGGGATAGAAAAACTAGTTTCTTTCCCTTGTAACATCACCTTTTGGTTATAATCTTTTACAAAAGTCTCTAGGTACCCCTTTCTGTTCTCTTTCCCTTTTGTTGCACTATCAGCTTCCCTGGTAAATGCTGCAGAACTGGAATTGCAGAAGAGCCATGACTGCATTATTGAAACAAATGGGTTTGACAACTGGTGTGAAAACAGCTGCTTTGGCTCCCTCCCATCAGGAATGAGTCAGCCAGGCTAGATCTTGGTATACCCCAAGGAAATTTTGCTATCCCGCATAGGGAACATGGCTGAACACTGCTTTACTTGAGCAGCAGAACTTGATACCATGAGTTCTGATGGGGGCTAATTAGTGACCGTTATAGTGGTAGTTCTTGAGGCAATTCACATTGCATAGACCAACAAACAGCCAGCACTGTAACTTTAAAAGATCAATAGTTATAAAAAAAAAAGTAGCTTTGACCTAGAAGTAAGCTCCTTCTTCTATTTTAGAATAGACCTTCATGGTACTTTAAAAATTGATCTTTCAGATATTATGGCCATCACGGTAGTGTTGAAATGATGTTGTTGCTGTGCTGGTCCAGGAAACCTGCAAAAAATCTGTGGCTCATATAATGACTTTTTGCATTTGCTCATGTAGCAGCATTTAAAAAATGGACCCACCTGAAAGAATGGGAAGGGCTGCCCAGCAGAGAGACAGAGTTTGTCCTAGTGGGGACACTGTAGGCTCTGAAGGCAAGTGAAGCTGTTTTCAAGGCAGCCCTGTTGGAAGTGGGAGGGGTGACATGACCCCAGCAAAGTTTTCATAGTTTCTAGGGTCGGAAAGGACCTGAGCAGATCATCTAGTCCGACCCCCTGCCATGGCATTAAATATGTTGGCTTTGTCGTCTGGCGTAACAACCAGATTCCCCGTCTTGTCCTGCAAGGGCCCCACAATTTCTGGGGCCTTCTTTCTACTCCCTATGTATTTAAAAAAGGACTTCTTGTCCTTAATCCGGGAAGCCAGCCCCTGT
>NW_017729006.1:23560334-23572416 GCF_001723915.1 Gavialis gangeticus | reverse complement strand
GGCTGCACAGGCAGGCAAAGCCCAGGGAGGGGTTGTGTTTTGCTAGACTGTGAGGCTGTGCGGTACAGGAGAGTTGCTACAGCCTGCAGCTCAGACACTGCTCCCTGCTGACCTGGGGAAGGGGGTCAAAAGCAAGGGAAGGCTGTCTTGCAGGGACTGCAGAGGAGGAGCTGCTGCCTGATGCCCAGGTATCCTTGCTGCCCAGAGACCCCAGGAGCACGGAGATGGACACCAGCACCAGGGAGCATCCACAGACCACGTGCAGGGACAGAGACAGTTCCGCTCCCTGAGACACCCCGCCAGGGGCAGCGCACACGGGATCCCCAGTACACCGTGTGCAAGTGAGAGACTGTGTAAACAAGTTCTTGAAGGTTTATTAGTGGGTATATCAATGTGTTTGTTTAATGGTTATTTGTTATGTTGTAAATAACTAAATCTTGTAAATATTTTGAGAATTGTCTGTGAGGTTGCTTGATTGTAAGGGGAGGCTCGGGGGCACTGCAGCAGCTTCCCGGGGGGGCTGGGGTGGGCTACTGGCTACCGGGTACCCCAGGATCCCACTATTCGGATGAGAGCGCGTGTAGGGTCGTGCCCAGGGTTACACTCAAATGGGATTTTTCCTTTTTGAGACTTTTATTCTTCCATGTCATGTAGCTACAAATACACAAAACAATATCAGAGCTTTCTAAACTCATTTATATTAGTGTTCTGTTCACCTGCTACACATCTAGATCCTTCAGTCTGATCAGGATACCTAGCTAAAGGCTGGCATGCTCTTCTGTGAATAGTATGTATCCAGTCAACAAACGCCAAAGGGTCAACAAACGCCAAGGGTGGTATTAAAACTCATAAATATGAACAGCTATATCTCGTTAGCTTTAAATATCCAGGTTCTAACCTGCTGCTGGCTACAGCCTGTTGGATTTTTTTATCCCAATTTTCATCTCTAATAGCCAGGGTGGCCAAGTTGACTGTAGCAGTCCTATAGATCTTCCTGTTAAACATGCCTCAGCCACACAATGTAGATATGGACATGAAGAAGGAAGCAGGAGAGGGAAAAGAGGATCTTCCGCATTTACTCAAATCTAAGACAACCCTGAATTTAAGACAGCACCCCCCCCCAATAATTAGATTCTATATGTGGAAAATGTATAAAATTGTTATTATTTTCCATGTGTAGAATCTAATTATTGGAGGGTCATTTTAAATTTCCCCTCAGGCTGCTGCAGCTGGGAAAGCAGTGGCAGGGGATGGTGGGGGGAGTGGGGCAGGCAGTGGGGGAGGCAGTTGGAGTGGGGGCAGATGGGGGAATCAAGCAGCTTAACCTCTGCCTTTCCACACCTTTCTCCCTGTGCATCCACACCTGCAGCCTTGAGTTCCCCCTTCCCCTGTTTCTTTTTCTCCCCCCACTTCCTAACGCTGGGTAGGGGCTGGAGCCAGAGCCACAGCAACTGTGCTCCCACCTCATTCTTTAATCCAAGATGAGGGGCCTTCCCCCCATGTTAAATAGGGGGAAAAATCCTTGTTTTGGATTTGAATAAATATGGTACCCTTGAAACTGCCTTTTCTCTAAGATGGATGGTGGCTTGATAACAGCAATAGGTGTAGTAGAAATCTTACGGGTGCATTAGAAATCCTTAGTTGTTATCTTCTCAGTACTATCCAACTTATTTTGTTGGCAATGCAGTATTCTGTTCTGTGGCATATATCCTGTAGGGTTGGGAAAGACAACCAGTTTTCTACTCAGCAGACTGTGGATCTCTGTCACATCATTAAGATTAAATACTTAGTTCGCAGAAAGAAAAAGAGATTGACAAGCAATTTATTCTAGTGACATGAGCATTCATGCAAGGGAAAGTATGCTTGCTTTTCTCCTGGCAGCTGAAAGGCTCTGTGGTAGAGAGAGAATTACAAGTCTAGGGGATAAAGGGGATGCATGGAGCACAGATAGTAACTGCTCTTAATCTGGTTTGTATGGTATAAGCTGGTGAATCATTGTGTGGTGAGGCCCCTAGACACAATTTACAGCACTTTCTTTCATAGACTTGTTTGTTACACAGCCATGACATATACAAGGCATTTGCTTTTCCCATCTGCTTGACAGGGACAAACTGGCAAATTTTTAGCTGGAGGGAAAACAAATACCTTAGTAGGGCTGTGCAAAACAGCATCATTTTGTTTTGACTTCTGCTTTGCTGTTTCAAAGGGACAGTGTTTCATTTTGTCATTTTGTTTCACTGTTTCGAAGCACTGTTCCGTTTCACTTCGTTGAAACTGTTTCACTCTTTTGACGCATTTCAACATTTCGCCCATGGGCTATAATGGGAAATCATGAAAATGCCTATAACCTTGTTATTTCTTGCCTGATTTGGATGAAAATTACAGGGATGGTAGCTCCTCTGGAGGGCATGAAGTCTGCCAAGTTTCAAGGAGATAGGTGCAGGGGTTTTTGGGAAACTGCACCTCAAACTGCAAAAAGCAAAACTCGTGTCACTTATCGGTAGTGGCAGCCTTCTGTCATCCCACACAGTTGTGGGGGTCTACACCCCTGGGAGGACTGTGGGGTTGTGCTGGACTCCTCCCAGGAGTGCGGGCCCCTGGATCTGCACTTGGGATGACAGGAGGCTGCCACTGCTGCCTGGGACCAGCACTGGGCACAGGGTGTGCCCAGTACCTGGAAGACTGATGCTGCCACTAGCCCCAGGCAGCAGCACTAGCCTCCTGTCATCCTGCACGCAGGTCTGGGGGCCTGTGCCGCTGGGAGGAGCCTGGCAGTACTAGGAGGGCAGGTTGAGCTCTGTGGGGCTGGCAGGGCTGATTGGAGTACAGCCCTGGCTCTCCCTGCCTCCTGCCACTGGGTTGCACTCCGAGCAGCTCTGCCAGCCCCGTGGAGCTCAGCCCAGCCAAAGGTGGTGGGGGAGAGCCAGGGCTGTGCTCCGAGCAGCTCTGCCAGCCCCATGGAGCTCAGCCCAGCAGTGGGAGGTGGAGTGCAGCCCTTGCTCCCCCACCTCCCACCACTAGGCTGCACTCCGAGTGGCTCTGCCAGCCCTACGGAGCTGAGCCTGGCGGCGGGAGGCAGGGGAGAGCTACTGGCCAGGGCTGAGCTCTGAGCCACTCCGCCACTGGCTCTCCCTCCACTTCCAGTTGCAGGCTGAGCTCCATGGGGCTGGTGGAGCTGCTCAGAGCACAGCCCTGGTGAGTACAGCCTGGCAGCTGGAGGCTCTGCAGCCCCATGGAGCTGGCGGCGGGAGGCAGTGGGAGGTGGCAGACAGCCAGCGGTGGAGCCACTTGAAGCGCAGCTCTGGCTCTGAGTGCAGCCTTGGCCAGTGGCTCTCCTCTGCCTCTCACCGCCAGGCTCAGCTCTGTGGGGCTGTGGAGCCTCCAACTGCTGAGCTGTGCTTGCCAGGGCTGCATTCCAAGCAGCTCTGCCAGCCTCAAGGAGCGCAACCCAGTGGTGGTAGGTGGTGGGAAAGCCAGTGGTGGAGCCGCTTGGAGCACAGCCCTGGTGAGCACAGCCCGGCGGCGGGAGGCTCCACAGCCCCATGGAGCTGAGCCCGGCAGTAGGAGGCGGGGGAGAGCCATTGGCCAGGGCTGCACTTGGAGCGGCTCTGCCACTGGCTCTCCTGCCTCCTCCTGCTACCAGGCTGAGCTCCGTGGGGCTGGTGGAGCTGTTTGGAGCACAGCCCTGGTCTGTCCTTGCCTCCTGACACAGGGCTGCTTCGAAACTTGAAACATTTCAAAACTTTTGAAATGTTTCAAGTGCCCTCATCTAATTTTAAAGCTGTTTTGAAACCTTTTGTTTCATTTTGAGTTCACTGTTTCGAGCTTAAAATGCATTGAACAGCTTCAAAATGAAACACTCGTTGAAATTTTGCACAGTCCTAGACATTAGGGCCTCATCAAGCTGTGGTAGAAGGATGTCTCTTACCCAGGTCTCATAGACTCATATGCATGGGACCAGCCTTGAGGAAAATGTCCTCATTTCTCTGGCCCCCTTTCCTTCCCCACTCCTCCCACCAAAATGTGCACTCATACACTATTTGAGTTGGTCTAATAAAAGATAGTGGATTTACTCAAAGAACCTTGTCTGCACTCATACATATACATGCAGGCCCTGTCTTCCACTGCTTTTGGGGTGGCTGTGTGAAAGGGGAAAAAATTGGTTTTGCTTTGAAAAAACAACATGGTCTGGTATTGCCACCTTGTGCTGTAATGAGAAATTCAAGTTTCATGTAACTGCTAAGAGAGAAAATACAATGGTGGGGCCCATGGAGATAGATGCCATACACACCCTGTTGACTTCGGCAGTTACAAGAGCAGCAGTGTGGTTGCACAGAGCTCAATGCAAGTTAGGTGCCCAGATCCCCAGGTTTGTTGGTGCTTATGTGATGATTTCAGTATTATCTCTTAACATTATATACAGAATATTAGGTGTAGTTGGATATGTTTCATAAGCACTGAAAGAATCTTATAAATTGATGATACAAAAATGCATGCCCCTTCAAAGTATATAACATTTGTTTCTGTTTTCAGTTGTACTGTATTTGGTAAGGATCCAGTGTTGCCTGTATTCTTGGAGTGCGAGGGAAGGACTTTTTCCCTCTTTGGACAGACATTACTGCAAAAAATGCTCGTGGCTACCTTACTATAAAAGAATAATGTCTTTCTCATTTTTTGTCAGCTGTATTGCTAATAATACAATAATACATCATGAAAGCTGATGAGCTGTCAAAAGAAAAAGCAGAAATATGAGGTGTATGGGTTTTTTTCAGCTAAAATGGAGGAGTGTGAAGTTGGTGTCTCTACTATATTACTACTGCTGTGCATTTTTTTTCAGATTCACATTAAAAAATTCTGCTGGTAGAAAAATTTGGCTGGAGTAACATGGGATAGCATTACTTATTCAATCTGTTCCCTCGGTCGCTTTATCACAGGGACCATCGTGAATTTTTCTCCCTCAAACTCCATTTGATGGCAGGGTCAGAGGTGTTCGAGTCAGGGGTGTCTACTGTCATCCTACAGTCTTGCTTGTCCTTTCAACACCTTTGAAGTCCAGATTTTGCTTACTTGCAGAATTCTTGCATTGTTTCCTATGGGGGTAGAGGGTAAGGTTTCCTCATTTAAGGCAAATTTATAATTACCAGTAGTTTTATTTTTAATATAACTACCAAGTACTAATTTTAAGAATATGCAGATTTCAGCATTTCTGGTTTTTTGCATTGCTTGGTTTCTGAGCACTGGTTTCTCAAATTTTTATTTTTCAATAGTTTTTTAAAAATTTGATACTAAAGAGCTATACAAGCCAAAATAGGAAGTTTTGGCTATTTTTCCAGAGGGATATCAGAAGTGTAATCTGCAAGAGGTTAGTGAGGCTGATGTTCCAGTGTCCCTTCCTTTGTCCTTTATGAATTCCAAATGTTAATCCCCACAATATCCATTTCCATGGCAGCTGTAGGATGGGGGATGAACAGAGTACTCTGTGCACACAGGTGGTTTTTTTGTTTGTTTTTTTTAAACCCACCACCTTAGTAGAGAGGAGGCTGGGATAGAAGGGGAACATGTAACACTTAGCAGTGACACTACAATGTTGGTATCAAACCTGGAATATGTGAAATATATGTACTGATGTGACAAGAAATATTACTCGTTTGGAAGAAGCCCACAGCTTTTCTCTTTGTAAAGAATTTGGTTTCCATAGGAAAAACAGCATTTATATCTCCGATGCAAGGCCAATTTGCTCCTCATTCTTTCGCCTCAAAGCACCTGTTCTTTGCTCAGAAGTTGTTGAATACCACACTCTGTAGAACAGTTTTCTTATTCCTTAGAACTTGTAAGTTGCCTACTTTATTTTTCCATACAGTACAAAGTGCATTCTGAATACTGTGTATTGGGATCTTGTTCTACTTCATTTTGGCCAACCTCAATTTGTTGCTGGTGGGGTTAAAGATGTGATTGTCTCTGTCTATCCCTATCTTGTAATAAATGTATTGTTTTGATTCTGTTTGTCAAACACAGTTGGTTTAAAGAATTTTTCATTTTGTTTTGACACAGGTTCAACATAATGCAGATAAATCCACTAGACTAAAACTAGCAGATTTTGGCCTTGCAAAGCTGGTTACGAAACCCATATTTACTGTTTGTGGAACTCCAACATATGTTGCACCTGAAATACTTGCTGAAAAGGGTGAATATAGATTTTTAAGACTGTATTTTTCATTATGAAAATATTTGTGTACTTTGTCACTGATATCTAATTAATCTTCATATTATTAATATTTTAATACTTAACAGTGTATATTACATTCAGCTAGATAAGAAACAAAATAGCTCAGTAATTCTTGTTGAAATCGTGCCAGTGAAGAATTGTCTCTTTGTTTTGCCCTGAATGTTCTTGCTTTCCTCCTCTCTACATCAAGGTTATAATCCAAAGAACCTTAAAGCCCCATCACTGCAAAAGGTCACGGACCTCAGAGATCACCTATGTAACAATTTCAAAATATCACAGGGGACAAAGCTAGTTTTTCTTGGAGAATGTAGTATGGAATAAAATATTTCTTACAAAGTAAATATTTCTTCTCTAAAGGTTAGTTTTGGTAAAAAAGATATTTAACCTTTGATATGTATTTCCCCTAGGTTATGGCCTGGAAGTAGACCTGTGGGCTACTGGAGTGATACTCTACATACTGCTATGTGGCTTCCCCCCTTTCCGCAGCCAAGAGCGAGACCAAGAAGAGCTATTTCAAATAATACAGCTGGGTCACTATGAATTCCTTTCACCGTACTGGGATAATATTTCTGGTGGTAAGATTCATCATGTGTGCCATCCCCAAGGAGGTAATAGCTTCTATCACAGCTCAGATAAACAGCTGTGTCTATAAAGATCAGACCTCATTAAGAGCAAATATTTTCCTGCATCAGGTTGCAACTATCTTTACAAATAAGGCACTAAAATGATTATTTCTTGGTGATACTAAGAACCAGGGACTAGACTCATCATGGGGCTGCTTGCATTTCTCATTTAGTTGCTGTCTAAATTTCATAGACTTCTAGGGTCGGAGGGACCTATTAGATCGTTGAGTCTGACCCCCTGCTCCGGGCAGGAGGTGTGCTAGGGTCAAGTAACACTAGCCAGGTGCTTGTCTAATCTCCTTTTGAACACCTCCAAAGTAGGGGAAAGTACCATCTCCCTTGGAAGTCCATTCCATACTTTGGCAACCCTCATCATAAATAATTTCTTCTCATGTCCAAATCTACTCTCCTTCATTTTATGGCCATTGTTTCTAATAACCCTGAGGGGCACCCTGGTAAACAAAGTATCCCCTATTCCATGCTGATCCTTTCTGATGAGTTTGTAGACAGTCACAAGATCACCTCTCAGCCTTCTCTTGTGGAGGCTGAAGAGATTCATGTCCCTCAATCTGTCTTCAAGGGGTTGGCAACATCATTATCATTCATATTTTTACTATTATTATTTAGATTTATACATGGACCATGGGCAAGATCTGGCCTTTAGAATCCAGTCCATGATGCCAGAGCTGGGCTGAGCAGCAGGGAGCTACACCTGCACTGCAGCTGGGGAGTGGGGGAAGCAGGGCAGTAAAAGCTGTGGAGGTGGCTGGGTCAGAGCATCAAGTCATCTTGTACCTAACCTGGATTGTTCCGGTCCTCAGCTCTGAAACATTGCTGGCCACTGGTCTAAAGTACCCCTTTTGATGTTAGGTGTTATTCATTCCTGTTTTCCAGGTGGCAGGCACCAACCACCCGGTTCCCACTAGCCAGAGCACGTACTATGATTGTATGGGGTTCTCAAAATTAAATTTTCTATCTACCTTTCCTGCTTGCTTGGAAAAACTGCGCTTTTGTTTTTGCCTCATGGCATCTCACGGAGGAGGAGATGTCACCAAAGGACTAACAGTTTAATTTTAGTCACTGGAATTACTCTGTGATAGCTATGGTGATTACAGGGTTCAGTAAGTACAGGCATAAAAGCATGAGAAGAACTAAACAACAAACTTTAAATGTGGAACTGTAAGCAACCTCTGCAGAGTCTTGGTCTATATATCACTAACTAGCTAGCTAAGGAACCATCTCCCAGTTCTCTCTGTCTGCTGTTAGAGAGCCTCTTTTAGTCATAACTTCTGTCACTACAATAGCCATGCAGATTGTTGTTAGCTCTGATGGGACACGAAGACCTCACAGTGATATACTTTTTCCCTTCTCTCCTTTTCTTTTTGCATAAAATAGCAGCCAAAGATCTGATAAGCAGGCTGCTGGTAGTGGATCCCCAGAAGCGCTACACAGCTCAGCAAGTTCTTCAGCATCCCTGGATCAGAACAGCTGGAAAAACCAACAGTAGGAACCTGCAGAGGGAAGTGACAATTAATATTGAGCGCCATTTTCGGAGCCAGCGCAGGAAGGAAGTTGCAAATGAGGACACATGAAGTTCCTTCATGTCAAGCTAGCCTTCTCTCTTCTGTGTCTCTCCCTTTTTTTTTCTTTTCTAAATGAGTTGGGCCCAGGGTTTGTTGTTGGGCATTGTTGCTTGCCCTTTTTCTAAGATTTTGAGAATCTGGAAAAGTACAGGATGGTGAGGCCAATCTCCACTGATGTTACTGCGAGTTGACTTCAAGTGAGCATTGGCTTGGTCACCCAGTGTGTCCTTTTTAATACTGAATTGGGTCTATGTTTAACTACACAGTTCTTTTTTGTAGATTAAGATGCGTTTCTGCAGCTAACATTAGTGATCATTTGGGGAGATTTTCTATCCTTATTTTGTATGGCAGCTGCCAGAAGCTTTGTGTTCCTGGAGCCTTGTTTAATGATCAGATGTACACCCCCTGCACAAACTTCTGCACCATGCCTTTACACAAAGTACTGTTAGCAATAGGAAGTATGAAAAAACAACTAAACAAAAGTATCCTTTAGCTAAAGGACACATTAGACATGATACCGAATACTTTGATTCAATGTAAATAGTGGTGAGCTAATCCAGGTACGGAAAAACTTGAAGCCGTCTTCTTTCAGTTGTGTGTTGTATTAATATAAGGGTTGATGCAAAACTATGTGAAAACTTAAGTATGGAGGAGGGAATAAAAAGTGTTTCAGCCTTATGTACAGATTTAAATATTTTGCAGTACCTTTTGGGAAACATCCTCTGTTAGTCATTCTTGGAGACTGGGCAAAAGACCAGACCATCAATCTATTATGGCTACAATAACTTATTTGTTTCTATGCTGATTCATTTTTAGGGCAAGGTATAAGGCCTTGCTGTGTGATGCTGAGGAGGACCTTTCTTCACATTCTGGGAACAAATCTGGCAGTTTCTGAGGGAATTCTGGCTTCTTTTTATACAGGAGTATATCAGTCTTTTCAAGATTAAATTTCACAGATTCACATTGATGGATCTTGATTCTCACGTACTGAAGGAGGCAGAGTCATGGAACTCCCTTTGTGACCTGCTCTTGTTAGCACCCATGCTTCAGTTTCTCTTCCCTTAACTTGGTGGCTGCTTAATTGCCTTTCTGCTTTGCTGGTGTCTTGTGCTAACTTTTTCCTTCTGGTGCCTTCCCTGGTGTCTTTTCCTCTATTTCTCTCTCCTTAGGGTTTCACTTGGAAGGGCTAGAAGTATGACTAATGAAATGAAATTAGACAAAACACTTAACTCAGGAAAAATATTTAGATTATTCTAAGGAAAAGTCTGTCAAGGGAAGTCATAGAAGTTTCATTGCTCAAGTTATTTAACACTGGACTCGGTAAAATAAAAAAATAAAGAAAAAATAAGGAAAATAATGTGGTCCTTGTATGCGATATACCTTAATACATCTTTTGTATTTCATGCTTATTTATTATCAACCCAAAAACTAAAAAGGATGTTAATTGGTGGTTTACAGTAAACTGTCCAACAGCTCAATAGTTGAACAACAGCTGACATTTTAAACGTTATAAGCATTGAGTTAAAAACTCATGGAAACGAATAGGTCAGTTCACATTGCCAAACTTATCATTGCAGTCTCTCTCTCTGTAGATACAGAAAGAGAATGCCATACCACTTCATAATCAGAAACACACTTTTGTAATCATAAAGGTTAGAATAATTTTAAAGCTGAAAGCTAAAACTGTGCAAATGAGTAAAATATGACAGTTGAAATCTGCTTCATATCACTGAGTGGGAAATTGCACCCTCAGTGAAAAAGTTGAACTAGATTATGTTCAATGCATACTGAATTGAATTCCACAGCAGATGTTAACTACTAATCAAACAAAACTCATCAACTTTTAAATTATTCCAAGAATTATATTTACATGATATACCATACTTTTGTCTTTAGGCTCTGGTTAAGTAAAGCCTTCCTCTTCAGGAGAGAAGTAAAGCATATGCTCTTGTGCTTTCCTGGACAGAGATGGATTTCACCATGTGCTTAAGTGCATTCCTGAGTCAGGGCCTTAAAGAGAACCAGTATTAAAAACCTGCTTCTGGTAATTATGTCACAGTCATACATTCCCCACAGCAAACCTTTATTAATTCTATCACTGACATGAAACTATGGAAAAACATCTTGTGACAGACAAGATCAAATATTACACTTCTTTCTAAATTAAAAATAAAATTTGAAGTGACAAAAGCATGTTGCAGAGACAGTGAATATTTCGGCATTTGCAGGTCACCTTTAAGAGCACAGTGTGTTGCTCCTTTCATGGTAAATAGGAGACAGGGCACACCTGTAAAGAATATAAAAGGGATTCTTTATTTTGGGGTCTTGTTCTCTTCGGCTTTCTAGATACCTGATGACTAGGCACAGCCTTGTGCTACCATACACAATCTCTTAAGTCTCAGCCCCAGACTAAGGAGGGGAACTGTAAGTATGCTTGGAGGCAGCATAGAGCTGTTGATCTTGCATAAAGCTGAGGCACTCCAATCTTTAGCCTCAGGTAAGAGATACAAAGAGCTTCTCAATATTCCTCCTCAGGGATTTTGTATTTTTTTCACTCCCCTTTCAGTTGTTCCCTTCTTTTTATTTTCCTTCTGCTCTGCTCTTCCCTTGGCTCCCTGACCAAGGGGTAGGATCTAGAGCCACCCAGTCCACAGTACTTGAAGCTAGCACTTATCAGCGACTGCTGGCAGGTGCACCTGGCTCAGCCATGAGAGCTCAGGCAAAGCAATCTGGCAAAGGGAGGTGGTTCTGAAAGCCCCATCCTGCCTCAAGGACTTCATAGAATCATAGAAAATTAGGGTTGGCAGGGACCTAAGGAGGTGTAGTCCAACCCTCTGCTCCATCCTCATTAAAAAATTGGGCGACTGTGGCATTGATACCTACACAATCAGATGGATTGCAGATTGGCTGAAGGGTTGTACTCAGAGGGTGGTGGTGGACAGGTCACGTTCGACCTGGGGAGAAGTGGGCAGCGGAGTCCCCCAGGGCTCAGTCCTTGGGCCCGTGCTGTTCAATTTCTTTATCAGCGATTTGGATGACAGGGTGAAAAGCAACCTGTTTAAATTCGCCGATGATATGAAAATTTGGGGTGAGGTGAGCACACTATTAGGGAGGGAAAGACTGCAGCAAGACCTGGACAGGTTACAGGGATGGGCTAGCAAAAACAGGATGCGCTTCAATACTGACAAGTGCAGGGTGCTGCACTTCGGCAGTAGTAACCAGCAGCACACTTATAAGATGGGAAACTCCCTTCTTGAGAGCACGGAGGCAGAAAGGGATCTTGGAGTCATTATTGACTCCAAGATGAACATGGGCCGACAATGCGAGGTTACGGTTGGCAGGGCTAACTGGACGTTGTGCATCCACAGGTGCATCTCAAGTAGGGCCAAGGAAGTGATCCTCCCCCCCTGGGCAACACTGGTCAGGCCACAGCTGGAGTACTGCGTCCAGTTCTGTGCGCCCCACTTCAGGAGGGATGTGGACGATATTGAGAGGGTCCAGAGGAGGGCCACCCGCATGATTCAGGGACAACAGGGCAGACCTTACAATGAGAGACTGCGGGACCTGAACCTGTTCAGCCTTCACAAGAGAAGGCTGAGGGGGGACCTGGTGACCGTCTATAAACTCACTAGGGGGGACCAGAAGGGTTT
>NW_017729006.1:23548445-23555334 GCF_001723915.1 Gavialis gangeticus | reverse complement strand
TCTACAAAGTCCCTTCCAACCCTACTTCTATGATTCCATGATTCTATGATCAGGCTGTGTTGATAGGTTTACCAATTCCAGAGACCCAAGAAAGCAATGGCATCTCCTTTAAGGGATAAAATGTAGTAACTGTGTTTCCTAGATACTTTAGAAAATACAAAAGACAAGAGGGTATTTCTTTCCTTTAAGCTGCCTCCATAGCTCAATTGATTAAGAGGATTGTCATTTCTTTAGGGGGAACCACAGCTCCTAAAGATCCAGCTAACAGATGTTTTGGTTATCACTTGGCAAACACTATGAGGCATCTTTAACATCCTTGATGTGATCAGTATTGATAGCTTTGCCCTTTTCTAGTCTCCATTAGCTATCACTGTACACTATACAGAATTTCATCCAAATATCTTCTGTGGATGCCTTCTTTTACCATGACTCTCAGCCTAACTGCTGGCAGCTCTCTCGGCACACTTGACTTCACTGGTTAAATTCTTTCTTGATAAAGTTATCCTCAGCCTTCCTTGTTTCTTTGTCCAGGTCAGTGCCACTTCTCACCTTAAGAAGCACATGGCATTGCTTGTCTTGTGACCCAGTTCTGTTGTCTGTTTATCTTGGGTTTTTATATGGCTTTTGTTACCATAATATGAGCTACTCTAAGTCTTTGCTGAAAGTCTCAGAATATGCATGTGAGGAAGGAAAATTCAGTTACAGACAAAGAGCTGAAGCACAGAGAGGCTCATAGCTGGATTTTGAAAGAAGTTTCACTTATGTAGACATGGGCTGCTTGCAGATGTTAAAAAAACCGAAACAAAACATTTGGAAGAAGCAGTGTGTTAGTTTGACCTGGCTCTGCAGCGTCTATATAGATCGGGCGCTTCAGTGGGGCTTTTTGGCACTTTTATCTAACAGCTGATTCAATCAGCTGTTGAAGTGCCAAAACCCCCCACTAAAGTGCCCAATCTATACAGACATTGAGTGAGCTGGTCCCAATAACGTGTTGTCTCTTCTGGGCCTGAGCTGGGCTCAGTGTGGGAACACACTGAGTTTAAAGTAAAGCGCCATTTTGTTTTGTTTTTTTAACATCTGCCAGCTGCTATGGATATTAGTGCAATGCCTAGCTCCATTAAAATCAATGGGACTTACATACCTAAATACCTTTAAGAAATCTGGGCCTCCATGGCCTGTGTTCCTTCTTATTTGATGTCCTTTCTCTTGCATAAGTGCTTTTGGTGCCATGTTTCTAGACATGCCCTTTTCTGTCCTTTGCAAGTTCAGCAGCAGAATTTTTATGGAGCTGTTTTATTGGCTTCTCAGTGTGGACCATCATAGTAATTTGGAATGTATATTGATACTCTTGGTCCTACAGTGAGTCCAATTTACAGGTAGAATGATATGGTATCGTTAATCCAACTGAAGTCATGAATTTTATTTTCTGATGGAGGAAAACTACATAATGTATAATATGTTCTCTAATCTCTACTGTATTATGACTGTGCCTCTGGGAGTATATGTATGTGTGTGTACGTATGTAGGGTTTTTAAAAATAATTTTTTGCTTTTTATTGTTTAAATTGGCTGATATTTCATGGTCTGGGTATAAAATTTGCCTTCGTTTTCAGTTGAAAAGTCTTTTTTATGAAGACACCTTCCTGCAAACACTTATGCACATGCTTAATTTCATGACAACAATTAGTCGCATTGAAATCAATGGTACTACCCACAGTAGCAAAATCAAGCACATCAAAAGTGTTGGCAGGACCAATATCTAAATTAATTCCAATCATATTCTTGCTTCAGTGCCAGTCATCGGGTCCACTAGACATTTTGTTCTTGAAATCAGTCCTGACAAAGAAAGGTATTTCCATTAACACCTTATTCACACAGCACTGAATTATAATATCAGCAATTCATTTGTTAAAACAATAATTTATTAAAAAATAGATTAACTTATTTTACAAGTGAAACAAACAGTGATAGATACAAGTGAAGTTTGGTACAGAAACTACCTATTTAAAATGAAATAATTTGTGTATTTTTCAATCCTGCCACTGAGACTGCTTTATTCCTATAGGTCAACAATATTAACAATCTTGTATGTGAAAGAGCATGAACAGAAATGCATACGATATGTATATAGTGTATTAGAAGAAGTTGTAGGAGATGCAGGTTTTCTCTTTTGATATTGAGTATTTATGATAAAGTAGCTACCATTAAAAGTGCTCACTTTTATTACATTCTGGTATGTAAGATACCACAGCGATAACTATGTGCTATTTGTTAGGAAGTTGACCGTTTTATGGCAATCACTCTAATTTATAGCACTGTATTTTAATGGTGTGTGTAGAGGGCTAATTAAAACTGATTTAATGCTTTATTTTAATGAGTGGGATTTAGCTATTTTTCCTGTGTTACTAATAGTTGAAGATGCAGTCCAGCAATATTTTACTGAAATGGGCTATTAAAGTTGTCACCAACACATGCTGTTTTTTGACAAAGTAAGAAATAACTTCTTGCATCATCTAGTTTGCTGTTTCACAATACAGCCTTGCACTGCAAACCAAGGATTTATGTACACACAGATGAAGCCTGTGTTAGCATTTCAAAAACTGCTCTGATAGTTCAGAAAGTTAGGTTTAACCATTAAGAAGAAAAGTAGTTCCAAACGGGGAAAAAAAGAATATAAACTGAGTATAAAAGAATGTAAACTGTCATGAAAACTTTACCTTTGTGCTTTGAGTTTAACATGATACTAAAAGTGGTAAACAATGAGATAAGCAAAAGATTAAGATCTGAAGAACTAAAATCTTCAAGGGACCTGGGTAAATACAACATTACAGCAGTTCATCAAAAGCTAGTAATAAGCATTTCAGATGTAAAGCAGTAGGATAATCTACATAATGGCAAAATGGCTATATATTGATTAGGATAATGATTTAGGGTCTACTACAAAAAACTTCCTCTTGCTTTTGTGTCTAGCTGTAGCAAATAAAGTACACTGGCTACTAGACTTGGTTTCTGGAAGAGTGTTATATCATAAATGAGACAGTGATGCCTCCTAGAACACAGTGATCATCTCTGTGCTGTAAGGTGGCATTCATCCTGAAGGATTTCAGCATAAGCCTTTCCAATCAATATTTGATTTCAAAGTTGGATACAAGTTTTCTAGACTAACAGTAATTTCAGAGTTTATTGTTAGTCTCTAAGCTCCATTAGAATAGAAGGGAATCAAGCAAACACTGCTGGATTTTCAAAAAAAAGTCTATTTTTGTAATCATAAACACTTGTAGCTGCACAGTTTGACATGTTTGACAGTCGTAATTAAATATTAATGCATTAGGCCATAAGCTTATCATATGACAAGCTCAGGAAGAATGTGTTTTGCGCCCAGCTTAGGCATGGCATGAATTAGCCAGATTATTTGATATCGCTACTGGAAGCACAATATTTAAAGACCTTACTGAATTTGCTCATGTCTGTTTGTTGAGGAGCGGACAATGGATCATAGACCAACATTTCAAACACAGATGCAGTGAAGCATCTGAAAAAAGTATGTATATCTACTACATGGATAAAAACGTGCCAGATGTGCAGTAGCCTGGTTTGTGTGAACATTTCCCCTAAAACAAAAAACAAAACAAAACAAAACAAAACATGGAAATTAAAAGAAATGACAAAGGAACACTTTACTTCTACTACTTTTTCCAATATCTCTTTATTTTCCTGATGTAAATTAATGCTGTAGACAAGTCTAATCAACATTTAATGAGTGAAATAAAAAAAAGTGTTTTCCCTTGGTATGTGTAACAGTCCAGTGATTTGTTCCCCATGCATGTCTGGGGAAAAATGGTTCTGAGCTGGTACTATAGCAACCCTAACATCTTCCCACCTCGGTCATAATTTCCAAACAACAGGGCAGGAAGAAAAATCCCTTGAAAAGAAATAAACTTGAAACTGCTCCACCACATTAATAAGTCTGAATAATGATTCCATGATGCATGGATTTCACTGAAATTTATTTTTAAATGCCTTCATAACTCTTGCATTTAATGTGCAAGAGATTAATACCCAGTGCTGGGCACTAGAGTATAATAAATCCCTCAAGACAGACAAAAATCCATACATTTATGCAAAAGGAGTGAGAGAGCTATAAAGGGAACGTGCTGGACCTCACATTCAGCTGAGCTGTGAAAACAGTACAGGAAATGAGAGGAAATTTGAATGATATACAAACAGAAATGAATCTGAGATTTGTATCAACAGTTATACCATTATTTAGAAGACCTTGATTTTATACAATGACCTTACACTGATAGCAGGATCCTAAGACACCCAAAGAGTTTGGACAACCAATTCCCATTAAAATTTATGAAATTTGGGCATCTGAATTCAGTAGGTGGCTTCGAAAATCCAATGCTTGATTTAAAATGTTTTATTTTTCTCCTGATTGCTAAGTCAATACTAAAACAAAATGGAATTGATTTGAATTATAAAGTGGGATTCTTAAAGGTGATTTTTCTCTAAGCCTCCATCAATACCCTTGGAAATGTCATTTTTTTAAATTAGAAGCTTTGGGGAAGATTTGCTGCTGGTGCATGTGGCACAGTGCCCACAGGCTCTGTTGAGGTTGAGTTCATTTATACCTGCAGAAGATTTGACTCTAGTTTCACATGCTGAGCACATGCTAATTTGTACAAGCAGCAAACTGCACCTATCAGCTGTTTGAACAGCTGGGAATTGCTAAGGCAGAGGGAAACCTTAACAGTATCCCTTTTTTCGTGGTCAAGCCTCTTATATGAAGAGGAGTTTAGAGAGCAGACTGCATAGTGACTCACCATCATCCTCCCACAGGAAGAAGTCTTAGGAGGCTGGAATTGCTGTCTTTCCAGCTTCATTTTGTCACCAAGCCAGGTGGAGTAGGGGCCAGGACAGCAATGTAACTAGGGATGGGAAAGAGGGGACCAGCCCTGGGTGACATTAGAAGTGATACAAGAATGGCTGCAGATGCTGATCTGGCTGTCACCACTGCCCATGGCACAAAAATTCATGCCTCTGGCCTGAATAAGGCCCTTTATTTTATTCTTTAAACTAAATTTTCTTTTTTGATAGGGGACAGAGGTTTAGATTACAGTGAAAAAGATTTGTGCATTTTAACCAGTTCTATGAACCCCAAGTATTGTTCACAAGAGTTGGGGAACCTTGCTCTAACTAATATTGCTCTCATTAATATGTGCTTCCATGTTGAACAATCTCTCACTTATGCCTGACGAAGGGTGAGTGCGCCTGAAAGCTTGCAAATAAATAACATCATTTGTTTGCAAATACTGAGTTGGTCTAATAAAAGATATCTCCTCTTCTATGAGTTTTGATTCCATGTTGAACAAGGCATTTCAAGATGTCATTTTGCAAGTAAGAGCTAAAGAAGATAGAGCTGAAGAGGAGCTTATCATCATCTGATCGTGCTATGACAAAAGCAAACAGACTTTTGGGCCCTGGTAAGTTTTAATGAAGGTTTTGAAAAGCTCCTGTATATGTGTGTGCACATCATATGTGTGACATGATTAGACTTAAAAAGAGAAAACTATGTACTATCAAGGCATAATGGAGAGAGTGAGAATGTGGGCAGTTAATGTTTGTAGTCCTTTTGGACAATGCTGATAATGCTTCTGTCTAACCTCAACAAGAGCAGTACAGTGAAGTTCTTCTATGTGGAGTCAGGGCTCCACTGTGGTTTGCCTGTAGAGATGACCGTAGCTAGGTGCAGGGCCTGGGGCAAATCAGCCTGTGTGGGGCCTGGACGCAGCGGTGGCTGGCAGGAGGGGGGGTGGCGAGCGGCTGGACACAAAGCTGGCTTGGCTCTGTGGGGCCCTTCAAAGCCTGTGGCCTGGGGCAGTCACCCTGATTCACTTCCCCGCTTGCCCCCAGGGACATCTCTGTTGGCCCCACACAAATACATGCATGACAGTATTCCTTCCCAAAGAGTTTGCAGTCTACACAACAGCAGAGCTAACTTCTGTGACAACTGATTGCTGTTTTTCTCCAAGCCCCCATCAGTAGCATCACATGAATGGGAGAATCTCAGCTTTCATTTTTAAACAGGTATGTTTCTGGCTCTCCCAGTTACAGGGAAAACATGAAAATATGAACCACAGTGCATCGAAAGCCAGAAGGCAAATAAATAAATTGTTTTTATGGAACACTGTTTTAAGATGCATTGTTTTTAAGAAACCTTGTGAATCCTGGAGGTTAGGGGTATGAATGTAGGCAAGCAGAACCATAGCAGAACCACTGGCATTGCTGTTTGAGCATTCATGGCACTTGGGTCAGGTCCCAGAGGACTGGAAAAGAGCCAATGTGGTCCCTATTTTCAAGAAGGGGAGAAAGGAGGATCCGAGTAATTATAGGCCAGTCAGTCTCACCTCCATCCTGGGAAAGGTCTTTGAAAAGATTATGAAGGATCATATTTGTGGGAGTCCAGTGGGGAAAAATAATGGAGCAGGGAAACCAACATGGATTTGTAGATCATGCCTGACCAATCTGGTTTTGTTTTCATAGTTTCATAGTTTCTAGGGTCAGAAGGGACCTGAGTAGATCATCTAGTCTGACCCCCTGCCATGGCAGGAAAGAGTACTGGAGTCAAACGACCCCAGCAAGGTGTTCATCTAGCCTCCTCTTAAAGACCCCCAGAGTAGGAGCCAGCACCACTTCTCTTGGAAGTTGGTTCCAGATCCTAGCCGCCCTGACAGTGAAGTAGCACCTCCTGATATCTAGCCTAAATCTACCGTCTGCCAGCTTGTGACCATTATTCCTGGTCACTCCTGGTAGTGCTCGGGGGAACAGGGACTTCCCCAATGCCTGCTGGTCCCCTCTGACTAGTTTGTAACAGGCCACTAGATCCC
>NW_017729006.1:23530568-23548107 GCF_001723915.1 Gavialis gangeticus | reverse complement strand
CCCTGTTTTATGACAGGGTCACAAAATGCTTTGATGCAGGAGTAGAGGTGGATGTCGCTTTTTTGGATTTTAGCAAGGTCTTCGATACGGTATCTCATCCCATTCTCATAAATAAAGTAAGAGGCTGTGACATAGATGTTTACATGGTCCAGTGGGTGGCAAATTGGCTTAGTGGTCACACCCAGAGAGTGGTAGTAGATGGGTCGGTATCGACATGGAAGGATGTGGGTTGTGGAGTCCTGCAGGGTTCGGTCTTTGGACCTGTACTCTTCAATATCTTCATCAGTGACTTGGATGTGGGGATGAAGTGTACTCTGTCCAAGTTTGCGGATGATACTAAATTGTGGGGTGAAGTCCACACTCTGGAGGATAGGAAATGACTGCGGGCAGACCTGGACAGGTTAGAGAAGTGGGCAGTACACAATAGGATGCAGTACAACAAGGACAAGTGCAGAGTGCTGCACCTACAGTGCAAAAATATCCAGCTCACCTACTGGCTAGGAAATGACCCTCACCAGCACAGAAGCAGAAAGAGGTCTCGGAGTCAAAGTGGACTCCAAGATGAACATAAGTCATCAGTGTGATGAAATCATCAGCAAAGCTAACCTCACTTTATCATGCATCAGCAGATGTATGACAAATAGAACCAAGGAGGTGATACTTCCCCTCTATGCGGCATTGGTCAGACCGCAGTTGGAGTCCTGCATCCAGTTTTGGGTATCACACTTCACGAAGGATGTTGATAGACTTGAGAGGGTCCAGGGGAGGGCCACTCATATGGTCAGGGGCTTACAGGACAAGCCCTTTGAGAAGAGACTGAGCGACCTGGACCTCTTCAGCCTCCACAAGAGAAGGCTGAGAGATGATCTTGTGCCCACCTACAAATTCATTAGTGGGATGCAGCAAGGGATTGGACATGCCCTGTTCACCAGGGTGCCTCTTGGGGTAACAAGGAACAATGGTCACAAACTGACAGAGAGCAGATTTAGGCTAGATACCAGGAAAAACTTCTGTGTGGTAAGGGTGGCCAGTATTTGGAAAGGGCTTCCAAGGGAGGTGGTGCTCTCCCCTAGCTTGGGGGTCTTTAAGAGAAGGCTGGATAGGCACCTGGCTGGGGTCTTCTGACCCCAGCACTAGGGGGTTAGACCCAATAATCTGTTGAGGTCCCTTCCAACCCTAGAAACTATGAATCTATAAAGCCAGAAAGAGCAAGTGTCTAGCTGGTGGCCACACCTGAGGCCTGCATTGAGTTTTCTCGCACTCTAACTGGGATGCTGTGAGCTGGAGCATGAGTTTTCCTGTGCCCAAGTTGATTTAGCATGGTGCTCTGGTCATGATACTATGTTGTGCCAGCCTAGGCCTCACAACTGAAACTTGCCAAGAGATGTTTGGATAAAGCCTTGTCTGATCACAGAGTCTATTCTTTTCAGGTCCATGACTACAGTCTTCTGTGGATCTACAACAGGATGACTTTCTGTCCTTGAAATTCTCTCTCCTTTTCTTTCAAGAGGGCTTGATTGTGAAGCTTATGATTAGGGATGGTGATAATAGTACTTAATGCTTACACAGTAATTTACAAAGCTCTTTACAAACATTAACTAATTAATCCTCACCAAACCCTTCTGAGGTGGGTATTTGTGCCAGCCAAGTGTTTGCATTCATAATTAAGAATATGTTCAACATAATCCCGTTGTCAGTCAGTCTAATTGTCTTAAATGCCTAATTGGGTTGCCAGAATGGTGGAGTCCCCCAAGTCAGCTCGGTTTAAAAGAGGTAAGAATTGAGAAAGGGAAGAGGGAATCCTCGGCATGGTGAAAGATAAAAGTCGATCCTGGTAGTTTTTAAAAGCAGTTTGGGAGAAAGTAGCTGTTGTTTCTTTGCTACAGACAGGACTGAATAAAAATGGGATTGAAAAAGTGGATTTTCTAAATTGGAGGGTTTATTTGATCAGGAAAAAAAAATCAGTTGTAGAGAGGAATGGAAATTTCCCAAGGCAGTGATTAAATTGAGGATCAGTGAGAGAACGGTTTATGAAGCTGGGACTTGTTTTAGGCAATCCTCCATAAAGGCAAAAGGACTGACATTCATAAATGTTCATGACACATATTGCTTTGAGATTCAATGTTACAGTTTTCCTGTCCTCATTGAACTTTTGCTGCTGAACTTTATGTGGAATTTCCTGCTTCTCTACAGTGGACTGGGAACAGTCTGTGGTAAAGTGGGGTTGGGAGAGCTGTCCCAAAGGGAAGGGGACTGAGAGGGCAGGCTGAGTAAAAGCAAAGAACCAAAAGTTTCTTGACATTTGGGCCTCTGGTGGATATTTGCTTTTGCATCTTGCAGGAGGCCATTATCCAAGCATGCTGTCAGCTAGCTTGAGGATGGTGTACACTAGGAAAGCTCTAAAGTAAAAAATGCTAGTTAATGGATATGGTTCTAGTAGCAGTGATCAAAAAAACCCAAACATTATTTGTTACCTCACTGCTGGTCACCTGGGGAAATGATGAAATCCAGCATCAGTGGAAATCCCTGATAATGCATTAAAAATGGTAATCTTGTGTATTTTAAATGCATAATGAAGCACCTCTAGATTTCTGGTCATTTCCTCAGAGGTTTAGAAAAGTTTTCCAGGGGACTTGTCAGCCATCTGACTAGAGTGATATCTATTTGAAAATGTATGTTTCCTATTTCATCATAAGGTTAAACTATATGTTAATTTTAGGTTGGCGCTTAGGGCCTGGTTTTCTATCTGAACTACTCGTGTGCAATCTTTTACTAGGGAGTATTAACGCACAATCTACAAAGCTGTGTGTATCTTGCTGCATTTCTTTTGTGGAGTAATACAACCAAGAATTAGCACTTAGTCTATTTCAATGGTTTATTTAGGTAATTAGTATTATCTCCATTCTACAGATACGAGGAAGGCCTAGAGAGAGTAAGTAACTTGTCCAAGGGGATACAGTAAGTCGGTGACAGAGCCAGGACATTTTCCTGACTCCTACAACAGTGGTACTGAAGAGAGCAAAAAAACTGGGTAGACCACTCTAACCCCTCCACATCTTTTTTAGAATAAAAATATATAATTTAATATTTAAAAATCATATCATAGTAGCACCCTGAGGGCAATAGGACCGCCCCCCCTCCTGCCTCCTTTGTCTTAGGGTCTGCATAAGCATGGGGTGAATGACTGTTTATAAGCCAAAAGCACCTGCTTTCTTTTAATGAGGCAGAAGTGCTGGAAACCACAAGCCATGTTTATGAAAATTCATAGTGAAGGTGACTAGTCTGTACTATTTATTCTGTTGCTTCAGTTGAACTGTTTTTTCCCCCCATCATCATTCTGTAAAAAAATAGGCATGGCTGCAGATTTGGTTTGACAAGTGTCACATCACCTCGTAGCTTTTGAAGAGAAAATCCAACATAATGAAAAAGTATGTTCAGCGATGACAGCTATTGGGAAAGCTGTGTTAGTGCCAAAGAAAGATATTGCTTCCGTTATGTTGACATCAATATAATTTATGACAACCAAAAACCCCAATACATTCAAGTTGTAAGAACAGATTTTGCTTTAGAAGTCACCAATTTTTTAATGTTTGAAAAATGACTCAAATGGGCTTTTGAAACCGAAGCCAAATTATATTAATGCCTGAAATAGCTTTAGGGTCTCCCTCAATTTACATAACTCTGGTAAAATCTGCAAGATGATAATGTTTGTTCAATGGCAGCCAGCAGCTGAGAGAACATATGTTAGAATTATATTGATGTAATATTGATGTAATTATTGAAATGGAGCATGGTTTATCTTTTTAATTGCGCTGTGTAAAACTTGTCTTTTATAATTTTAGGAAATTAAAACACAATGTTGCCTTAATTCATACACATGCGCACACACTGAGGAAGCTGCCAAATATATATAGACATGTATACATGTGTGTCTGCATATGCATATACATACAAACACAAGGCTGACATTAATGTGGAAATTATGTCTATCTGTCTGTATGTCTAATTTTTCCCCTCACATATGTCTGGTCCCACCAACTTTGCAGTCTTTTAGTCAAAGGATGATTTGATGTCCAACGATCTGGTATTTATTTGGAGGCAATATCCATGTGATAAACAACATCGCTGCTTGATAAATGTATCCATCATACATCTGCATAGTCTATCACACCTATGAATGCATCACCTGTTAGCTAATCTATACAAAGAGGATAGAAGCCCTAAGGAAAGGAAAGTGAAAAAGTAGATGAAGAGGAAGAGAGATGAAAGGGAAAAATGGGAGAGGAGAGGTGAATAGTTGGAGAAGTACACTGAGTTTGGATGTCACATTTGTACTCCCCTGTAAGCCTAGTTTTGCATGCAAAGCTGAATCATATGCCCCTGAACCTCTCATGTAAATCATACTGTTTTCAGTCTGCAGGCGCCATTGCCCCTGATCTCTGAGGAAATTTAATGTAGGGAACTTACTCCCAAACTCGCTCTGTGTGGCTTTTTAGTGGTTATAGTGCTGGTTGGATTTTTTTTTCTACTGCAGGTAATAAATAAGCTAAATTTCCCATTTATATTTTCATTTTATCTCCTTTCCTCCAACCCTGGTGACACCCCTCCATGGAAAAGCCTCCAGAGCAGTGATTTAGATTTCCTCCCAGACCCACTGAGCTTCTCTAATGCCACCCCACAGTCATGCCCTATACTCCATGCATCGCTGTTTTCCCTCTCTTTGATCATCAGGAGTTTTCTGTAAAAAGGGCATGCACATTTTTCTCTTAAGATTTCTATTAAGCAGTCATAACACTTGTATAAATTATTTCTCCTGGGGATATCTCTTCTAGCAGTTTGAATTATTTAATGTATTTCTGCAGCAGGCAACTCAAGAACACACGGATATATCCAACAATGCTCAGGACTTCGTTCTCTATTTATTATGCTCAAAGGAGACCAAAGAGTAGAAAACACTAGCTTAGGCGAAGAGTGTATATGAATGTGTGTAACCTTCCTGGAGAGGGCCATCTGTGGCCACAGTAATTAGGAACTTCAACAACTTGGACACATAGCATGGGCTAGAGTGCAACATTAGACTGAAACTCAGAACTGGATAAAACATTATTTTGGATGAATGGTCACCAAAAAGGATACTTCCAGGTCAGATGTAATGCACTGAATTTGGACCAAATTTGGCCAATAGTTTTAGCCTAAAGCAAAAAAAAAAAGGTAAATATTTTGGAAAAGTCACAGGCATGGCCAGGCGAGCAGGGGAGTGCACTTGCAGTGCCACAAGTTGCGGCTTGTGGCACCACAAACTGCATGCCCCTGCTTGTCTGAATGTGGCCACAATGTCTGTATGTTGACATTGAGGATGATTTCCCCTTAATTTAAGAAAGGGGGAAATACTCCTAAAAATTACACAAAATCCTTTGTGATGAGAGATTTTTCAACCCCATATATATTTTTTAGTTTGCTAAAGAGAAACACATTTTTTTCTGATATTTCTTCCAATGTGGCCACAAAGCCCCAAATTAATAATTTACACAGCCCTAATCAGCACTTCATTCTGCTCCTGGCTGTCCTGTCCTACTGATCTACTGCATGATCTTTGTTTGGTCTTAAGGTGAGACTTTTTTTATTGGACCAACAGCACAGTTGGAATAGAGTTAGAGAAGCTTTTGAATGCAAGACCTTCTTCAGGTCTGAGCAGTAAAAAGCCAAGGTTTAGGGTAAAAAAAGCATTAAAATTCCCTTACAAAACTTGGGGTGTGGGGTTGGGTCAGTGACACCAGTGTCTGTCAGTGGCTTTATTGTTTCTTTACTGTTTTAGCTCTTCTTCTGCCTTTCCTCTTTGTGGGGATCTTTTTTTTGTTTCTCTGATATTTTTGTCTTTTAGGCTTAATCCTGCAATTTGGTCCATGTGAGCGGAGGATGGCATTTTCAGTGGGGCTCTGGAGCAGCATGAGGATGTATGATCAAATCCATGCAAAGGCCTTTATATTTTAAGGTCCTTAGAGATAGGCATTGTCTCTTATCTGTTTTATTTATACAGCACCTAGAGCAATCTGGATTCTGATTGCTATACACTTCAATAAAACAATATAACTGAGACTCAGTGAGCGAGTAAAGGATGCCCGGAAGAAAACTGTGTCTCTTTGAGCTTCCAAGACTTATAAATAAGCCTGCTACTGTCTTAAATTAAACAAGGAAAGAGCTGCAGTGTTTGCTCCATAATGAGATGGTGAGTGCTGCTACGCTGTTTTGTGACAAGATTCCTTTAAAAAAATTGGATGAAGGTAGAAAGCTAATAATTTTCCCCTTTGAGATCAATTGCCAAAGAGCAGGCAGGATTTTTGTCAGGACTGTTCATGGATGACACTCTTTCCAAGAGCATCTGCAAAAATGCTTTTTTAAGCATTTATTTAATGGCTCTAAACACTCCTTTTACGTGGGCACTGAACTATTGTTACATAACAGTGACTGTCATCCTCTGCTGATGCTTAGCCAATAACTAATCAGTAACTAAATGCATATGTCTCCCTCCCCTGCTCTATAGACAGCTCTAACTTTCTAACTTTTCCTCTCTTTGTAAATATTTTCCTTCTTTGTCTGTTGTACTGGAAAAAATGATGTTCATGTAAGAACCACCAGGTGGTACTCTTTCCCTAAAAATGCCAGTAAAAGCTTGCTTATTGATGAATTTTCCCTGGTTTGGATTAGCTTTTGCTTAAAGATTTTGCTTTGGTTGGACCATTAATTTGAAAATGAACTTTAGCACTAACAGATTTTTATTTTTATGTGGATTGTATAAAAGGTCCATTTGAGCTGAAATTCATCCAGAAGAATGGTAAACATAGAGATCTTGTTAAAGTGTTTCTACAGAAAAGACAGCAGTTTTAAATGCAGCTGTTGCTGATGTCTTGTCAACAGGGAACTGGGGCTGTAAGAGCTTTGCGTTGATTTAGATACTTCTCTTTAAGAAAGGAGATTAGTATTGATAGGAAATATCTCCTTTCTTCAGGTTGTAATGGAAGGACTTCTGCTATTTTTATTTTCCTTGCAATGACTAATGGAATAATTAAACCCCACCTGCTCCTGCCGTCTGCATTTATCTACAACATGCTAGGTACCTTGCTGGATCCAAGCTCTTAGAACTGATGTCTTAGGTTGTGGGCACATGCTATCCTGCTTCCTCTGTTAAAAACAGTCATTTCTCCCTATGGTTGTTCTGGTTCGCTGAATGTTATTAGGCCCCCATCATGACATTGATTACTTTTTTTTTTACCTATATTATGACTGCAATGAGGGCATGAGAGGTAGCATCATCCCTCCTCTCCCATCCATGCCTCTGTATAGATGCCCTCTTGATTTGAATTGCTTCGAGCACTCCCAGGTAAGGAATGGCCTGCTATCCTGACAAGATGAGATGATCTTAATAGATTCATGGCCTTTTCTGTCTAATGATGAATATGCATGTTAATCCCTATTTCTGGTGGCAGAAGCCTTCTAAGGATTTCAGCCAGGACCTAGATCATGGGATCATAAGAAACTAGGACTGGTAAGGACCTCACAAGGTCTTCTAGTCCAGCCCCCTGCTCAAGGTAGGATTATCCCTGGCTAAACCATCCCAATCAAGTGTCTGCCAAACCTTTTCTTGAAAAGATATACCAGATGAAAGCATGGGCCTCTCTCTCCTTTGCCTTGCATCATGTGTTAATTGTACAAAGCTGGTGTAAGCAGAGAATGCTGACTGAGGATGACAGCTTGCCCAGGGATAAACCTGAAAGCAACCACACCATCTTGAATTTTCTGAGGCAGTTCCAAATTTGGGGGCTGTGTCTTGGTGTCTCTTAGGAGACCCTTTTTTCTCCTATTTGAAAAACTGGTCCCAGATCAGCTTCAGGCAGTGTTGTGGTGCATCTGCTGTGGGAACACAGAACAATGCTGCTTGATTAGTGAAAGGAGACTCAGGGGATTATAAGGACTTGGCCTATATGCAAGTTCAGCTGTTTAAGTGTCTTCTAGATATTTAATAAAATAATATGGAAATTCAGATAGTTAATAAAATATTTGGTTTTTTGAGGAGAAAAATAGCTGAGAGGAAGAAAGAACTTGAAGTCTCTAGTTTTTCTTAACAAAATTTACTGTAGCTCAAAACTACATTATGTTAAAAAGAGGGTTTCATTAAATACCTTTACAGTGTAGCTTACTATTTGGGTAGCTTGAAAATTAAAAAGCTGAGTTTGGTTGTGGGTTGTTGACTGCAAAAAGAATGCTCTATTGCAATTAAACTTTTTATGAGTGACATTATTTCTACAATTGCATTTGAAAGCTTATCGGAAACTGGTTTGAATACATATATTAGTAGGCATATACCCACATTGAGAAAGCAGATGGATGATTTCATGGGCTGATCATGGTGCCAGCCAACACTTTCATGGGCTTACTGTGGTGGGTCCCCTCCACCATGCCTCTGGTTGAGGTGTCCCAGCAGTCCCATCCCTCACTGCAGATTAGCAGGTGGCCTGAAACCATGGCATAATTACCCTGATTAAGCCCACAGAAGCCATTAGTCGACTTGTTATCATCCTGCTCAATCCTTCTCAGGCTGTAGCATGCTGCAGCAGCATGCATTTAGCTTAAAAGATGGTGCCGGAGCCCTGTCACTTCCCTGACTGGCCCTGGACTGGTGCTCAATATTAAGAAAAGTTGAGTAGTGTTGCAAGGTCAGTGAATCTATCTTTTGTGAAGATATGTGTACTGCTTCTTTATAACTGTAACAGGAAGCTTCAGAGAATGGAGGGCAGAGGTACGTTTAGGATAGAAGCTTTGCACAAAGCACAGAGAGCGAGAAAGATGGAGTGAGGGGAGAGGAACTTTAAGGATAAGCCTTTTTTTTTTTAATAAAGTATTTTGGAAGAAATCATAGCCTTCTGTAATTCTCTACCAGAAGAATTTAGTACATGAGAATAAAATTTTGAATACATAAAGGAGTCTCAGCAAGCATAATAATGAATCCCCTGCTCCTTTAACATTGTACAATGGACACAGAAAAAGCCAATCTGAGTACTGCTTTGAATACAATATTTCCTCTATGCAGAGGAGCTTTCCTGACTCATTGACTCCTCTTCCATATTTCAGGTGATGACTAAAAAATGTATCTTTCATCCCTGGCCTACATGTATTATTTTTATTCTTCCACTGCTATTTTTACCTTTGGAAACCATTTGGATTTGTCTTAACCCCCCTGCTCCCCTCCACCACCACCAAAAATACCCCCTCACATAGATTACGAGCTATTCTGAAACCTCTCCTCCTCTAAGTAGTTTAACTGGAGCCAATGCTTTTAACTCACAGGACTAGCAGATCAGGCATTTAATTTTATATATAAAGCTGTCTTGGAAAAAGGTTTGCAGAGTGTTTCATTGTTACTAGGAAATCAACCCATTACACAGGTTTGGAGAGTCCTTGGTTAAAGCCTACTTCATTACCCACGCAAATTTTGATTCAGGCCTGCATCTGCCTTGCTGTGCTTGGAAAACTAATTGACAATTTGGTTCTGTTAGAAATTGCAGCCTCCCCCTGAGATTTATGTAGGTTTTAAGTGTTAAGCCCTCAGTTTCTTTCTTCTTGCTTCGAAAAGCACCTGAAGTGAAATATTTAATCTGATTTCTTTTAACTATTTTTTTTTCTTTCTCTCCCTCTCCTTTTCTTAATAAAGCAATCTGAAAAAGGAATCAAATATAACATTTTAAAAATCTTTTGAATGTTATCTGTTTTTCCTCTGTCTGGCTTGCTGGATAAGTGCTTAAGCTCTTTGGTGGCTGAGTCAGTGAGATAAAGTTGTAATGTGTTATCCAATGTATATCAACGATTATCCTCTGCTAGATGGAATGTCACACCTGCCAAAATGGTAAATGGGAAATATTTTTATGTGGCCTCTTTCATCTCAACACACTGCAAACAAGGAACCCATGTCTTACATTTCGAAGCCACTTGGTGAGTAAGGATCGCCACATAGATTAGGGATTCAGGACTCATGACCAAATTTTCTTTGTGCAAAAAGAGCAGAATTAGGGGTAAAATCGCTGGGTAACATTCTTAGAAGCACCCAAGAGGCTTAGGTGCACTAATAGTTGAAAACAGAATCAATTTAGAAAAATGGGACTTAGACTTCTGTCATTTAAGTGCTTTTGAAAGTTTTCCCCAAACCCAGATGTAGCACCACGGTTAATGTTAAAAGTCCAGTTGAGTTTAGTGGCCCATTGGGCTAATGGGGTGAAGGCACGCCAACTTCTGTAGCCAGATGCACACAAGAGACTGATATTGGTAGTATCACATCTGGTTGTCTTTGATTCCCCAGCTTGAATGACCGAGTATCCGTTAATAACAGGGATTGAGAATGGCTTTTGGCACAAGACCAGATCAGGGTTCAAATTCCTACCTCTAGAGCTGTTGCAGGATGATGTAACTCTTCTGCTCCCATGCTGCACCAAACACCATCTATATGAGAAAATCAGTTTAATTCAGAAAGATAAGACTGAATTGGTCTAGCTAGAATACAAACATCTGTCCAGTTATTTCAAGTGATGTTTGTTCCTAACCCATCCCATCTGGTTGCCAGCCCCTTCCTTCTGCTGGATGAGTTAATGGAGTGGGTCGCTGTATCTTGTTGAATATTGGTTACTGGTCTTGAAGCCAAAGGTCAAGCACTCTATTCCCAGAGTAACATATTTGTGGTTAGCAGACAACTGTGGTATTTGTATATATCTGGGATGTAGAAAGAGGGTATTTTACTACAAGTGACAGCTAATGGAAATTCTTTTCTCATTTAAAGTGGCAGAGAGGCTGCTTCTGGATATGGGGGTCATTGGTTCAAGTCCCAGCAGGGACAAATCCCTCATACTGGTGCCCAATTAGTGAGTTAACTTTCCCTGCATTGATACTGTTGCAGCTGAAGATGTACTAATTGGATAGTTTTCTCAGAAAACCACATGGCTGGGTCGCATGAGTTTTAGTGAACCGTGGAGACAGATCTAGCCCTTAGGTAACAAAGATAGATAGCTTTGTATGCAGTTCATTGTGTTAGCTCCATTTCCTTCTTCTGCCTTGTTTGCCGAGCTGTCAAGGCAGACTTCCTGGTCCTTTTTTTTCTTGCTTTAAAGATGTCTTGTAGCTGTTTGTGTTTAGCATCATCGTGGGGATACCTCTCCTCCAGTTTCTTTTGTGGGATTGGGTAGGTTTCATCAAATAGCCATGGATCTTGCTTGTAATGTATACATTCTAGGAGGATGATAATGGCAACTTCTCAGATAGTTGTGATTTTGGCTGGGCAGGATGAGTCTACATAATATCAGCAATGTTCTCAGTGCATGAACTTGTTTTGTATTTATTGGCAAGCACTGCATTCTCATGAACATGTGTGCCGTATACCACAGAAGTACATTTCTGTGTTCAAATTGAGAGGTAATTGTAGTTTTGCAACCAGGATATGGTACCGTTATTGGCTTATGCTTGGGCTCCTCTATAAATCTGGTAATAATATACTATGTCACATTTCTGGACCAATTTGTGGTGCATTCTTTCTGCATATGACCAGTGATATCCAGGTGACCTAATGATCTAATGTCTCAATGTCTGAACCAGCTGCTATTGATGCTGTTATATGATACACAACAGCACAGAAATCTCATTCAGTTGTTTTTATTTTGGAGCCATATATACTGAGAACAGTTTTGAAGCTGTTTCTGAGTCAGTCTGGTATGAGATTCATGTATCCAAGTATGAAGAGTTTATCATATGGTCTGATAGATTGGAAGTAACCACTGACAGAATTAATCTGTGCTGGTGCCTGTGGTTTTGCTGTGTGGATAGACACATGTCTATACCATGATGATGGACATGTCTCTGTGCTCTGTGAATGTACAACAACCTGATATTTAAAAATTCACCAGAGATAGGATACCCCTTTGTGAGTTGTGTTTTTAAAAATTGGATTAAGGACAGCTGTACCTACTTAACAGCCTAGTTTTTCTGGAATTTGTTCCCCAGGTGTTTCTCTGCTTTTCTCAGGCAATAATTGAGCATAATAGATCTTAGCCTTATAAAAGTGGGTACAGTTCCAAGGAAAACTTTTGAGTAGCATTTTTCAAAACCATATACACACTATCCAAAGAAAAACACTCACAATATGGACTGTACCAGCTATAGGCCAATACTCTCCTCTTCAGTTCAAAGAATCTTCTCATGTCCTACTTGCTTAGCTTCAGAAACTCCTAATAAAAGGCATTGTCCTGAGCAATAAGGCATCCTTGCTGGACAGTCTGCAGTGTCTGCTCTTCATTTTGTATGTGAGATTCACCACTAATTCAGCCACTGGTAGCTGCATAGGCAGACCACAAGGGAGCTTTTGAAACCCATTGATAGAAATGAGCAATGAAAGCTAAATTAGCCTCAGGAAGAGGTGATGTAATGTCTCCATAATGGTTCAGAAGCATGGGTATGACTGGAAAATCATATGTCTGAGCAGGAATGCATCCTGGCTCCTGCCCTGTTCTCTGTGCAAAAGGATCTCTGCAAATATTACCATAGCTGTTGCCCAGACCTCTTTCTTCAATGTGGAATGTGTGGATGCTGATCTTTCTCAGCCATGACACAAATGATCTCAAAGACATGTTAGAGAGATTTCAGAAATAAATAGTTACCCTTGACCTACAGGTTTCTTCTTCGACAAAGACCAGAATTCACAGTGTCAGGACAAATGCTACAACACGGGACATTCAATTCATGGACAAATGGTGGAGGCAGTGAAAAACTTCATCTCCTCTTAGACAATAAAACTATTATCAATCCAGACATACTGTCAGGGCCAGAATGTGGGTGGCTAGGCCTGGGGGCTAATTGGAGATCAGGACTACCGGATGGGGGTACAAAGAAGAGTTGGAGAGGGCAAATAGAATCCAGGGACAAGCTGTGGCAGGAAATCGGGAAACTGTGAGCTGACCTAAGTCTATGAGTGTGCCAAATCAAGAAATGAGGAGGTCATGAAGCAGACAGACTTACTAGAAGCACAGTTTGAGGTCAGAAAAAACCCTCTGCTGCCCAGACACTTCCAGTTCCTATCCCTGGCCTTACACAGGGGAAACATAGGGTTATGTGACATGAAACAGCCATTCATGGAATGGGTGGAGACCTGGGCACTGATGGAGGCTTTAGATAGACCTTATCCAGCCTTTGGGGACAGCCCTGGGGTGGTAGATTGGGGTAGATGCTGCACGGGTGAAGTCAAGGCCATGAGTTAAGGCTGCAGGCCTGACATCCTGAAGAGAACTGGCCAAGCGGTTTCAGCAATTTAGTACTTTCATCCAGTCTGGAGTCGAAAGAAGTATGGATCTCCCAGATTGGTGTCTTTCCAATATGTTTCCATACATTTAAAGTGTAGTGATGCTCTAGCAGGGCATCAAGAGATTGAGAGTATTCACAGACACTGCCAGAAATACCTTCTGGGAAAATACAGATGTAGCAATGGGAACTGGACTTGAGAGAACTGAAGTTCCTCATAACCAGTGTCACAAAGAACTCTGTTCCTTCTGACTGCTGTGGAGGCAAAGCTCCTGCAAAAGGAAGATGGAAGATTGGATCTGACTTGACGGAGGGACACTAACATACTCCTGAACACTTGGGAGATTGTCCTCAGTGGACGTGGTTGCATAAGATTAGCCATGATCCTGTGGACCTCTGAAACCTGCTGCAAAGCTGTGTCTTGGTTATGGCTGATAGACACTAGACTTGTGTTGTCTACTTGCCAAGCAAAGTGGTTGTCTGTTGATGATTGCCCTGTATCAACGTGTGGGCTTTTAAAAGTGAGATTCTAGAGAAACTCCTTTTCAAAGACCTCCAGGAGATCTTCCTGGGAAAGATATTTTAGTTTTCACTTTTAGTGTGATATGGAAATGAACAAAATGAACACTCTAAAGACCCATCATCCTTCCAAATGCAAATTGCTGGGGATAGATACACCCCTGATCGTCATCAGCCTGAAGTACCAAATGGTTTCCTGCATCTACCTCCACCTGGAATCTCGAGTTTCTAATTTAGTAAGCTCATAAAGGAGCTTACTTACTAAATTTATACATTGTTAATAAAGCCCTCTTTAGACACAAGTGCTCATTCAACACACCAACTCTTGCAGGAGTATATATTACACAACTATAGATGCATCCAGCTATTTTTTTGTTTATTTGTTTGACTGAATCCTTCATTTAAATTTGGTGCTTGAGGTAATAATGATTTTCCGTGTTTTCTCCAAAAGAGTGAAACAAAACAACCTCTCTGTGTATCTCTGCAGCAAAGATGCATTTATTCCAGAGAGAATGCTAGTCAATGGTTATGATAGGTTAGTGGTTCTCAATTTTTCTTGACCCAGGGCACCCCTTAATTAGATTCAAGGCACCTCTCAGAAAATTCCAGCTCTTGGGTTTCACTTGTTTTTTCCTAAAGTAAAAAATGGAGCAATTTTTTTGTTGCAACAAACTCAGAAAGATCATATCAGGTCAGAGTATTTTAAGAACTATAGATTCCTATTTGAAATCTCTGGGTTTATCATGCAAATCACCTAAGTAATTGCAAACCTAACATTGTGCAGCACCCTATGTTCCTCTTGAAAGGATCTCAAGGCACCCCATAGTGCTGCGGCCCCCTGATTGAGAATGATTGTGAGAATCTCTGTCTTATAATAGCTTGTCAGGAAGTTCCTTTTAAGAGAAAATGCAGTGAATGGAAGAACCTCTAAACTCACTTTCTGTGATGTGTGCTATGGTTGATGCTGTTTTGCTTCTTTTCTCCTTGTTTCCTGTTGCAGTAGTTACGGAACTGCTTTACTTCCCAGCTCTTCTCAAAAGAAGCTCTGGGTCTTTTATGGGCACAGGCAGATGTATACCATGGTGTATTACCTCCCTGTTTTCCATAATAACATGCTTCCAAGGTCGTAGGTAGATATGTTACATTCACTGTTAGTGTTCAATTGACACACTGCTAGGTTTCATAATAAAATTGCATCCAGTATATTATTTATCAGCTAGACAAAATATAGAGGTTTGCATGGGGAGCATTTAGTTAACCTTGTGCAATGGTCTATCTAACTTGAATGACAATTATTACACTGATAATATCCTATTTCAGCTGTGAGTCCTAAAGCTGTGTCCAATAGCAGAGGGGCATCACAGTTCTTCTTTTTCAGTCATGGAAACAAGCAAAGAGTTAAGTAACATGTCCAAGCTGACACACTGAATAAGTGTGACAGAGCCAGGAATAGCACCCAAAAGAGGAGGATGAAGCCTGACCTATGTTTTCCCAATTGCTTATTTCATCCCTTAGTGCAGGGGTTTTCAACTTTTTCTGGTTGGTGTATGCCCGGTGCTCGGTCAAGAAGCGGGTAGTCCCCTGGCAGCCAATTGACAAGTGTGTGTGTGGGGGGGGGGTCTGCTGGCAGCTGATGGATAAGCAGCGTAAAGTGTTGGCAGCCTTGCTCCCTGCTTCTCAATGCCACTACTGTGTACCCCCTGGGGTCTTCCCAGGTACCCCCAAGGGTATGCGTACCCCCAGTTGACAAACCCCTGCCTTAGTGGATTAAAGTAACTGAGACAGGAAAGAAAAATATGGGTCTGTATTTGAATTTCCTTGACTATATGATTCTCTCCGTAGGGTACATGTCTGTTTCTACCTGAGATCAGGACTGCACAGTTGCAGTTGGGATAATACTAAACTAATAATGCTACCCCTCCCCACTGCCAAATTACCAAGCCCTTTATGGCTGGATTGCATCTTGGCAGGGCTGTTGCTGCATGGTGAGTCAGGGCCAGAAAGCACCCCCCACCCCACTGGATTGGGCCCCCTCTATGCTGGTTTGGGCCCAGCAGCTGGATCTGGCCCATGGATGGACCAGGCACTGTCCATACAGCTTGCGAGGCAAAAAGTTGGGCACCACTGGTATAAGGCATTTGTACTGTTCCCCTAACATTACGACTAATCTACCTACAGGATTGTTTTCCAAAGAGCAAACATGATAGCAAATTGGCTAACTTGATTGGCTCATTTAAAATAATAAACATTTCTAAAGAGATTTTAGAAGCTCACTTTTGGCCTATGTTAAGTGGAGAATTTGTAGATTCACTAGTAAGACATTTCTGCACATCATTCTTTAGATACAGTTATGTTCCCCTTGTAGTATCTAATTGTTTCAGTCTTTCTTGTATTTATCCCTAAAACACTCCTGTGAATAGACAGGGGGAGCCATGTTAATCTGAACATAGGCAGAAGGTAGGAACTTCTTACCTACATTTTACAGATGGAGAATGGAGGCACAGAGAGACCAAACTCCAGATCAAGATTTAGGAATTGAGGGAATCGATATTAGTCAAGTCTCACTCTGGTATTCTAACCACTGCTTCCCTCTTCCTCTTCTAGCTAATCACTCTATGGCTGGGAAGGCTGGATATTTAGTTATCTTGATGCTACTTCAGGCTCTTGCAAATGAAGTAGGCCTTTGGTTTGAGGCCATCTACAGACATGCAGTGTCTCCTGGGAGAGTAGCTGCTCTCCCAAGAGAAACCAGAAGTGTACAGATGTTCACGATCTTTTCCCCAGAACAAAAATAGCTGCTCAAGGAGAAAAATGACCTGGGAACACCCAGGGTTAAATCACTTCTGGGACAGTTTCTCCTTTCTGAGAGAAGCCACAACACAATCCTCCAGCAGCATCTCAGAGTGCTTTGCTCCTGCCCTCCCCATCTTCCCCGGAGATAGAGTGTTGTTTGGGTTGGACTCTGCTGCTCTAGCCAAGCGGGGAGTACAATGTGCCCCTTTCACAATCCCACATTGTGCTGCAAGGAGACACAGGCTGACCCTGAGAAGTCTGGGTCAATCAATCAGGACTGCCCTGTGCACTGCTGCCATCTCTTGCCAGGAAGACTGAAGAAGCCTACAGAGTGTGATTAGATGTGTTCAGAGGGCCCCTTTGGCTGTGCAGTATCAGCACGACAAACTCTTTGCTCTTCAAGGGCTTTCTGTTCAGGCATCTCCAGGTAAATTTTTCTACCAGGAGAAAAAATCTAGGAGAATTCTCCTAGGTCATTTGAACATGTCTCCCATTTAGGATGTATATAGAACTTGGGTATGAATAGGGACCTACTTAACTCATGGTGAGTCAAAGCCATTTTTGTGGCTCTGTTCTGGCATGAAGAGTCCAGTTTGTGAGCATTTTGTGGCAGCCCCATCCCTTGGTGCTAATTCATGGAGAGGCCCTGCCCATGAGTACTGATTGGTGGAGAAGTCCTAGGCAGGAGGAGGGGCAGCCACCATCTTGACTGCTGGCTGTCCTTAGTCCAGTCACACCCTTTAGCGCTGATTGGTAGAGAGGCAGGAAGGAGGTGGGGCAGCTGCCATTTTTGTCTGCTGACCACTTTGTGCTGCCCCACCAGCTGGCACCTTCCCCTCCCAGGCAGGCTGCAAGGCTTTCACCTGGGGGGAAGATGTAATAAAAGCCGCACCCCCCCCCC
>NW_017729006.1:23523396-23529674 GCF_001723915.1 Gavialis gangeticus | reverse complement strand
CCCCCCCCCCCGCCCGCCCGCCCTCAGATTTCAGTTTTTTGCAAAATCTGAAAATCCCCATTTAGGTAGGTCCCTAGATATGAGTGATTTCATATGCACCCATATTTCATCTGAGTCAAACCCTGTATTAACAATCCCTCATTTTCTTGCCTAAATCATTCTTTTGAGCTGCTATGTGTTAGATGAGGGATACTTACACTAAAGTGGTGGGTGAAACATGGTATTTGTACACTCTGCTTGTAAAGTGCTTTGGGACTCATTTAGATAAAAAATGTTTTGCTGCCACATGCAAGATCACTATCAGAACTGTTAATTTTATTCTTTGGAAATGTGGGTAGCTTACATAATGCCTTGCTTTTTCTGCTCTCTTGCTATCTATTTCACCAAATGGAGTATGCAAACAAGGCAAAACAATGTCCCCAGCTGATATTTTTGGATAATGAGTAATGATGAGCAAATTGGTTTGTTTAGAATAAAATGAGATTGAACATGAGTTTCCAGCTCAACCTTGAGTTGAACCCCAACAGAACATTTTTGATGTCTAATTAACTTGAAGAAAGAAAAACTTGTGGAGAGACTGAATGGTTTGGGTAGTAGTAAAGGAGGAATATAGAATCTTTCCATTTCAAGGTCTCTTTCAACAACTAGCCCAACTTTGTGGTGATAAAGTCCCATGTCTTAGACCTGCTGAAGTCAGTGAACATCTTTTGAGGACTTTAGTGGACTTGGAACAGGCCATTAAAAAGAACAACTACAACCTATTTACTTATTTTGTTCTGTGTATGAAGTGAAGTGTGTGCACTTTGTGTTAGAGTTTGCATGGCCACATATAAATGGAGTCTCTGAAGCTGTCAGCCCATCACCCTCCACAAGTAGCAAAGCTGTCTCTCATACCTGCATTTGCATTTACAAACACAAAGAGAAATCATTTGTTCACAGTTTCTCTTTCTGGTTGTGGCACCAAATAATGCTTTGGGGAGAGACTTGGATTCTAATATCTATTTCCAGGGTTATTTCTATTTTTAGCCAATAACCAAATAATGTAAAATGCATAAAGTGTCCATGGATCAGAACACAGGCCTCCCTTTCCTGGGGGAATACTATAATCATTAGGTCATATACAGGTTTATGTGGCTATATCTAGGATTTTGAAAAGGAGGGTGCGGATGGCATGGCTTATCATCAGATATAACACAATACATTTTTCTCCAGCTAAATAGAAACTATATGCTTTACTAATATGTTAGGGGGCTGACACTATATTATTCAGTTTAAGACCAAAGCAAAACCACATATAACTATTGAAATCTGCACTAATTTGCTACATTGTATACAAAGTTTTAAAAAATGGAACTAAGCAAAAAAGTCAAAATAGTCAAAAGATATTGTGTCATTAGTCCTTACAGTTAAATGCATGTCCCTTATTCCCTCCTAGCCACCATGGATGTCACTAGCTTATACACCAACATCCCACACCAGGATGGCATCCAAGCCTGCCTCACATATCTACAAGAGCAAGATTACAACTCAGGATACAGACCTCAGGATATCACTGAACTTATATACTTCATCCTCAACAACAACTTCAGTTTCAACAACCAACACTTCCTCCAGACCATGGGCACAACTATGGGCACCAAAATGCCCCTACTATATGCTAACCTTTTTATGGCCCACCTGGAAGAAGAATTCCTCAAGAACTGAACCATCAAACCCATGCAATACCTGAGGTACACAGATGACATCTTCATCATTTGGACTGAAACCCTGCAGTATCTGATTGATTGTTGAATTTTTGGTGGAAATCATCACCCCTCCATCAGACTATCTCTTGAATACTCCAGCACCAGAATTTCTTTCTGGGATACCATGATCAATATCCAAAATTGAAAAATACAAACCACCATATACAAGAGACCCATGGACCAACATACATATCAACATAGAACTAGCAATCACCGTAAACACACCAAGAAAGCTGTAATTTACAGCCAAGCTTGCTGATACCATCGGATTTGCACCGAGGAGAATACCCATGATCGCCACCTCCCAAATCTCAAAAGGGCCAATCTCATTGAATGAGGTTTACCTAAAGCATCCTGTGCCCATTTTTAAACCCATGGGGCTTAATACATTTGACGGTAACGCATTTTAATTAAAGCAGCTCTCTGGGAACCAGTCTAATTAGAATGCTCCTGTCCCTCAAAGCATACGTATAGGCAGCCAAAGTTAGACTCTCTTCAAGATAAGGAGGACCTAGAATCCAAGTCTTCCACTTCCTAGATGGGTGCTCTAACCACTTGGCTATTGGGTAAAAAGCAAAATAAATTCAACTGTGGTTGATGTGAGGTAGATGTACTTAGAGCACACCTAATGATTGTAGTCACTCTAGGGACATAGTTTAAGTGTCTCCCAGCATCTATACAAATTGCAACAAAATTTGGAGGAAGTTAGGCACCTACATGCTCAAAGTGGATCAATTCTGACCGCATGTAGAGGCCCTCATATAGCTATTTATTCCAGAATGGAGGCATCTCATACATTTTTGCAGCTTCTCAATTTTATGGCTTATAACATAGGGAAACTTTAAATCAGTCTTTAGGACTTAGATGGATAAACTCTGCCTGTGTCCCATTTAGGGGCATACAGAACCAGGATGGTCAGGGACAGAAGTTACACATAAACTGGTTTAAGAGATCAGAAACTGATTTAAACTTGTAACAAAACAGAAGCTCAGTGCACATAAACCATGTCCAAAATTACCAAAACCAGTTTAAGATAAACCTGGTTGGATGTAGTATTAGACTTAACTGATTTAGATCAAACTGGTTTATGGAACTTCTGTCCCAGATACCTTCCTGGTTCAAGTTAATTCAGAGTCCCCCAGCCCTGGTCTATGCTGTCTGCTTCAGCAGAGCAAGGATTGCCTCTCCCCTCTGCTTCTTAGTCTGCTTCTTGCCTGCACCTGTCAGCCCATAGGGATGGGAGGACAGGATAACAGACCCCCAGACCCCCCTAGCCAGGATCTATACAACACATGGTGGGAGGGAAAGCCCCTGCGGTGGCTTTTTGACCCTCAGCAGTCCTCCCCATTCCCCTCTCCCCCTTCCCAGCTGCTGCCACAGAAGGGAGGGAGAAGAAGTCCTACCAGCTGGGAGCTTAGGGGAGTTCATAGATTCATAGATGTTAGGGTCAGAAGGGACCTCAGTAGGTCATCAAGTCTGACCCCCTGCCCTGGGCAGGAAAGAGAGCTGTGGTCAGATGACCCCAGCTAGGTGCTTGTCCAGTCTCCTCTTGAAGACCCCCAGCATAGGGAACAGCTGTCAGGGGGGCACCGGCCCCATCAGGAGGGCATGTGCACCCCTGTGCACCCCTTACCAGTTGCCAACGGATCCATCCACCGCCACCCGCCTGATCATGTAATTATCTACATCATAGCCTGTCAGTTTATTTACAAGAACAGAATGAGATACTGTATTGAAGGTCTTCTTAAAGTCTAGGTAGATGACATCTACCTTGACTCCTGCATCTAAGCATTTTGTGACTTGGTCATAAAAAGAGAAAAGGTTAGTCAGGCAGGATCTACCTGCAATGAATCTGTGCTGATTTCCTTTCAGCACTATTTCCACTGCTGGGCTCCCACAAATGCGATCCTTAATGATTTTTTCCAGAGTTTTCCCAAGGATAGAGGTGAGACTAACTGGCCTATAGTTTCCCCATTCCTCCCTCCTCCCCTTCGTGAAAATAGGGACCACATTGGCCCTTTTCTAGTCCTCTGGGACCTGACTGGAGCACCACGAGTGCTTGAACAGCCATGCCAGTGGCTCTGCTACGACACTGGCCAATTCCTTCAGCACCCTTGGATGACATTGATCCAGGCCCGCTGATTTGAACATATCCAGACTCTCCAAGTGCCCCATCACTAAGTCTGCTCTAACAGTTGGCAGGCTGGTGTCCCTCCTGTGTCTATCTATGATCCAATTGGGTGATTCTTTCCCTCTCAAACCCCTGCAAGTCTCAGGCAGTTTTAGGGCGTGGAGGGAAATTCACCTGCTCCTCTGCACCTGGTTTTGCCTCCACTGCTGTGAGTATGAGGCACAACTAGTGCAGGGGAGTGGTAGAATTTCCCTTCACTCCCTGAGACTGCCCTGGGCTATCCTTAAGACTTGCAGGGGTTAAGGCAAGCAGCTCTGGGGTTTAGGAGAGGAAGAATTCGCAGAGGTCATTGCGGGATCCCTGGCACAGATTTACGAGCACTCATGGTGGTCTGGTGAGGTGTCAGAGGAGTGGAAAAGGGCCAATGTAGTCCCCATTTTCAAAAAAGGGAGGAAGGAGGACCCAGGAAATTATAGGCCTGTTAGTCTTACCTCAGTCCTGGGGAAGCTCTTTGAGAAAATTATCCAGGTGCACATCTGCGAGGGGCAAGAAGGGGAGTACATGCTTAGGGGCAACCAACATGGGTTCATTAGAGGCAGGTCCTGTCAGACCAACCTGGTGGCCTTCTATGATGAGGTCACAAAATCCTTGGATGCAGGTGTTGAGGTAGATGTAGTCTTCTTGGACTTTAAGAAGGCCTTTGACACTGTCTCTCACCCCATTCTCGTTAAAAAATTAGGAGACTGTGGTGCAATGCCTACACAGTCAGATGGGTCACCAGTTGGCTGGAGGGCCACACCTAGAGAGTGGTGGTGGACGGATTTTCAACCTGGAGGGACGTGGGCAGTGGGGTCCCCCAGGGCTCAGTCCTTGGGCCTGCACTGTTCAACATCTTCATCAGCAACTTGGACAAGAGGATGAAAAGCACCTTGTTCAAATTCGCAGATGACACTAAATATGGGGAGAAGTGGGCATGCTAGAAGGGAGGGACAGGCTGCAATTGGATCTAGACAGGTTACAGGGGTGGGCGGATGAGAATAAGATGGGATTCAATACTGACAAGTGCAGGGTACTGCACCTAGGGAGAAAGAACCAGCAGCATACCTACAGGCTGGGGAACTCCCCTCTCATCATCACAGAGGCAGAAAAGGATCTTGGAGTCATTATAGACTCCAAGATGAACATGGGTTGCCAATGTAGTCAGGAAGCCTAATCGAACCTTGTCATGCATCCCCAGATGCATCATGAGCAGGTCCAAGGAGGTGATCCTCCCCTTCTATGCGACACTGGTTAGGCTGCAGTTGGAGTACTGTGTCCAGTTCTGGGCAGTGCACTTCAGGAGGGATTTGGACAACATCGAGAGGGTCCAGAGAAGGGCCACTTGCATGATCAGGGGTCAGCAGGGCAGGCCCTATGAGGAGAGGCTATGAGACATGAACCTGTTCAGCCTCCACAAGAGAAGGCTGAGAGGGGATCTGGTGGCCCTCTATAAACTGGCCAAGGGGGACCTGCAGGCAATGGGAGAATCCCTGTTCCCCTGACCGCTACTGGGAGTAACAAGGAATAACGGCCATAAGTTGACTGAGAGTAGATTCAGGCTAGATCTCAGGAGTCACTACTTCACAGTCAGGGTGGCTAGGATCTGGAACCAACTTCCAAGGGAAGTGATGCTCGTTCCTACCCTGGGGGTCTTCAAAAGGAGGCTAGATAGACACCTTGCTGGGGTCATTTGACCCCAAAATTCTTTCCTGCCATGGCAGGGGGTCGGACTTGATGATTTGCTCAGGTCCTTTCTGACCCTACCAACTAACTATGAAACTATGAATTCGCTTCAGTTCCGTGGGGCTTCCCAGGGCTGGGAGACCCTGCCCTGAGGTGGGGGAAAGCCTCCCAAGGCAGGGGTCCCTGGTACCCCCATGATGGGCTGCATGGAGAGACACCCATCTTCATCCCTTCTGTGGTAATGGTTGAAGGAATCAGCTCCTGGGAAGGGGGAGGGCAATTGCCCTCAGCTCCCCAGACCTGGCTGGGCTGGGGAACCCAGGTTGGGGGAAACCTCCTGAGGGGGAGACTTCCTCAAAGGTGGGCCAGCACCTGGACAGGGAGCTACTCAACCCCTGGGGGGTGGGGAGCAGCAGGGGGTTGGGGACACTTGGCTGAGCTGGCAATGGCCAGCAGGCTGGGAGACATGCTCTAGTACCACTCGCCTACAGGCCTAGATCCGTTCAGACATCCCCCTGCCTTTCCTGATTAAAAACTGAATGTTAGTTCAGTTAGTTATCTGTTAAACCTACACAGCTTAGAGGAAGCTGCCTAGATTGAATCATAGTTTCATAGTTTCTAGGGTCGGAAGGGACCTGAGAAGATCATCTAGTCCGACCCCCTGCCATGGCAGGAAAGAG
>NW_017729006.1:23500296-23522818 GCF_001723915.1 Gavialis gangeticus | reverse complement strand
CCCATGTTCATCTTGGAGTCAATGATGACTCCAAGACCTTTTTCCGCCTTCGTGCTGACAAGAGGGGAGTTCCCTAACCTGTAGGTATGGTGCCGGTTGTTCCTCCCCAGGTGCATCACCTTGCACTTGTCCGTGTTGAAACCCATCCTATTCTTATCTGCCCACCCTTGTAACCTGTCCAGGTCCGATTGTAGCCTGCTTCTTCCTTCTAGTGTGCCCACGTCCCCCCACATCTTAGTGTCATCAGCAAATTTGAACAGGGTGCTTTTAACTCCCTCGTCCAAATCACTGATGAAGATGTTGAACAGTGCGGGCCCGAGGACCGAGCCCTGCGGAACCCCACTGCCCACGTCCTTCCAAGCTGAGAAGGACCCATCCACTACCACCCTCTGGGTGCGGCCCTCCAACCAGTTGGCGACCCAATCAATTCTGCCTCAGGCTTTTTGACTGTCTGTACTTAGTCCATGTATCCCTGAGTAGCTTGCCAAAGGTCTTCAATAAAGTCATGGGCAAAACCTGAGCTAACATCTGGGAATTCTTGGTTTCCAATCCTGAAGCTGGGCTCTAAGATCAGGTAAGCATCCACACCATGGGAAGCTTTGCTAAATTTGACTGAATCTCCTATCTTGTTAATTCATCACTAACAAATAGTGCGCAAATCTTCCCGTGGAGAGTGCAGCTTGCTACCGGTGGGCAGTAGCATGTCAGAGGAACTTTACAATCAGAAAAATCTGTATTTTATGGGTAGTCTATTTAATCTGTTAAAATGAATATTCCTATCTCATCATTGACTTATTTTTGCTATAAATCAAAATTTATTGTATCCTACTCGTTATGCAGTCATTTGAGAGTGCTCTGAAGTCTACTCTCAAGAAATCCTCCCTGAGCACCTGTGGGATCTTCAGCACATTATTCTTATTTAAGTCAATATTCTATTAAGGTGATGACAAACCTTAGTGACTGTAATTTAGCCCTGTCTCATAAGTGAGACAACCAATTTGCTTACCTAATAATGCAATCGATAAGCACAAACAATGATGAAAGGGCTGGTCACTGGCTGACTTTTTTTTGTATCTGGATATGGATCCAATGGTATGTCTTGTGAGTTATATGAACTACTTGCTCTGTAGTTGGAGACTTATTTTTAAAAAAATCAAATCTCTTTTTGGCAAGTTGCTGCAGGAATCTGAAGAACTGCACAATGCCTCTGATCAATTGTCATCATCGAAACAGCAAACCGTATCTCTTTCTAGGTCTTGTTGAGCGAATTGCTTTTTCTCCCCCTGACACTTTTTGAGAGATTTTTGCAGTGAAGATGTAATACTCTTAACTGGATTTCCTAATACTAACATTTTTCTCTGTAGTGGCTAAACCATTGTTCAAGGGCCCTCACTGCACTTCATGGAAACAGCTATGAATTTATGGATATTAGTAGCATTGTTCACAAGGAACTAGATGAAAGATGTGAAAGCTTTTCAGTCCTTTCCTCTCATAAACTATATGAATCAAATCACAGTGTAGCATTGTAGCATTTGTTCCTAGCAAATCTATGGTTTCCCTTAATTTAAAATGAAAGAGATAGCAGAGTAGAATTGTGTTGTTGGTAGTCTAATTTTATTGTTATGCAGACTCTAAAGTAGTTATTTCAACTGATGGGATTCCTACAGCGGCAGGGCATCCCTAACTAACAAGGTCCAAAAGGAAAGGCAACAGAAATGGAAATGATTGAAGGAATAGACATGATGCACACTAGCAGAAAAGCATGGATAACCATTTGCAAGCTGAGTAACTACCCAAAGAAAGTACAGACAGTCCTTGACTTACAACATTTCCACTTACAACGTTTTGCACTTACAACATTTATAAATTGACACTGTTTCAACTTTCTGATGTCAGTTTCAACTTTACAACGCTTGATCTGACACAACGCCACACCAGTGAACAAGTTCACTTCAGTGCTCGTCTCCCTTGAGAACATCTGTCCAAATTTCCTTGGACACTTTCTTTAAGAAAGCAGACAAGACCCCAGAAAAACCTGCAGCCAAGAGTCCTGAGAAGACTCCAGCCAGGAACCCTTCAAAAAGTCCAACTAAGAACCCTTCAAAAAATCTAGCAAAGTCACCTCAAAGAAGTCCTTCCATATCAATATGATTGCTATTTACAATATATATACATTAATGTAGCTATATTACTCATCTATAATTGATCGAGTACAAAATTCTGGGCTTTTTTGGTGAAAATAGGGTATTGGGCTTTGGTTCAGGAACCAATCCCCCATTTATAACATTGTTTCTTATGAGAAAATCGGTTCCGAGTTATGACATTTTGACTTAAGATGCGGTTTTTGGGAACCAATTGTATCGTAAGTCCAAGGACTGCCTGGATAGCAATACCACAACATCACAGTCAACCAGGTGGCTCACCAACTTCTGCTCAATGCTAAAGCTTTGAACAAACAGCGTAAAATATGAATTAGACAGCAAACTGATCTGGAGGAAAATCATTTTAACATGCCATACACAATGTGTGAATTTGACACTGGAGTAAGTCACTTGAAGAATGGCAAAGCAGCTGAACTCAATGACATGCATGGAGCAGATCAAGCCCTTTGGTCCCTCAATGAAGTAAAATTTAGGCCAGTGTCATGTCTGTGCCATCTCTATAAATGTGAGTGGAAAAGAGCAGGGCAAGAAGAAAGCCCTGGGAAAGCCCAATGAGGGACACTCACCTCAGGTGCAGTGGGAAGTCTGACCGGAGTGGGGAGCATGCTGCCATATTTCCGCAGTGTGTGCTCCCTGTGGATAGGTGGAAGAGTGCCCAGAAGGGTATTTCTGGTCCCAGGAGGGGCAGTCAAGAGAGGACTGTGGCCAGCAGACTGGAGAGACATTGGAACCCTCCCCTGCTGATAGTTGCTAGTTGCCAGCAGTGGGAGAGGAAAACAGATCTTTAAGGTAGAGTGGTCGGAGGATCACTAACAAGCTTCTAAACACATCATGCCAGGAATCACTCAAATATGTCCAGGTGAGGCTTAAAGCAGCAGTGTCTGAGCATTGCACCGTGAGTTTTCAGAGGCATGGCCCTTCTTTTTTTTTTTTTTTCTTCTTCTGCTGTGGTTTGTGGGGATCGTTCTTCTCTCAAGCAGTGTTGGGTAAAGTAGCTGGAGGGAGAGCTCCCCTCATGGAAAGTGCCTGGAGGTCCTGACCCTGAAGAGTGAAGCCAGGGGAAGAATCTAGTGAATTTTTTTTTCATTTTTGTTCGATGGGCAGTCATCCTTAAAGGGGACTGAGTGGACTGAGCTGAACTGATTGACCCAGGAACCTGGGAGACATTTGACTTCATTTGTTTTGGATTACCTATTTAAGTATCTAATCAGGAACTTTAAAGGACTAAGCTGAGCTGATTAACCCAGGAAATGGGAGATGCTTTAAGTTAATTTTTTTCAGTCACCTGATTATTTGATTGGGGCCTTAAAGGACTGACCAAGACTAGCTGGCCCCAGAATACAGGAGGAATTTATTAGGGATCATTTGGCTTGGTGGACTTTAGATGAACTGGTCTTAATTGATAGATCTATGAATCCAGGAGTGATTGATTAAATAAAGAAAATGGCCTCAGGGAGATTTGAGTGAATACATCTAACTCCCAGGGATTTATTGGGTCTGCCAGCATTGAACTGCCAGTGGTATTGGGCAATATAAGATTCGGGTCCCAATGTTCATCATCCAGGAATCGGTAAGGGTGGGGCATGAGGGGAGGTGGAGCCCCATGAAGAAACCCTCCAAGAGGACTGTGACAGGTGCGTCTCTTCGGGGTCTGTCCACTAGTGGCCCTGCCCACCTGTTAGGGGCCAACTGCCTGCCTTCTCATCTGCCATGCCTTGTTGTTGCTTGCTTAATTAGAGAATGTTAATTAAGCAGGAGGCTGCCCATTTTCTGCCTGGATGCAAGGGGGCACTATCTGCGGCTCCTTTCCTCCCCTTACCGCAGCCCAAGCCTCACTGATGTACCGGACACTGTTCGGTCAGTCTCACTCTCTCTGCACCCTCTGGCGCTTGGGCTTTCTCTAGCCTTGTCTCACCACTGCATTACCTTTGGGGCTCATCAGTCATTACCCCTTCTGCTCTGGGGCTTCTCTCAGCCTTGGGCTCAGGTGGCTGTAGCCGTGCCTGGCCCCTTCTTTGGTGCCAGGGTCAGTGTACCCAAATGCTGTGCCCTCTCTGGCGCTGGGGTCAGTGTACCCAAATGCTGCGCCCTCTCTAGCGCCGGGGTCAGTGTACCCCAAATGCTGAGCCCTCTCTGGTGCTGGGGTCAGTGTACCCCAATGCTGTGCCCTTTCTGGCGCTGGGATCCCCACGCTACAGTGCAGCCCCTATGAGGCCTCCTCCAACCCCTAATAGCCTCACCTGGTCCTCTAGTCTAAACAGCGAACACAAAAACACAAGCCCCCGTGCTATAACACATAATCTATGCTGTCCGGCTAAACAACATTCAACCCCTGCCAGTGAATTCTCCACCCCATAACAGCAATCAGGAGCTGCTTGTGCAGTCAGGCTTCTCCTCGCTGTTTGCTCTGGCAGAGCTCTTTCTCCCTTGACTGGTGGCGGGGAACTCCCTGCCTGGCCTCAGCCTGGCATTATATGGGAGCCAGGCCCTGCCCCTTCCGGTCAGCTGACTCCCGCTGGTTACCCTGGCAACCCGCAGCTGGATTCCTTACTGATCGCTCCACAAGCAGCAGGCACCTCAGTGCCCTGCTACAAGGACCCATGAGGATCCATACCGACCTACATACCCAGTTTCTGAGAGTTAAAGAACATCAAGATGTGGCAGGAGAGAAAAGAACAATGAAGATTGGTGGTGGTAGTACTGTCCAGTACCCTGATGGGCTACACTGGTAAGATGTCAGGTAGGCATTGGCCCTGGCCATACAGCACCTATTGCTGACTAAGCTTTATGAATGCCTTATTCTCAATCACCTTTCACCTCATGTTGAACAATGTGTAATACGAGAACGAACTGGATTTAGACCAGGAAAGTCCTACACTGGTCAAACGCTAAATATCACCCGGATTTGAGAAAGATATGATACAGGCGTTGTGTTTGTAGACCTATCACCAGCATACAACACAGTCAACCACTGAAAACTGCTAGCCAAATCTATGTTATGAGTCATGATTACCATCTATGCAGCTTATCTGATCTCTTTTGGAGAATAGATGTTTTTACATGCCAGAAATGGAACTGCTGGAGATGACAATGAAACAGCCTCCCACAGGGTAGCAAGCTAGCACTGATACTTTTTAACATATATACCAATGACAAACCCATACAGAGTAATATGAGGAACTTCATATATGCTGATGATCTATGCATCCTGTCATAAGAGAAGGACTTTTCCACTGCTGAGAACAGACTGACATGTACACTGAGCAACCTCTTATTCTTATAATAAGAAAAGAACCAGCTTTGTGCCAACCCCAACCAAGATGCAGGTCACAGCTTTTCACTGTGATGCTATAGAAAAGCTAAGTATAAATTAATGGAATCCCACTGACTAATCACCTGAACCCTGTATACTTGGGGGTTACACTGGATCAAACACTTACTGTCAAAGCACGTGTAGAGAAGACAAAAGGGAAAGTCAGGGCTCACAACAACACACTTCAAAAGCTAGTCATCACAAAAGTGGGAAGCGTACCCAGCTACATTACGAACCACAGCTATTGCCTTGTCTTACTCAACTGCAGAGTATGCATGTCCAGTATGGGAATGATTAGTTCATATCAAGAAACTAGACCCAGTTCTAAATGACTGCTGTTGTGAAATAACAGGTTGTCTAAAGCTAAAACCAAAGGATAGCTTGTACTTACCGGCTGGTAGTGCAACACCTGATATTAGAAGAAATGTAGCAAGTCAAAAAGAAAGATCATGGCAGGTGGAAGACCCCAGGTATCCACTCTTTGATCACACAGAAGTAACTAAACAGCTTAAAATACGAGAGAGTTTTGTGGCCAGCTTTGTGCCATTGGACACAATGGCTGACAGGGTGAGACTGAGGTTCTAGAAAGAAAGATTGTGCACAATCTGGTGCTCTGAAATGGACCTGGAACTGCAGGAAGACCTTCCCAGAGGGACTGATCTAGACTGGACAACATGGCGATGCCTGAATTGCCTGCACACACAAACCAGAAGATCAAAAACAAATATGATGAAATGGGGCTACTCTAATGACACAAATATATATGAGTGTGGTAAAGTGCAGATTATGGAGAACCTGCTCATTTGCTTACTCCTTGGTGAGACCTGTACAAAGGAGGACCTCACTGCAGCAATGGAAAGAGCCATTACTTGCGCACAATTCTGGACAAACGCCTACTTTATGATAAGGGCACGAGAAGAAGACGACAGAATAGTGAATTGGTGAAAAGGCTAAATCCTAATTAAGGCATTAATGCCACTTGCTGAGGAGGGCAGCCAGTCATTCACAACCTTTCCCTGGTTTGATGTCTGAGGAGAGTTCACTAGGTTATTGAGAGAACTGCTACTGTTTCACGGAAGGACTCAGCCATTTAAGACAGCTGAGAAATCCTTTAAACCGTAGTTGTTCTACTTACATAGAAGCAGCAGAACATACTGCTCCTGCTTATGATATTTTTAAGCCTGTCTCCAGACAAGTACACAGCCCGAGGTAAAATCACTGGGACTTAAATTCATGGTTTGCTTGAAGCACATGCTTACGATGCTGCAGTCAGTAGGAGCACTCTATCAAATTGGGCCATTTTCTGTTATTTTGTATTGATGGGCTATGATAATTCAAGGGGTAAAAAACATGTGTAATGCACAACAGGCATTATTTTTAGTTAATTAAAAAATTAACACAGTTGGTTAGGGGAATGACAGGTGCAATTTTTCACTGCCCCACACAAATTCTTTGCTTTCCTATATGGTATATTTATAGCCACCCCATTGCTCTAAATTTCTCTGGATCCAATGAGAAGTGAACTGTTAAAACTTACAATATTTACAGAATCACCAGAACTGATTCTCAATAAATGAGGTCAGCCCATGGGCAAAATGGTGAAAGGAAGAAATAACAAAGTGCTTTAACTCAGCAACTGACATTGCTCCAGACTTTAGATAATTAGGTCGAATGCAAAATACATTACAGTATACATCCGTAAGAACCTACTTTTTTAATCACAGGTTTTCATGGGTTATTCATCTACAATATACAAGGAAACTATCAGTACTGGGAGACAACAGGAGTTCATGATACATGGGGTTTGGGTCAGTGATGGGATCTTTGTGGCAGTGTGCCCCTTCCTAATCAGGGTAGAATTTGCTGTCCTTGTTCAGTAATAATAATTTTATAGTTTCATAGTTTCATAGTTTCTAGGGTCGGAAGGGACCTGAGAAGATCATCTAGTCCGACCCCCTGCCATGGCAGGAAAGAGTACTGGGGTTAAACGACCCCAGCAAGGTGTTCATCTAACCTCTTCTTAAAAACCCCCAGGGTAGGAGCCTGCACCACCTCCCTTGGAAGTTGGTTCCAGACCCTAGCCGCCCTGACCGTGAAATAGTGCCTTCTGATGTCTAACCTAAATCTACCCTCTGCTAGCTTGTGACCATTGTTCCTGGTCACTCCTGGCTGTGCTCGGGGGAACAGTGACTCCCCCAATGCCTTCTGATCCCCCCTGACCAGTTTGTAACAGGCCACAAGATCCCCCCTCAGCCTTCTCTTGTGGAGGCTGAACAGGTTCAGGTCCCGTAGTCTCTCCTCATAGGGCCTGCCCTGCTGCCCCCGATCATGTGAGTTATGTTACTTCTGTCTTATTTTGAACCAGATCCTCAAGTGCCTTGAGCAAATGAGTAGTATCATTGCTTGGTGTGTAGTCTTGTTGACATAAAAGGGAGAATTTGCATGGATAAAAGTATCTGGGACCAGAAGTGTTTGTACGATTTTGTTTAAAATAAATCATGGGCTCACAGGGACTTCTAGAGGTATTCTGAAAAGTGTGTATTTTTTTTTGTGGCTTTTATTGTGATAATATGGAGTTTCTTATAATTTTAGTTTTGTAAACTTGTATGAAACTTGCATATGTATTGTTTTCTTTTGCAGAAATCATAATGTTTATGTAAGTATTAATACAAGACCTCGAAGACATTGCGTGAAATAAACCAAATAATTGCCTGTTATAAATCCACATAGCTTTATAGAGCCATGTCAAACTACTTCTGCTGATCTTGTTGCATGCTGTAGGCACTGAAAGAAAGAAAATGTATTATAGAGGAACTTTCATACTAAGAAAATAAGTATATGGGGAAAGAGCTTTTAGATATAAGAAAGCAATCTGGGGGGTTTCTTTATATATTGAAAATGTAGATAAGCAGAATAAGGATTTGTTTTCTTGCTTCATTTTAGCATATCTTGGACACAAGTATATTATTATTAATAATGAATAATCTTTCTTCTTAATCCTTCATAGAAGTCATCAGCTGTGTATGCTCTGTCAGACTGTGGGCTAAGAAAGGATTTGGATGTTATTAACTCCTCATTATCATTTAAATACCAGTTGAAGCAGGAGGAAATGGACTGTGAAGACAAAAAGCCTCCTTGTTTTAAACAGCATATGGTATCTTCTAATTAGCAAAAGCATTAGGGATAAATCATAAAATGACTTGACAGGTAAGATTGGCTGATTTGGCAATTGATGTTGGTCCATGGTCTCTCACCTGTTGTGAGTTCAAATCCAGCCAATTCTGTAGCAACCAAAATGCTGTTCTCTCTGGAGGGGTGCTCATGAGTGGATTAAAGTGAGCCATTGGTCTTGGGTAGATTTCTGGGTCTTGACTTCCCTTACTAATGTATCTTGCATAGCTTTTTACATGCAGTCCAAGTGGCTGTAAAACACCACTCTTCTGATGTGGTAGAGTTTCACATTACTTTAAATAGCCATAATCTACTGCAGAAGGGGAACCAGGTCTGAGTCACAAACTAAAACCTACTGCTAGAAGGAGAGGTTGCAGAAACTGATGGCTAGTCTTTTATGATTAGGAGTCAGAGTGTTCTAAATTGATTTTAATTCAGTCTAGTATACTGGTGCAAATCCCAATCCAGACTGCAGCTCAGACATCTACATGGTGTGCTTACATTTAAATTAGCAGCTAATTAAGTTAACTAAAGTTTAGCTGGACTTAAATGAGTGTAAATATTCATACTGGAACTTGCATGAGTGGAATTAGCTCGATTTTAAATTAATTTAGTCTTGTTAGTACAACTTCTATTCCATAGACTAGGTCTGAGTTACGCTTTCCCTCTTTCAGGTGCTCCAGTCAGCTCCAAATACAGGCAATAACAGAAATGTTGATTCTACTGGGATTGTCTTTTTCAGAGATCCCACAGCAACTAAATTCACTTTTTGTAAAACGGGAAGACAAATCCTTGTATTTGATGGGAAGGAAAGGTTTGTTGTAAGGTGTTTGTTGTAAGGAATGGTTTTGCTTTGAGCAGGGGGTTTGATTAGATGACCTCCTGAGATCCCTTCCAACCCTAATTTTCTATTATTTCTAGTAAAGTAATACAACAAAAAAATATTTTCTCAATTAGTCGGCATTCAGGCACTTATCTTTTCTCAGGACAAGAAATGAGGGAGTCTTACTGGATGAAAGCTACACAAAGGGAAGGATTAATATAAAACTGCCCCATCAGTAGCAGAAAAAGCAGCAGTGATATCTCAGGAAAGATTTACTTGGAAAGATCCTCTCTGTTACTTTCAATTGGCCATGCTAACTTGGGGCCTCACGACAGTGTGAGCAGAAATACTCTGTGCCCCATGCCTCTAGGTCAGTTGTTTGCAACCTGTGCTCTGCAGACTATGTCTAAGGGGTCTGCAGAAGATGATTATGATCAACCAAAAGTACGCAAATACCCATGCTTACAATTCCAAGGTGTCTGCACCTCCATTTGGTATTTTTTAGGTGTCCACAGATGAAAAAAGGCTGAAAACCACTGTTCTAGGTGACCAGCATTTGCCTGTATGCCTTTGGCTATTTGAGGTGTTTCTGGTCTCTTGCTATATTTATGGCCTCTTATTTGTTGTCGGCATGGTGCTTGCAACGGTTTGACCAGTAGGGCTTGAGACTGGAGTTATTTTTATAATACCTCTTCATGGTGCTCATATGGATGATGCCCATTTTGGGTGAACAGAAGTCAAACTGAGTTATGTGCATGTAGGGGAGAGGTGACTTCCTTTTAGGTACAATACAATCTGGTCTTTCCTAAAGTCTGGCTTGCCTATTTATTTAATAACTTTCTTAGTGTAAAAAGATCCTCAAACAGATAAAATGGCAGTGTCATCTCTCTCTGTTTATGCAGCTGAAGTTGATAAAAATGTATGTTTTACTCAAATGGATGAGATTGTCCAAGTGCACAGGGACAGCCTTCAGGAGAAGCACTTCAGAGGCAGGGCAACAGAAAACCTGTCTGGTCTGCTTGGAGTATCATGTTTGGCCAGGACTTCTATTCTTGTTTGTAGTCTTGTAAGACTCATTTACTTCCTTGAAGATTACTCTCTACTGCAGAGTCCTGCTCTTGGAATATGTACCTTGAACAGCAAGTCCTAGAGGCCCTTTGAAAACAGTAACTGATATGTCTATATGTACTCATCTCCTTGATGGACCTGACTTTTTGTGGCTGTGAGCCTCTTGCTATTCACCCTATAGGAAATTACAGGTAAAATTTTCAAAACTGTCAGGGAGATTTAGGCTCTGAAGTCTTGCTGAAGGTTGATAAAACTTCAGTGCTTGAGAAAGTTTTGAAAATTGGATTTAAGCTTTTTTTTTTTTTTTTTAAAGTTTCCCCTACAACCCTTGGCTTTTGGAGCTTTCAGCCAGATTTCTCTATTGTTGTTTTCATACTTTTGTGTGTGTGAAGATGAGGCAGCTGTCAGCTGGTAAATTATTGGAATAAAGACCATTTTTTCTAAAGCTTTTTATATAACATTCCTTTTCTCTCTCATTTAGGGAATGATTCATTAATGTCTCTATTTAAGCTAATTATTATAAGGACTATAACCTTTTTCATTATCAGAACAAACATACAAAAATACAAAGCAAAACTATAAAAGGAACCAATTCATGTCCAACAAAGTATGTGCTCTACTTAGTAAGCTGTTTGTCATGTATTAAACACCAAGCTGTATTTAACTTCTCTACTGTAGACAACAAAGTCACTTTAAAATCTTTGTTTAAAAACCCAGTGAATTTTTTTGATTAATAAGAAAATTATTTACTTATTGTTTCCAAGCTAGTACTCAGTGGGCACGTCTACACATACCCCTGACCATGCAGTAGCTGTTGCTACTGCACAGTGGCGTTGCCATCACAGTTCATGCCTACTGATGCTACGTTGCTGTAGCGGGTCACTGCGGTGATGTACCATCTTGTGTAGGTTCACCCAGTGTGTTGTTGTTTTTCCATAACCAATAATTCTTCTACTGGCTCTATGAGGTAGAGACCCTGACTGACAAGGGGAAGAGCCATGGCATAAATGTCTCTTATTATTCTAGTTTTGTCCCTTATCTACCAGGAGTTCCTCTAAGACATTGGTACCCAAAATTTGCTAGTCCATGGGCAAAATATTGAATTAGTAATGATCTACAGGCAATATAATACTTTGCTTTCCTCCTCGAGCTGAAGAACTACATAACTGCACAAAGCAAAATTTCCTGTGACCCATAGGATCTTGTGAGCAACAAGAGCTGGGGATTACTGTGCTAAAATGTGTGCCTGCTGGCTGCCTGTGCTGTTCAGGTACATTCTAGTGATGGTGCTCAGTAGAGGTGTGCAAAGCAGGCCGTATTTGATTTGGATTTGGCCCAATTTGGGGGACAGTGATTCAATTTTTTGATTTGGATCACTGTCCCGATTCGATTTGGCTGAATCTGAATCAGAAGATTTGATGCTGATTCAGAGAATCAGCGATTTGGCCATAGATACAGCTTTAAATGTTTTTTTGACATACCTCGAGGTACCAGGTCTGGATCACAAATGCTGAAATGGTGGGGCAGATGGAGCATCCCACAGGAGTGTGGGGGGAGGCCCCCCTGTGCTTGGCAGCAGACATGGAAATAGACTGGAAGTACTTCTGAGTCCTTCTGAGTGTTCGGGGGACCTCCCTGTGTCCTTCCAGCTTGTCAATCATCCTGGGGGGACCCCGGGTGGCCTCCCAGACCCAGGAGGCACCAGTCACTGAGCCAGGGGGTGTGGGGGAGGGGTATCCCCTGTGTGCTCTGTTGCGGACCTGGAACACTTCTGGGCCTGCCAACGAGTGCACCAGGGACTCCCCTGCACTCCCATGGGACACTCCATCCACACCACCATCTCAGCCTTCGTGAGCCTCCTGGTACCTTGAGGTATGTAGAAAAAACATTTAAAGCTGTGTCTATGTCCAAATCATGCAATCTCTCCGAATCAATTCAGAGGGTTATGATTTGATTTGGAGAGATTAAAGGGCCTCCTGATTTGATTCAGCTTCAAAGATTCAGCCGCTGAATCGGGCTGAATCTCTGCCGAATCAGATCAGTGACCAAAGCGTCACACAGCCCTAGTGCTCAGTGTGAGCTGCAAGCCAGCATGACTACAGCAGGACTATTCTTCATCCGCAAAGATAAATGAGAGGTAAAAAGATCAAAGAGCTGTTCCTTAAATTGGACTGACAGAGCATGTATGAACTGCTACAGCTCCTCCTCACCTACTTCCCAGACTTAGGATAGGAGGACAGAAGTATTCATGGACAGATTCAGGACTTCGAAAAGTGGGAGCAGATGGCATCATCACATATGACACAACACATATTTTTCTCTAGTTAAAGGGAAACTGGAATCTTTACTAATATGGTAGTGCGCTAGTACTGCATTTTTCAGGTTAAAATCAAAGCAAAAAACAAATCAGTGAAGATACTGGTATCTCTGACTGAGCTGAAAGAAGTAGGAAGGGGGAGAGAATGGGATGAGTGGGAAGGAGAAAACTGAGTGCATGAGATGGAAGAGTGCCACGGAACAGAAGAGAGGGGGAGGAAAGGACAGGAAGTCTGTGTGAAGAACTACCATAGGAATTATAGCTTCAACCACCAGCAGTGTTGATATGAATAACCAATCTTGGTGTAGGTAACAGTCTCCAGTGCTGTAGTGATTGTTATAAACTCGAGGGGCTTGCCTAATTTTCTTCTCCTGCTCTAGCTGCAGTGTTTGGACTAGCTGCTGCTTGCCAGTGGCCGTATCCTAGGGGTGTGTGAAGCCGGCCCTATTCGATTCGGATTCGGTCCGAATCAGGGACAGTGATTCACTTCATTGATTTGGATCACTGTCCCTGATTCAATTTGGCCAAATCTAAATCTGAAGATTTGAAGCTGATTTGGAGAATCAGCAATTTGACCATAGCTTTAAATGTTTTTTATACATACCTCAAGGCACCAGCATGGCTTGGGAACGCTGCAATGCTGGGGTGGATGGAGCGTTCCACAGGAGCACGGGGGGCCCTCCACATGCTTGGTGGTGAACCTGGAAGTGGACCGGGCCCCCCCTGCATCCTCCCCCGCTGGCTTGATGATCGGCCATGGGGAGACCCTGGTGCCCCCCACAGATCCAGAAGGCGCCAGTCACTGAGCCAGGGGGACCCGGAGGGCCCTCCCCCCGTGCACTCCCTGGGGGATCCGGAAGTGGCCCAGAAGTGCTTCTGGTCCACTTCCAGGTCTGCTGCCGAGTGTACCAGGGAGCCCCCTACACTTCTGTGGGATGCTCCATGCACCCAGCATCTCAGCATTCACAAGCTGCCTTATACCTAGAGGTATGTAGAAAAAACATTTAAAGCTGTGTCTATGTCTGAATTTCCAAATCTTTCCGAATTGATTCAGAAGGTTCCTATTCGACTCAAAGAGATTAAAGGGTCCTCTGATTCATTTCGGATTTGGAGATTTGGCCACCAAATTGGGCCAAATTTCCGCTGAATCAAAACAGGGACCGAAGCTTCTCACAGTCCTACTGTATCCAGTAGTGCAATGTGTAGGGTTCCAAAGGTTTTAAAGAGGAAGGCATTATATAATGTATTACAATATCTCCACTATTCTTGTTTCTAACAGAAGAGAGCATGTTACTTTAAAGATTGATTGTATGCCTTTAATAGAAGGTCCATGAACAACAAGAAAATAATTTCCTTTGGTGTGTTAAATTTAAATTAGATCTGTTATTTTTCATTCTTGTTTTGTCCGAGGGCTTTGCTTCCCTGCAGGAATCCGCATTTAAGTAGAAGGTTCCTTCCAGTTTCCTGTATATTTTCTGACAATTCATTTTCAATTATACTCCAGTACATTAACAATCTGAAAGCTTTGAAACACTGATATTGTAGTGAGCTAGAAAAATATGAGATGACAACATTACTGTTCAAAATCTAATTGGGAATACTGTTTCCTAACCTGCTGAACAATTGCATTTATTTGTATTGTTTCCTTTAGCATTCGCAGGAGTTTCTTGCTTAGCATCCGTTCACAGATTTTAAAGCTAGCAAGGACCATTAGCTTATCACACACAAGCTCAGTTTGAAAAAAAATATCCCATGAAAGTGGCATCAAAGGAAACATAGTAGACTTTTATGAAAACTTCTCAGCTGTTATTCTTTATTTTGACCAATATTGCATCTTGAATTCTAATTTCCTTGCAAAGTATGTGCCTCCCTACTATAGTTCATTAGCCACTCTTTTTATAAAGAGTTGGTTGATCATTATTGGATATTTAAAAAAAATGTATTGTCAATAATATAGAGTCCTATAGTTCAAATGTTTCCTTATAAACTATGGAATATAATACATACTCATTTCTTTAACCTGACTGTACCATTCACTATGTTAATTCTTTACATATGGAAACTTAATACAGTGTGACCCCAATTCTCATACATACCAGTAGCTTTATAGCTAAAAATCAGTCTTTCCTGGGATTAACTGTTGGAGCTCCAGATCAGTTCTCAGTCAAGTGCCCTGCTGTAGGAAGCGTAAGTGTAATATTAGAATTACACAGCATTGCAGTATTAGCCATAGAAGAAAACGTTTGTATCCTTGGTCAAGTGGAACATTCAGATGTTGTTTTTCTGAATGTTGATAGAGAACCCATCTGGTTCAAGTCCAGAAAATGACTGATTGATTGTTGTCAAATTTACCATAGCTAGCAGCATGCATCTTATATCTGGCACTACGAGAAGCACCATATATCATACATTAGATGTTATGGGTGTGCATATGGGAGGAATTTGCAAGCCTCCCACCTCCCTTCTACTACTTTGGCAACTATGAAAGGAACAAGGTAGGCACTGTTTTATATGGTGCAAGGGACTGAATAAATTGAAATCTATCTTTTTGCAACAGTTTAGATTCCCTATGCCAGTTTTTTTTTTCAAACCTGTTTAGACTTAAGGCACCTCTTGATAGACTTGAGGCACCCATCAGAAAATTTTAGTTCTTAGTTTTCACTCATTTTTTTGACTAGATGCCTTTTTGAGATCAGCTATTTATAGCATGCCACTGCAGTGCCACACGGGGGTTATCATTCTGGAGTCTTATGCTTCAGTTTTCTTCTATACACCAGGCTCCCCAGTTGGATTTGTTTCCAGGGATATGCTGTAGCCATGTAACTGCCAACTCTTCACCAAAAAGGATGACTTTAGTGCACCATAGGAAATATAGTTTGACCATGGTGCCCAGAGGATAATTTGCAGTTAGAGCAGGCACGAGGCACCTAACATAAAACTCCTAGGAGCACTACAGCATTTCAGAATCAAAGAGTTTCAGGGCTTTTTCTTCTTCGGTCCCAAACCTAGGCATTTTCTATAGGAAAACATAGATGAAAAATATTCTTGACTTCTTTAAAATTTTCCATTAGAAAAGGTATTTTCTGAACAGTGGCAGCTGCTGGCAAGTACCTTAACAGCACCCATAATTCATTCCTTATAGCTAGGAAGGAGGATTGCAGATATTCCCAGAGAAGCATGAATGGCTATATAGGCACTGCAATTTACTTTGGTATGGATGAGCAGGGGCTCATTTCACTCATTGTGTGAGTATTGATTACTAGTATAAAATAAATTACTTAAAGTCCTTAGTTTACTTGAGGGTATCCACTGCAAGATAGACTTCCCTTGTCTTACTTGAGGAGTTTGCCTTTCACTGAATCTTTTTATTTCCTTTAATATGCCTTAGATCAGCTGGATTCTCCTTTTCTGTCCCAGAGCAGCTGTCCAAGGTAGCTTATGTTCACCACATCTGCACTTCTCATTGAGCCTGTTACGTTTAATCTTCTTCCTGGTCGAATTCAACCATACTTCCCTTTTTGCAGGGCTCAGGTCCAGGACTAATGAACAGTGTCAAAGAGCAGAAAAATGCCACTTGCGCGGTTTAGTTCAGTTGCTCCCTATTTTTAACTGTTCCTTTCCCTTTTGGTGGCTTCTTTGGAAGAATATCAAAAGGAGAGAGAAAAATCTTAAATGGTGAAAGGAGGAAGGAAACTTATTTAATACAGGAATGTGTAAGAGACTCTTTTGCAAAGGAAATACTTTATTACTTGTTTATTAAAAAAAACAACTATGCAAGGTATTTAAACTGAATCTAAGACCAACAAGAATTCACAAACTGAAGAATATGGTATTATTTAGGGCAACAGAACTGGTATAGCATCAACTTCCTCTATCCTGTTTCCCCAGAGGGCTTAATAGCTGACTAATGAAACTAACTTCAGGACTAAGAATATAGCTCAGGCTCCATGTCCATTAGAAAGGGATTTTCAAAAGCACAGGATAGGTAGATATCTACTTACCTACACTGAAAGTCAATGGAAGTTAGCCACCTCACTCCCTTATGTACTTCTATAAATCCCATCTTAGTACTTTGGCTTCTCTATGGGGAAAGCTTGCAAGAGTGTCAGCTTGGATATTTTTGGCATCTTTTGTGATGTGGTTATCACAGGGAAGCCTCAGATTAAGTTTTCCTCTTGCTCTATCAGCTATATGCTGTATCTATCTTTATAATCAGAGGAGTGTGAGCTATATTACTAGGATTATCTGCTTCTTTAAATTAGAATTGTTAATGCCAACATTATTTTAGTTTAGTTTAGTTTAGTTTACTGGGGAAAATCCCATAGGCTCTCTCCACAGTAATGTCTGCTTAGGCCATGAACACAGTGTCCTGGCATAATTAGCCTTTATACCTGTGTGGCTGGTTCCTTGAAGGGAATGGGACAAGCTCAGCTGTGATAGGGTAGGTGGGTGTGATGAGGAGCACCTGATGCCCATAGAAACAAGAAGGGTAATTAATTTAGAGCATCCGACTTACTGCATCTAACTACTGCTCATGTAATCTGCCATGTTCACTGAATGAAAATTTCAACACTTTCTAAAGCACAGGTAATCTGACCCCTGCCTAATGTATCTTGAAGGTGAGTGAGTTTTATATTAATATTTTAACATCACAATAGACAGATTGGCCGTAATTAAACAGAAACTTTAAATTGCTTAACAACTCATTGAAAGAAAAGAATAACGGTGACCTATCATCCAGAGTGTGAATGGGTTTGATCATAGACAGGAAGGATGAATTGATTGTTTTTTTGAAGAGAACAGTTCTTGGCACCTACTGACATTTGTCCCATCTGATTTGGGACTGCAAATGGTAGCAAGTTGAGTGCTTAAAGACCCTATTACCTATGCACATGGACGTTAGGGCCAGAATTTTGTGTTATATTTCACAACACAATGGAACCAAACTCTTTGCCAGGAATTGCTGAATTTCCTGACTAAACTAATTTATTCTATTGTCTTGAAAAGACCCTTCATTGTTCTGTCCTGATACAAAACATTATGGTGTCATCAAAAACTCACAGGAGTAAAACTGTTCATCATTTTTAAGGGTTATTTTCTCATTGTATTCCCAGCCAGAGTGATCCTCTTGCCTAGACCTTGACTCCTGTAAGGGTGTCTAGGTGAATGCAAACCCAGACAGAACTTCTGGTATCCAAAAACAAGCTGGGGGAATGAGCTTGTAGCAGTTCACCTTCCTAATATGCCAGATTTCAACCAATCCCATATTTTCCAGGTGCTCCAGCTTCTTAGTCTACTCTTCTGTCTTGTTTCTGGCTACAGGACTTCTTCCCCAACCTCTTTCCTGTTGCTGGCTTTTTTTATAACGTCTTGCTGCCCTATTCCCCAGGCTCCTGTGGAACAGCATGGGGAACAAGTACTGTAATCTAGTAAACTCCCACCTGTGAGAAATTCTGCAGAATAAAAAGCACCTGCAGGCAAATCCCAGCAGGACATGGAGAGAAAATGAAATACCAAGGCACCTGGGGGAGACCTGGGATGGAAATACTAGATTCCATGCCATTTTGCAGAAGTGCCAGATGAAACCGGTACAGAGCCCACACTAAGATAAATGAAACAGATTGTACCTTTTAAAGCTTATTTTATTGGACTCTCTGCAGTGAATGTAGATAAGGCTGCATCTGTTACACTCCAGTGTGTTTAAGGTTTTCTTTGTAGCACTAAGGGCTAGGCACATTGATTTTAAAAAAAAACAACCTGAGATGCAAGAGCATCATTCAGTGACATTGCAGCAATCTTTTTCTGCTGCAAGTTCTGTGGCCACGGACTTCACAAGAACTTGATTGGGCATAAAAAAAGACATGCAGAACTTTGTATGTGTCACAAGCACAGGCTGCTGAAATAACAAGTTGGGCTCAACATCTCTCCTAGACTGACACACAACTTCTCTCCCTGTCTGGTGGAAAGTGCCACTGTTCTTCAGCTATTTGCAAACACATGAGAACCATTGGCTTCTTTGGGCTCTTGACATGATGCATTTTGTTTGTAGCACTGAGTCCAAGAGAAGTATGTGTCTGTGTTTACTCCATGTAGGTTGGTACAAGGCAGCATGCTTTTCTAGTGAAGCAGTATTTTTCTACTGTGCTGTTCCCAAGCAAATGAAACTAGGGTATAGACAGAAGTTATCATTGAATCACGATTAAAGGATACAGATACAAGTTGGTAAAAGGCAGCTGTTATGTCTGCATGATTCTGTAGTAATACAAATCATGCAAAACTGCTCCAACTTCAACTTTATTCACAGTCAAAGTTGGGACTATTTAACTTACTTTACACACATGGATTGGTTAGATCACAACAGCTGTTGTGCACTCTGAAATAGCAGCAGCTTTTCATCCCATTTTAAAATGGCTAAGATGTATATTTATCTATACCCCAGAACATGAATTCTATATGGAAGAGCAGGGAAAATTCAGTGTCACCAAGTTAATGACAGCATATGGGCCTGATTTTGAATGTTAGTACCATACTGTGTCAGATCACAGGTCCAACGAGCCTAGTAGAGGTGGCATAGAGTGAATGTTTTACAGGTGGCATAGAGTGGACGTGAAGGAGAAATGAGGGCATATCCAGGCTGAGCTATTCCCTGCCCCTTTTTCCTTACAGCTTCCCAAATTTAGAAGCCTAGAAAGTCCTAATATGGAGTTGCAGCCCTTCTATCATGCTTCATGCTTAATACCCACTGGCAACCTATCCTGTATGAATTTGACTAATCCCCTTTTGGACCTGGTTAAAATTGCCAACCTCTATAATATACTATGGCAAAGGGATCCACAACCTGATTACATGCTTTACAAGAAAGAACTCCCTTTTAATGTTTTTTTTTAAACCTGCTTCTTAGTAATTACATTGTACATCCTCTTGTTCTGGTATTATGAGAGATGGTAACAGTAAAACCCTATTTACTTTGTCCACATCATTCATTATTTTATAGACTTCTGTCATATCACTTTTCAGTCCTTGTATAGCCTCTTTGGGTTTCTGATCTTTCTTGTTGCCATCCTCTATACTTTTTCTAGTTTTATGATAGCCCTTTGCATGGAGGGACCAGAACCATATGCAGTATTCAGAGTGTGGATGTACCATTGATTTATATGGTGGCCTAATGGCATTTGCTGATTTTGTTTTCAATTCCATTCTAATTTGTCTGATGATAATGTTAAAATTGCTTTGGACCAGCACCCTAGTAGTTGAATCAACAAAAAACCTTTAGCACAGGCCTGCAAGTTTATTTATATATATTTATAATCTTCTAATTCTTTTTACATGAATTAATGTATAACACGTCTATTACTATTTTCATCTCTGCCTCTTACAGCGAGTGGAAAACTGTTTAGCTCAGCTGCTAACTGGTGCATGTATTAAAATTAGGAATGGATGAATAACTTTTCATAAAGTAAAAGCCAACTTAAATTGTAAACCAACATCTGATTTTACTTTATTTTTAAAGCTAAAAAATGTTCATTATTTATGTTCTTTATTTTTTATTATTGCCTCTTTTCCCTTTTTTAATTGAACGTAGTGAAATATAGTGAGTTGCAAATGTTATTACTGTTAACCCCACTGAGCATGGTAGAGTCTGAGGAATTCAATACCCTCCAAACACAAGAAAATGCAATTGTATCTTGTTCTGACTTAATTGTGTAAGACATGGAGTAAGAATCTTGTTGTCCCAATTCCATATACCCAAGTAAAGGCTAGTCATAATTTGAGCCTGATTGGTTAATCAATTTATTAAACTTTTATTAAGAAATATTGCCTAGTAGCAAAAGGACAGGGCTAAGAATTAGAAGATCTTCAGTTTTATGCCTGGGTTTTCCTGCATTATAAGTTTGGAAGACTCATTTAACCTGCTTGGGCCTCATTTGTGCAATGGGGAAAAATAACATTTACCTCAGAGGCAGTCAGAAGCAGGATAAATTATGAGTGTTTGTTGAGCAGTAAGAGAACCCTAGAGGTAAAGTATTATGGGAGTACAAAGAATTATTATTTTCAGGCTAACATGGCCAAAATCAGATGGCTATTATTCCAACTCAGGCAACACTTGATATTTTTCAAAGTAACTTAGTTTGCACTGAAATGCAATTTAAAAGCACACATCCTAGCAGCTTTTTACCTGAGGCCAAATCCTTACCTTGTCTAAATCTGTTGCAGCTAATATTATTTTTTAAATAATTTTAAGTCTGGCATAAACACAAGCTGGTGAAACAACAAATAAGGTGAAATAAATGAGGCTCAGCATCATTCCTATTTTGAGGCATAATGCACACACACTCCTGTAGGAAGAACAGCTGTTCTGCAGCTGTTTGCCAATTCATTAGAGTCACCGGCATTCTTTATGGTTTTGGCATGATGTGTCTATCTGCAGCACAGAGCCCTACAGAAACATGCATCTGCATTTAGCATGATTGGACTGGTAGCAGGTGCTAGAAGGAAAAGACACCATGGAAATGGAAAACTTTTCTAGTGAGCTACAGGTTGAACTGCTACCTCCTGTTGTGCTCTTCAATACTGGTTGAGATCCAGCTTACTAGGACATGACATTAGCTGAAATAACAGGGAAATGGTAGTGTTACTATGTTAAAGATAGCACAAGGATCTGCTCTGCCTGGTGTTAATGCCCAAATTTCTTTGGATCAGAACCCTAGTGCAGTAGCTTCTCAGGCTCTTGTGGGCTAGATTGAGCTAAGTATGCTAGTGAAATGAGGGTAAAACCTGACCAGGGTAAGGTTTTCAAGCTTGCCTCAAAGTGGGATGCAAGCAACCACTTCATGCCTGGCAGGAACTTCATGTGTTTTGCAGACTGGCGCTTCATCCGCTGCACCTGACTCAACTGCCGGCCACTCAAGGTGCTGTACAGTATGGGAACCATGACAAGAGGTGCTGAAGATGTGGCTATGAATCAGAGATGCTCCCCCATGTGCTATGCATCTGCACGCTTCATGTCAGAGTATGGCAGCTCTGCCACAACGCTATCCAGGACTGGCTAGTGAAGGCCATGCCAACCTCAGCTGGGATCATATTTGTCAACTGCTCTATCCTAGTCTGTGAGAGCCAGCTGCACCCAGACATCCTTGTGGCTGACAAGAAGAACAGGTGATGGTTGATGTCACCATCCCATTTGAGAACTGGTGGTCAGCCTTTGTCAAAGCCCACAAGCAGAAGCTGGCAAAGTACCAACTCATGGAAGATGCCCTGAGGAGCTGGGGACATGAAGTGGTGGTCGAGGCGCTGATCACTGGGGCACTGGGAGCATGGGGCCCCAGCAAAGAGAGCATCCTGCATGCCTGCTGAGTATCCCACTGCTATGCTCTGCTGGTAAGTCACGAGGGATATCTACATTGAGCACATCATGGGTGAGTGCCAGTACGTGGATCCCACCGGATCACTGGCCAGAAGCAACCTAGGGGGCACCTCCCACTAACAGATCATGACTAAGAACTCTTACACTTGGTCTCTCCCTCAACCCTGCAATTGTACCCTGCATGCTGTTACTTGCATCTGTTTGTATCCTTCAAAATTCACAATGCTGTAACAAGGCAACCTCATTGTGTGAGATTCTGTATCTTCCTTACTCTCTAAGCAACATGCCCCCAGCTCCCCTACCC
>NW_017729006.1:23499420-23500035 GCF_001723915.1 Gavialis gangeticus | reverse complement strand
ACTAATGAGGCCTCTGTACCTCCCCTTCCAGCCTCATCCCAACCACCCATACAACAACAGCACAAACATAAGCCCAGCTCCCCTACCCACCCCCCCTCCAAGCCTTCCCCCACACTAGGTTAAGTAGGCTACATTCTTACATTGAACTTAGTTGCATCCTCCCCTCAGCCACCCTGTACTATGTAGCCACCTTTGCCCCAGTCTGTGTTTCCTTACCCTTAAAAGTTGTAACTTCCTTTTTAAGATTCGCTAATCACGTTAAATCTATTTTTTAGAATAGTGACAGTAAGTCATGGAAGGCAGAGCAATGTGCAGTGCTGTTTTATGCTGGCTCTGTCAGTCTGGGAAAGAAGAATGAAAAGTTTACAAGGAATAGTTGAAAAGTTTATCAGCTTATTATCTCTCAGCTGGAAAAAACAAAAAATGACAGTTCAGTGACAGGGCTAACTTTAAGCAGCCCAGCACGCTGTCAGCCAAAAGCACTTTGGCTTCCCCAGCATTAGCTCTTGTCAGTTTTCATATACCTTGCTAAGTACACATTTTACTGGAGGTTTTTTGGAAAGAGAAGTGCAGCAATAAGTTTCATAGTTTCTAGGGTCGGAAGGGACCTGAGCA
>NW_017729006.1:23493205-23499409 GCF_001723915.1 Gavialis gangeticus | reverse complement strand
CAGAGCTCGGTAATCTTCCATCAGGCGATCGGGGCTTCTCCTGGAGTGTTCTGCTTTCCCCATTTTTTCAGAGTTAATATTTGATACAGGCTTTGTGCCCTGAACAGTGATGATGGATCTTGCCTTAAATAATGGTCCATCTAATTCTACATTGACAACTGTGATGTGGGTGTTGATACCCTATGCCAACAGCTCAGTAAATCATCCAGATCAGCATCACAAGGGGGTCTCTGAACTGGGATTCACCCCTCTCTTAGGAAGTGAACTAAAATAGCATGGTGACACTGTGATGTTGATAAAACATTTCTGTCTTCACCTACAATCTTATTATCCTCCCAGACCAAGATCTTTGCATGATGGATTGAAACTTTTTCATGGTGTTTATCAGGAACACTGTCCTGTCTTAACAGCTCTTCAAAACCCATTCTTTTTTTATTTTAAGTCAGCCTGGAGAAAGGCCAACAAACACTTAATTTGGGGGTAGTGTTTTGAAGGAATGTGCAGTTTCTACTCCTGCCTACAGAAATGGGTAATATTCATTCTTAAAATACCCTAAAGCTTACTCACTTCAACAGAATCTTTAAATGAGAGTTAAATAGTGCATGGGGTCTTTTCCAGGCTCCTTCACACTGGGTACATTTTGTCCCCCATGAATTAAATGCATGGAAAAGCTGCACATGAATAACATCTGGAATGGCTTTGACAATCAGGTGCTACAGTGCACATCTGCAGAGGTTAGGGAACAATTAGAATTAAACATTAGCACCTGTCTAAACATAATCCTTGGACGTGATTCACTGAAGCAGAGAGAGGGTCCAGAGTGTGTATTTATTGTACAAATTGTAAAATATCTGCCCCTCCAGCCCACAAACAGCTTTGCACTGAATAGTCTGTAAATATCTTGATGCCTTTTTTTATTAATGGAGGAAGGAATAAATAGATGGAGGAGCCTTCCCTGGTTAGAGAACTGTGCTATTTGAATGTCATTGGCCAAAAGCACATGCAAGACAAGATGATAAGGTTATGGTGACCTCTAATGTAGGTTTGAGATACCAGAGGCAATGCAAGAGAAGAGAGAGGGCATGGACTCCCAGGAGGGTGGAAGCTGGAAACTTGTGACCTCTGGCAGCAAGCAGAAATCTTTACCTGCACCTGCAGAAATTTGTCTGGAGAACAGATATGCAACCCTAGCAACAGAGAGGGAGGAGCATATTCCATTAGTGAAGGAGGCCAGGCCAGGCCTCACCGAGGTTGGAAGGATCGAGACAACTGCCACCAGGAAGAAGCAAAGGGTGGTAGTGGACTTCTTTCTGCAGGGGGATGGAAGGAGCCATTTGCTGACCTGACCTGTAGTCTTGGGAAGTCTGCAGTTTGCCCAGAGCCCGGGTCTGAGATGTCACAGAGGGATTACCGAGACTCATCTGGTCCTCTAACTGCTTATCCATGTTGTCACCAATGATACTGCCACGGGAGACCCTGGGTGGATCAAAAGTGACTACAGGGCTCTGGGGCAAAGGTGAAGGGATCTTGGGCCTCAGGTGGTGCTCTCTTTGGTACTTCTGGTCGAGGGAAAGGGCCTGGGTAGGAACAGATGGATCCTGCAGATCAATACCTGGCCGTGCAGCTGGTGTCACCAGCAGGGATTTGGCTTCTTTGACCATGGGATGTTCTTCTATGCAGAAGGATTGATGGGAAGACATGGGATCTGCCTGATGAGGAGAAGGAAGAGCATCTTCACAGACTAACCTAGTGAGGAGGGTTTTAAATTAGGTTCGTCGAGGGATGGAGACCAAAGCCCTGACGTAACTGGGGAAGTGGGAGACCTGGAGGAAGAGCAAGCAGGATGGCGCATCAGAGGTGGTGTTCTCATACTTGCTGAGAAATCAGGGCAATCAACTAGTTACCTCAGGTGCCTGTACATGAATGCACGGAGCCTGGGCAACAAGCAGGAAGAGCTGGAAGTCCTTGCACAGTCACAGAGGTATGACATGATTGGAATAACAGAGACTTGGTGGGATATCTCACATGCAAATTTTCTCACTGGGGTTTTTAAGAGCTGGCTAGACAAAGCCTTGGCTGAAATGATCTACATGGTCCTGCCTTGAGCAGGGGATTGGACTAGCTGACCTCCTGAGTCCCTTCCAACCCTCATTTTCTCTGATTTTATGATCTACAGAAAGCTTTTGTTTGAGGTTAAGTACCGTTCCTAAGAGATTGAAATGCATACAAGAAAATCTGTGTAGGTTCACCGGAATGTATTATGCCCTGTAATGAATGTCAGCGACAGATCAATGCTTGTTTGTTTATTACACCTTAGGAAATTGCTTGGGTTAATTTATGTGCGTAACTTTGTTAGCTAGATAAACATGGCAATCTCATTGCTCACAAAGGTGGAAAAAGTATTAATGGACAGCTTCATCAGCCTTGACAAAACATCTCTCCGACATCTAGGCAGTTAAAGCAAATGACAGGTTTACTGTGATGCCCGTCTCTTGGATGAACATTGTCAATTTGCTGCTTAAAAGCCAAGTCACAGAACAGCACTTAGCTAACAACTAAGACCTAGGCATCGGCAGCCAATATTGATAATATATGGCACGTATTACATTTGAGAGATGCAAAACATTGCTAAGCTACAAGCTGGACCTAGTTCCAGCAGTAATGCGATGCCTCTTTCTCTGTTTGGATGCCTAATAAAGACAGAGGGTCCCTACTTCTGATTTTGTTTTTCTTTTCTTTATTCCTGACAAACTGGCTTTATGAATTGGAACACTTGTTTCATTACAGAAGGGATCTATCTGCTCCATGCCCTGACACAATGATTTGTTTCTAAGCTTCTCTGTCTGCTGTTATGAATTTCCTAGCCACATTTGTACACTGACTTGTCAGTTCCATAAATCATTACAGATAAGTAAATCCTTCTCTCAACCTTTTGGAGTGATAGCATTGCTAATATTTTCTGAACATATTACTACTAGACTTGCCTAAGGAGAGAGACATGGCAGGCCCAGATACTGCTTAGCTATATAGGAGATTAAAGTATAAGAGCAGAGGCTTGCTCATTTTATTGGTTTCTGCTGGAGGAATTTTAACTGTCTTCTTAGCGTATGCAGAAGTTCTTTCTGTCGAAAAAGATCCTTGCAAACTCTAGCCCTATTTTTGCTTAGCAATTTCACAAATGGTAAGAGAATATTTTAGTGTAGTTCCTCTGCTGAGATAACCCTTTGTACCGAAGAGGCTGTTTGAGACCAGGCTGCTGTTGACACCATAAGTATGTCTTCTTTACATATTCAAGAGGAGCTACAACCACCCGACTGGAGAAGATTTAGAAACATGGCTAGAATCGGTTGGGTATTTTATAGTGCAACTTTGAAACCAGAAACTGTTTGGAAGGATGGATGAGTTTCCCTTTTTGGCATGAGAGGAGAGGAGATAAATTTAAAGAACACATTTCAAATGTCTACCATTTTGTTTTTGACCCTTCTTGAAAGGTAAAAACCCTTAATTTTGGTTTGAAATGACTTTTTAAAAGAACCATATAAGGTAAAAAAATGAAAATAATAAGTCCAAATTTGGTATCTATTTTCCCTTCTGATTTTTGGGGAGAGGAAGGAAACTTTTAAAACTTAAATTATGACTGAATAGGAGAAAAATGTCATGGCCAGTTCTTCTAATGGTTTCCTTCCTTCAGATCTCCCTCCCAATCTCCTTCCTTCATTATTTCTACTAGGGATGTGCCAAGCAGGCCCTATTTGATTTAGATTTGGCCTGAATCAGGGACAGTGATCTGATTTGTTCAGATAACTGTCCCTGATTCAATATGGCCAAATTCAGATCTCAAGATTTGGTGCTGATTTGGAGAATCAGTGATTCAGCCATAGCCACAGCTTTAAATGTTTTTTATACATACCTCAAGGTACCAGTGTGGCTTGTGAATGCTGCGATGCTGGGGTGGATGGAGAGTCCCACAGGAGTGCAGGGGGGCCCTCCATGTCCTCGGCAGGAAACCCATAAGCGGACCAGAAGTACTTCTGGTCCACTTCTGGGTCCTCCAGGGAGCGCGCAGGGCCCCCCTCTCTCTGTGTCCCCTTCCCCCTGGCTCAGTGATTGGCCATGGGGAGACCCTGAGTGTCCCCCCAGACCCAGAAGGCACCAGCCACTGAGCTGGGGGGGCGTGAAGGTCCCCCCCACACACATTCCCCAGTGGACCCGGAATTGGACTGGAAGTGCTTCTGGTCCACTTCTGGGTCTGCTGCTGAGCATGCTGGGAAGCCCCCCGCACTTCTGTGGGATACTCCATGCACCCCAGCATCGCAGCATTCACAAATTGCCTGCTACCTAGAGATATGTAGAAAATCATTTAAAGCTGTGTCTGTCTGAATTGTCGAATCTTTCTGAATTTCTCCGAGTCAATTCAAGAGGGTTCCGATTGGATTTAGAGAGATTGAAGGGTCCTCTGATTCAATTCAGATTTGGAGGTTTAGCCACTGAATCAGGCCAAATCGCCACTGAATTGAATCAGGGACCAAAGCTTTGCACAGCCCTAATTTCTACCGGTAGCCAATTGATCAGTCCAAAGCTGATGTCTTTTTTTCATTAATAAAAAAATTGTTGTGGATATTGATGTACTCCTCATAATTAATAAAAAAAACCCAAACTATCAGTATAATATGGGTGTAACATAAGTTTAAGGAACACAAACAAACTATACATATTTTGCGTATCCCTTCTCCATATCTTCTGTGGCTGGTTGTCTTTGTAGATTTCTATCCAGCATCAGTAGTCCAATCACAGAGTCACCCTGAAATTGTACAGCTCAGCATGCTCTCCATAGCAGGATTGGTGCCTTTGATTGTAAACTGTTTAGTGGGGAGGGCCCATATCTTAATTGTGTATATAACCTTAAAGTGCCAGATTGTGTTACTTTGACCATGAGTAGTGCCTGATGGCATCAGTAGTTTAATTCATAACAGTGGGACTGCTCAAGGAATAAGAGAGCATTCCCTGTGAATAAAGGTGGCTCTTCACTATCACGGTGACTTACTGCACCCGTTATAATTAGCTGTCATTATTCTGAAATGGCAGGAATTAGAAAGAGGAAGTATGAGGTTTTTTTCCTCCCCTTCCTAGGTACTGCATACTGAATAGGTCTTGTATGAAATCTGTCAAAGGACTGTCAAGCTGTGTTTTTAGTAGTTGTTAAAGTAAGATTCCAACTGTCCAGGACGATGTCCTCTTTTGTAACAGTGAGTCATTTAACTTAGTGGTTTTTTTTATATTATGACTCATTCTGTTCTCTCCTTACTTTCATCAGACCACATCCTTGCTTATAGTCCCCCATAGTTTCAAGCAGAGCCAGTCTTAGGGAAAATGGCACCCAGGGTGAACTTGTATTTTGGTGTCCCTTCCATGCCCCCAAAGTCAGCAGCTCTGTTGCAGGCAAGTGGCATAGGCAGCAGAAGGCCAGGACTAATGGGGCTTAGCCCCCACAAACTAATTTTGTGGCAGCAGGCAACAGCAGCAGCACCACAGTGCTGCCATCCCACAGAGTCCGGGGCTGCTCATCATGCTGCCAGGCTAGCACCTCAGCACATGCCGGCCCTGCAATGGCCCTGTGGGAGGGAGAGGTTGGGGTCAGCCCCCCCCAAATAATATTTGTCTCCTGCTGCCTATGGCAGGTGGGCGAGTGTGGGGGGCACAATCTGGTGGGGAGGTGGAGTCGCATAGTGTGCTAGGCAGGCAGGCAGCCAGGCACTACTGCTGCTGTGTGGGACCAAGGTGGGCAGATGAGCAGGTACCACCCCATTTGTATGTATCCAGCCTAGCTTCTCCTGAGTAGCAGTGGGGTGTGGGCTGGGTTGGGCACCACTCCTTCTGCCTGAAGCGGGGGTCAGCTGGGGTGGGGTAAGGGGGAAGAGTGCTGCTGTTTGTGCAGGTTGCTCACGTGTGTGTGCATGTATGCATGTGTGTGTGGTGCCCCCCTGACCATGACCATCCCTAAGGTTGGCTCTGTTTTAAAGTGAATACAATTTCTCTACTTCTTGACTCAAGCAGTTATTTCTAGGTGCTTTGCAATATTATGCAGCAGTCTCACTTCACTAAGAAAACAAGGCAGTCGAGGGGAAAGAGACTTAATGGTGGGGGTCTACTACAGACCTCCCAACCAAGGGGAAGAGCTAGACCAGGAATTCTTAAGTCAGCTCA
>NW_017729006.1:23485812-23492945 GCF_001723915.1 Gavialis gangeticus | reverse complement strand
TCAGTACAGAGGCAGAAGAGGATCTTGGAGTCATCATTGATGCCAAGATGAACATGGGCCGGCAGTGTGGAGATGCAGTCAGGAAGGCCAACCACACCTTGTCATGCATCCACAGATGCATCTCAAGCAGGTCCAAGGAGGTGTTACTCCCCCTCTATGCGGCACTGGTCAGGCCACAGCTGGAGTACTGTGTCCCGTTCTGGGCACTGCACTTCAAGAGGGATGTTGAAAACATGGAGAGGGTCCAGAGAAGGGCCACGCACATGATCAGGGGGCAGCAGGGCAGGCCTTACAAGGAGAGGCTACGGGACCTGAACCTGTTCAGCCTCCACAAGAGAAGGCTGAGGGGGGAACTAGTGGCCTATTACAAACTAGTCAGAGGGGACCAGCAGGCATTGGGGGCGTCCCTGTTCCCCCGAGCACTACCAGGAGTGACTAGAAATAACGGTCACAAGCTGGCAGAGGGTAAATTTAGATTAGACATCAGGAGGCGCTACTTCACTGTCAGGGCGGCTAGGATCTGGAACCAACTTCCAAGTGAAGCGGTGCAGGCTCCTACCCTGGGGGTCTTTAAGACAAGGCTTGACAGTCACCTTGCCGGAGTCGTTTGACCTCAGTACTCTTTCCTGCCATGGCAGGGGGCTGGACTTGATGATCCTTCCGACCCTACTAACTATGAAACTATGAAAGTATCAGCTACATTCAAAGCCAAAGAGGGGGGAAAGGGGAAGAAGAGCTCAGACCAGACAAAAAAACAGGAGTTACGTTTAAACTCTTAAATATTTTATTAATCTGGCCTACTAAAACAGGAATGACAATAAGAGTTCAGACAAGGTGTAATGAAGCTATTTTCACAGCTCTGGCCTTACTTAGCTCTATCCAGAGGAAATGGAGTATTGGCTAATGGAAGGGGGCTCAACCCCTAGCCCATGGGCCAGATCCAGCCTGCAAAGCCATGTAATTTGGCCCTTAGGTCTCATAGTACTGGAAATTTGGGTGTGGGGGTGTGGTGTCAGTTTTAATTTCCACCAGTCCCCTTTTACCAAATTTCCAAGCTACACATGGTCAGATCAGCCCCAGATGGGCTGTCCCTAGTGTTGAGGGATCTGATTCAGCCATACAGAAATGGCCTGATCAGTTGTACAGGAATTGGCTCTAGGTGGGCAGTTCCTATGTAGCAGATTCAGGCCCTGGGTAGGCCGTTCCCAGGGGACTGCATTGTCTTGGCTCTCCACAGCTGCATCTGTCCCTGGCTGGGCCCCCTGAGGCTGCATCAGGTCCTGGCCAGGCTGTTACTATGTAGCTGCTTAAGTCCCCAGCCAGGCCATTCCTGAGCAGCTGAATTGGGCCCTGGTCCCACACAACTACATCAGCCCCAGCTGGGCCATTTCCATGTGGCTGGATTGGGATCCATCTGGGCCAGCACTGTGTACCAGGCCAGGTCCACAGACTGGACCTGGCCCATGGATGGATCTGGTACCACTCATCTGGCTTGTGGGCCAAAAAGTCAGGTACCCCCGGGTTAATCCATACTCTGCCAGATTTTGGGGATCTTGCTGGGTTTTGGGGATGAAGGGTAACTTAAGAGGTGGGTATTCTTTGCAGATACTTTGAAAAGAAGGAGGATACACCCTTGTCACCATGAATGATGTGCCATAGCATCTGGGCCAGCCAGCTGTGGAGCTGTTAAACTCCCTAACATGCAGATCAGTGGTTCCTCTCTCTTCTGCCCTCCCTTGTTTGTGCAACATCTGTTGAGGGTGACTCTGCCCTGGTCTATATGAGGGAGCATTCCCTGTGTGGGTTCTCCTATAGATTTCCCTGACAGTAGGTGTGTCTACACTTGCAAATTATCTGGGAGCAGTTTACTCTCAGGTAAACTACTTGAGAGTAAACTCTCTTGGGCACGTGTCTACATATGCAGGGATGCGGGAAAAGATTTGCTGCTCCTAGCAGAAGACTGCTCCTGCTCCCTTTGCCCTGCAATGGACCCCTGCCGGAGCCAGGGGGAGCTCTAGGATCTCCCTGGGTGCTCTCCCAGGAGCTGTCTCCTGGTGAGGGCTGAGACATTGCTCCTTGCCCCCAGGAGCTGCCTGTTGCCAGGGCTGGTTCTGCCACTGGATCCTAGGTAGGGACAATGTCCCCCTGCTCCAGCAGCAGGGAAATGCCAGCCCCCGCTCTGTGATCATGGAACCTGGACTGGAAGATTTTTATCTGCCAGAGCCCAGCTCTGTGGTTGTGGCGCCAGCACTGGGAGATCCATGGGGCTGGCGCTAAGGATCTCCCTGTCCCAGATCCCATGACTGCGGGGCTTGGGCTGGGAGAGAAGTAAGTCCCAGCTCTAGCCCTGTAATCATAGTTGGAAGCTGTCTGCTGCTGGGGAAGAGGTGTTTTGTCCTCTGGTACCAGAGCCCAGCCTGGCAGTAGGCAGCTCCTGGGGGCAGGGAGCAATCTCTCACCTCCTGCTGCCTGGCTGACCAGGAGCGAATTTCTGGTCAGGCATCTACATGTGCACCTCTGCGCAGTAAGTAATTTTGAGTAAATTTGCTACTTGTATTTGCAGGTAGCAAATTTACTCATGATTAGAGCCAATTACTGTACAGTAACTGTCTGGACGTGTAGACATGGACATTTACTGTGCAGTAATTAGCTGTACTGTGCAGCAAAGTGTCTCATATAGATACGCTCACTGAGTCCTGCCTGGGCAGCTTTGGCTCTAAGGTTTGATGTTATAGATCCTAGTCTGTCAGAAAAGGAGCAGTTGAAGCAATGGAGATATTTGGTTTTATGAAATGTGCGTTGTGCAATAATTGTAGTTCTCACTTCATGTTAATTAATGAAACTCAACCCCACTTAAAAATATAGATAGCTCATTTCATGGCTTTTGACTCAACAGTACTCAAACAAATACTCATAACTGTATATATTAGTAAATAAGTTGCACAAGAGGTTGTATGTAACTCAAGATGATCTATTTAAATAATAATCATGCTAAATCTTTTGGTGAGTAATGAGGTCCCTGAGAGGTCTAAACCATATCTGCCACCAGTGGTACTCTCCAGATATGAGAAAGCTCTATCCCTGGCTGAGAAGAGTTTATTATCTTTAGTCAGCTGTTCACCGTGTTGGTGTTTGGAAACCTTTCTCAAATCAAAGGTGTTTGGTTTGCCTGATTTACTGCTCTCATTGGTGCATTGTTCTTTCAGCCCATGGCCTGCAGCACTGCTCTGGAGACATTGCATTGTAGAATTACCTTAAGTAACACAGAAGAATGGGCCCCATCCAGGATCTTGCATATCCATGGACAACATGATATTGCCAAGGAAATGCCATGGTCAGCTGGTGGATATCACTGATATTTTAGTGCCAGTCTAGATTATCATCTAATTTACAGCTTTATTACAAACTGTTGCATCAGGACTCTGCTAGAACAACTCATGTATTAGTGTTCACAGGTTATGATCCAATGGTGATTAAATTTTGATTTATAATTTAAAAATGGAAAAAGACTAACAATTTTTTTTCTCAGACTATAGTGAATAAAGAATGGAGAAAAGCCTATTGTAGAATTAGCATTCTATGTTAGTAGGTAATTGCTAATATTGCACCCCTAGTTGAATAGTACTTCATACACACAGCAAAACTCTAGGTACAATATCTTTTTATCTGCTGAGCTTTGCAAATGATGCTAAAGAATATGCAGGTCATTCCCCTTAGACATTTGTATTGGTAACAGAGAAATTTCTAATGTGCTGTTACTTGATGAGGTCTGAAGGCTTCAAATAAATACAATATGACACTCATTCATTCTGACATAGGTTTTAAAACTCTTCACTTCTCATACTAGATATCACATTTCATCATATATAGCATTTGTACTGAACAGTGCTCTAGGAGCAAAGCTTGCATTTTATTGTTTCCCCAAAAAGCAAGAAGTATTGGAAGACTCACTTATTCCATTTTTCTTCAATTTTTGATTGTGTGAATATAATGGCCTATGAAAGTTGTCTGAGCATCAGTGTCCAAGGTTGCTAATTGCAGGTCAGAAGATGTGCAATTTAAGCTACCCCAGTCCTCCGCTTTAATGCTGTATTGGATTCACTACCAGGCAGAGTTGGTACTTCAAGGTCCATTGCGACTCCCTACTGAGATTGCTCATTAAAGCCAATTATCATACTGACTTTTAAAAAAATCTCTGCCAATATCAGCAAGTTTTGCAGAGTTCCATTTTGGACTCCTTATTTTGTACGTTTTACATGGCATACACAACAGGATTTTATCTATGACACCAATAATGTTTGAGACCATGTTCCATCTTTCCAGTCAGGCATTATAGGCTTGTATAGTGATTTACCATCAGTTCCCGCCTGAGACTCAAGTCAGTTATATTTCTCCCACAAAGATCTGTGTGTGCCTGGTCCTAAACTCTTGCTGTTATGGCTGGATAGCAGGATGCTAGCTTAAGATAGATGGTGTGGCTTGTATAAACATCAGAGGAACTTACCTTTTCTTGTGATAAATGATGGATATGCCCTTACTGAAACACTGAAAGATGCCCACTATAACCTTTCTGCCTTTCTCTAGTCCTATAAGGCCTATATGAAGTGGCCACCCTATCCTACTGGCTGACTACAAGATATAGCCCTATAGGCCGCATCCACATGAGCATGGATGTTTGGTTCCCCAGGGAGAACTAGCAGCGGGACCCCTTGTGCTGCTGCTAGAGGTCCCCCGGGGAACACCAGTGCCATGAGCCCTCTGGTGTGCGGCAGGTTACCCCGGGTGGGGTACAGGAGGCTGGGGACAGCACTGAGCTGTCCCCAGCAGCTTTACCTGGGGCCCTGGGGGTCTTCTGGGGCTGTAGTAGTGGTGATCCTGTTTCTTGGAGCATGGCTAGCACCTGGAGCATGGCTCTACCTGTTCAGGCTCTGGTTTTGAGTGGTGCACGCTATTCCCATGTGCACCCCGCCACTCTTTTTTTGCTGTTTTTTTTTTTGACCCCTGGATATCCAGTGGTCAACCCCCCCCTGCAGTGCAGCAGGGAGAACTGCTGAATGTGCGGTATGTGGCACCACAGACATGTCTGTGGTGCCACATACTGAACAGTCACACTCGCCTGGATGTGGCCATACTGACCTTGTGTATATTGTACTGGTATTGACAAAAGAGGCACTCAGTCCATAGACCTGCCTTGGAAGCTGAGTTCCAAATCCATTACTTACGAGTGAGGGATCAAAAACCTGAGTTCAAGTCTTCAGCTCAGGTGACTTGTCTGGTAGCGCATTTCTGGACTGTTTTGAAAGTGCTCTGGTGCTGCTAGTACATAAGAATAATGAGTGAGAAATGGATATTTCTGCAATACTGATTTAATTTTAGAAACCGTCCAATTTCAGGTTTTCGTTTTAAACTGGGTGGGGGGAAAGGGAGCAACAAGTCAAAAGCGTATCTGAGTCAATTGCACCACAAAGTCTGCAAGGTAATTGCATGCATTGTATTACAGTGTTTCTTGTCTTAAAGACCCTTGGGGGGTCGAGAGAAAGGGACAGGGCAGGGGAGGACATGGTGGGAATATTGCAAGCTGGGAAAATGGGTTCTATCTTAAATAATTAGAAGAGCACAAAATTGTGCTGTCTTAAAAATGTTACATGCTTATTTTTAAAATGCCTTTCCTGGAACATTAAGCATTCATGGAATGTGAAGAGAAGAGAAATAAAGTTCAAGGAAAAAACAAAACCCTAGTGGACAAAGAGAGACTGGAGAAGATGATGAAGGAATAAATGCTTTTTTTCTATCAGGGCCTGATCTAAAGCCAGTGAAATCAATGGATGTCTTTCTACTGGTCTTCCCAGATTTTGGGTTAAGAACTACCACCCCACTATGGGTAGAGAAAAGACCTGTGCTTCCTTCCATAACCAATTTATAGTGCGTACTCTCAGGCCTGTCTGAGGGCTGGGGTCTGGCTCCAAGCTACAGAGCCATGATGTTTCACACTCTTTCCTCTTGTCATCTGCTGTGGTCTTGCCCTGTCAGACACAGCAGAGCAGTGGCTGGGTACAGCTGCCGCTCAGACTGATGACATTAGTGGTTTATTTAGTAAACCAAATTCAGAATGGCAATGGGCATTAGTCTGTCATCAGCATATCATCCCTCAGCTGAACGCTGCCTGAGGCATTGCACTGACAGTTACTAAATTTAGGGGGGTTTTGTATAGCTTCATTTGTTACAGTGGCTCATAGAAAGCACATTCTTTCTCTCACTGCATGAAGTCTCCCAACCTCTTGATATTGACTTATAAGGTAATATTTTGTCACTGCTTAGTTCGGTGATAGATCTGACAATCAGGCCACAGAGGCATTTTATATCGTTTTTAGAAGTGCTGGACCCACCCTTGCTCCTGGCAATTTTAGTTACAGGCACATAGGACCAGATCTTACTAGTTATTTAAGTGCCACTTAAATAACTAAAGTGTGATCCTATTCCACCCTTCTCGAACCCCTGAAAAAATCTTTAATGCATCTACTGCCATCTCAACATCCTCACAACTACAGTAAATAGGAGAAGGAACTACTACCTGCTTTTTTGTGATAGTGTTTTTTCAGGGATTCAAGTAGGATAGATACAAGCACCATTAAGAACCAGTGCTGTCTAATAAGTGGAACAGTGTTTTATAAGATGGTGAATGAATTGCACACTGGGAAAATCTGTTGCCCTAGAAGCTGGCATCTGACCTGCTCATGGGATATTTTAGGGGCTATTCAAACTGAGAAGCAGATAAGGAGATGTAGGCTGCTTGTAACACGCCACGGGGGTTTAATTTGGTTTAGTTCTCCCTAAATTGAAACAGTGGGTTTTTAAAACCACCGCTTCAATTTTGGAAGAATTAAACCAAACTAAACCCCCATGGCATGTACACAGGGTTGGGGGACCGATCCTTACCTGCATCTTCAGCGGCAGGGGGGAGGGGGCAAGCTGCTGACCACTAAAAACATGTGGGCTGCCGCTGCTGGGCAGCTGAGAGCTCCAATAGAGTCTGAGCGTTCCCTAAGCTGCATGGGGGCCCCCCAGCTGGCACCCACCCACTAGTACCTGGCCCAGGTGGTCCTGGGGGGCACCACAGCTGGGGAGGGAAGCAC
>NW_017729006.1:23477472-23485779 GCF_001723915.1 Gavialis gangeticus | reverse complement strand
CAGGCAGGCTCTGGGGAGAAAAAAAAAAAGGATCAGGCTCTCCGCATTTTTTTTTTTTTCTTTTCAGTGGAGCCTGCCTGCACGGGCTGCCACCAGGTCCCACAGCCCCTGAGCTGTGCGGGGCCCGCCAAGCCCCAAGCACGTCAGGTTCCAGAGCTCCATGCAATGTTGCACTTTGTCAGGTAGCAAACTAAAACACCTCGGAGGTGTTTTATCTTGCTATGTACCAAAGTCATTTAAAGTGGAATATGCTGCCAAGCGTGCAAACAGCAATGCCATTCAAGTGGACCACACCAGCAAACGTGCAAACAGCAGTACTTTTAAAGCGGTGCAAAAGGGGCATTTAAGCTGCTTTAAAGGCCAATTCTGTGGCGTGTACAAAGGCCTGTAAAGATGTGAAACAGACTGGTGATCTAAACTGAACCCCTGCCCGCCCTGAAGATCTCTAAAAGATGAATGCTTAGTGAAGCAGAGAAACATAAGGAAAAACCTTGGTGGTAATATTGTACTGGTCCACTCTGTTGGCATGTGCTAATACCGTACTGAAAGCTGCTAAAATTCAGCTACTCTCATGTCAGAGCTGGATGACTAACTGCACCTAGGACAAGGGAGTGGATCACCAGATAAAGGGCAATAGGAAGTGAGGATAGAGGAGGAGAGGTTAGTTTAGAGAGGTTAGTTTGAGGCAGAAGACTGTATTGTGCTTTGTATTGTGCTTTCATTGCTTTGTTGTGCTTGAGTTGCCAGCAAAACCAAACTCCAGGCATGGGACTGAGAATTTGGACATGAACTCAGGATCTGTGTGTTCTGGTGTGAATCACTTTCCTATCACCAATTCTGTAAACACTCGACTGGTGAGATTTAATCAATCGGGGGGGAAAAGGGGATAGAAGAAAAGGAACTTCCTTTTGTTTCTTCCTTTTAAGATTAAAACAAATAGTTTCTTTCTTTTAAGACTAAAAGCCTCAATTAGTTGCAGTTTTCCACTTGTCCAGAGTAGCAGCATGTTATACCCAGGATGCCTGGGGGATAACTTCCTATGGACGGCAGCAGATAATCAGACTTCAGAAGCGTTTCTATTGACTTGAATGAGAGTTGGACTGAGCAATCAATCATGGAAGTAAGGTGCACAAGTTAACAAATGAGACTTTTACTGTAAAAACAAACAGCACCTTCTCCCTAGCGATGCAGCTCTTGGCAAGTTAAAATAGGTTCTTTTTGCTCTTTTGCTTTACACAGCCATAAATTGATGGGATATGTTTCACATTCATTTGTCTTGTCTTTATACTGGTGCTTATCCCCTTGACAGCAACAGCCTTGCAAACATTTTTTATGTATTACAACTGGACCTCAGTTTTCTTTTCTATCCCTTTTCGCAGAGTAGGTAGAACTGGCAGCTTCCTAAACTGTTCCTCTGACCCAGTGTCTCATTCATCAAATTGGTTCTCTCTGTTTTTTTAGCAGCCACACAGCGGTGCAGTGCCTGTGACACTGTTGCCACGAATCGTTTGGCAGACATTAGCTTTCTAGTTTGTTAGCGGCAGTTTTGCAAAGGTCACTCACAAAGCAAGACACCATGAGAGAGAAATGTCACTGCACCTCAGCTGGTCATTCAGAGATGCTGGGGAGAGTCATGTGGATCATATGAGGGAAGGAAGCTTAATGTGCTGGTAAATACTGCCCTGCAATGTTCATGTTAGCTAGATTTGAGCTATGTGACAGAAATCTCATTCAGCATGGACCTTTGGGAGTAATGTGATCTGTAAGAGTGCTCCTGCATTTTCTTGTGGGTATTGATGCATAGAATTGGATCATTGCTTATTTTATTTTACCATCCATTTTTTAAATTCCCTTGTCACTTTTTTTTATCCTCTGACTGATAAACCTTCCTCATTTTTGCTGACCAAATCAATAGCTGGATATGACAGCAACTATGTATGGGCAGAAGCCTCTCCCATTTGGAGAATACCTTTGTGTGTGTATGTTTCCATTTGCCTGTAGGCTGCAGATGGAGTTCCTTGATCATGTCTATTTTGTTATGTGTTTATTTATAATACTGATTTGTTAACAACTTGTTCTTTTAATTTTTTTTTTAGTTCAAAAGATTAAAATGCATTTTTTCTGTGCCCCTCAGAAATAAAGACTAAAATCAGACAAACTAACCTAAGCACTCAACAAATTAAAATGACTCATGCTCTTGGGCTTGATAAAAGGAATTGGATTTAACATAGCATACATGTTGTGTTTGGTGTCTTATAAATTGTGAATACAGGGAGGGCCCAACTTTATAAAGGAGGATATTAACATCTAAATCAGTAGTTTTCAACCTTTTTAGGCTCAAGTCACCCCTTGTTCAATTTGAGGCACCTCTCAGAAAATGCCAGCTCTTAGTTTGCACTCATATTTTGACTACAGAAAAGGCATAGAGCAATGCTTCTGTTGCAAAGCACTCAGAAAGACCACAGTAGGTCAGAATGTTTTTGACACTTTGAATTACCAGCTGAAATATCTGGGTTTATCTTGTGAATTATGTTTTTACATCTAATAATGCTAACATTGAAGCACCCTTGAAAGGAGCTCTAGGCACCCCAGCCCCCTGAAGTATGTGTCAACATCAAAATGTCTGCTTAACTTCAAATTTGAATATTTTGTGGTTTCCTTATCACATTTTGTGTAGTCATTCATTTGTGTATATGCATGAGCCTCCTTCTTGGGAGCTGTGCTTCTGTGGCCTTCATTCTCCCATGCTCCTCTCTCTGCTGTGGCTGAGCTTCTTTAATGTCTCATGAGATAAAGGCTACAATTTCACCAGGTGTGTAATGACTGAATTATGGGGAAAAGTGTAGTGCATCAGGAAAGGGGTAGTTTGTGAACGAACCAGGGCCCAGTGAGGTATTTAGTGGTCGAGAGAAGCACATCTTCCTACAGATGTTACAGCAGGTAGAGAATAACTTTGACCCATGTAGAAATGCAAAGCCCCATTTTAATTTTCTTAGAGGAAAATCCATCTGAAGTTACTCCTCTTCCACATGCAACTGATTTCAGTGACACCACATTTCTCAACAGGGGAGTATTTTGTTTCTAATATTTTCAACATGGTTATGTCTTAGACATCCAATCAAACCTTGTTTCCCATGGTGTGGTGCACTTTGATGGTGTATTGCAGTATAATGCCCCTAGCTCTTTAATGTAGGTAAGTATATCACATTGTAATTTACCATTTTTATCAGCTTATTTATCTAACATGACCTGTATCCATACTAGTTAATGCCTATTGACTGCAAAACCACCTAAAAGCATTGTTAAATGGTAGTATGGTAGAAACCAGATGCTTGCACTTCATGGGCCTTCTGGCATAGGCATATGATCACCTAAGCCTCAAATATATTGACAGTACCGTAAACTGTTAGCCCCTGAGTGGCCTGAGGAAGTAGAAAAGAGCAAGGACCTAAGGAAACTACAGCTAATAGCTAATTTATCCAATTGATAACCTGTCATGATCTATAATAAAGTTTCATATCCCATACAGAGAAATAATTTATTTTTCAAGGAAATATATTTTATGTCAGTAATTTAATTTTCATACATTTAATTTGGCTCTGACAATATGAAATTGAGATTTATAGAGAAACCTACGGTCCAGAGCTGAAAGAGTGAGAAACAATGTGTGCTTTTTCTTCAGCTATCTGTCTATGTCTACTTAGGTAGACTTCATTACTTCCAGCCTCTAACAACTATGGAACTGTAGTATCCAAACATTGCAATTTATTATGGGCATTGCCCAGGCATTTCCACTAGGTGGAGTAGTCCAATGTACTCGGCATTGTACAATATAGTCCCTGACAAAGAATGTCCTATATAAAAAGACAAGATGAAACAGGTGGCAGAGACAAACAAGTGGGTAAGGGGGATGAGTAACAACCGCCTCCCTGGACTAGTTATGTCCACAATTGTTCTGGTAAAACAATCAGCAGAAATCAACAGTCATAAGTCCTCACCAGTTTAGCCATTACTCTGTTGCTAGAGCCAAAATTCAGATGTGCCCACCTGTTACTTTAAAAAGCGAATCAAAGTTTGGTTCCTTCTATTTGCCTTCTGGTTTTTCAGCTTTTAGGTTTCAGTTGGGTCATGTTTTTTTTTAAAGGTTTTTCCATAACTGGAGCTAAGATTTGTTTTTTAAATTATTATTACAGAAAGCTAAGTCAGAGACTGTCACATGTGAGTTAGGGTTTTAGGAAAACCAGTAAATAGTATGAGATGCAGAGTAACATTGTGTGAGATCTGGCAATGCTAGCATTGTCACTTGATGGCCAATTTCTGGTCATTGCAACAGATGAGAATTTTTGAGAGCCAGGGACACAATATCTGAAGTCACTTGTTCCCTCTCTCTGTGAGCTTGCAATGGGCTGCTCCAGCATGGTTGTTTCCAGAATACCATTGCAGTGTGATAACATTGTAAAGCTGTTATGCTCCAAACCTGATGAATCCAAATTTAGACAACCTGAAGCTCAATTTGGACAAGGTGGTGGCCAGCCCCAACACTGATGGGAGATTCTGTCACCTGCTGTCTCCTTGATGTAGAAATGAATTACTGTTCCCAGTCCTTTTGAGATCCATATTGGTGGCTCCATCAAAGTGCTCAAAGGTCTGTGAAATTCCATAACTAACCAGGATTCTGGAGACACCATTCCTGGTATGCACCAAACTTGCATAACTTTCATGGGAAGAGATTGAATTTAAGAAAACCTGATGCTCGACAAACACAGCCTTGTGGCACTCATGTTAAGTGAAAGCTTTCAGTAGTGTCTGGATTTGTCTCACTTGTGGCCCACCCACTGTACGAAGACCAGAGCCAAGTCTTTTGGCAAACTATATGTCATTCTAGTCTGAGATCAATGTGCTTGGGAATTGAACAACTCTGTAGTACAGGGGAAGGCATGGGTGGGCAATTATTTTGGCTGGTGAGCCACTTAATGAGTTTTCTCAAGGGCCATACACATACAATCTTTTAAAGGATATAATTTTAACAATTATAGATAAAAAGTAAATTGTATACTAAAAATCAAACTTCTATTATGACATATTTTAATTTGATTTAAAAAAATAATATTTGTCCTGATGTATGTTGTTTTGAGTAGTGTATATATAGAGGGGATTGCATAATAGCTCAAAATAAAGTCTTACTCTTGTATATTGTGTGGGGAATTGTGTTGGTTGCTGGGTATGTGTAGGGCTGTGGAGGGGTGTGTGGGGGGGAGGGTGCGTGTGTGTGTGTGTGTGTGTGTGGGGGGGAGTTTGTACATGTGTGTGGGAGGCTGCCCATGCATTAGGTCCCAGGAGCTTGCCAGTGGTAGGGGGAAGGAGGGGAGGGCAGGGGTTGCATGCAGCAGAGCTTGCCCAGGAAGTGCAGGTGCAGGTGCAGTTTGCCCTCCCAATCTGCCCCACAGCTGCACTCCAGATGGGTAGGGTTACTGTATGTCCTGGTTTTCCCGAACATGTCCTCTTTTTCGGTCCTTCCATCTCCTTTTGGGTGGTTTTTTAAAATATCAACAGATATCTGGGATTTTGCTCTGCTCAGCATCAAAGTTTTTTCCGGCACTTCCTGGCTTGCCCTTTCAAGGGGCTGCTTGGGCCTGGGGGAGTGGGGTGAGGGTGATTGGATGCAGGTGGCATCGTGTGTGTCTGTGCACACACATGCACATGGCTGGCATGCGGCCAGGCAGGGTGGTGGGCCATATTTTGCCAACCCCTGCGCAAAACCTTGTTGGAACTTTTGCCGATGCTCTTTATTCTGTACCTGTTCAGTGTCCAAAATAAGATGAATAACTGCAATCTGAAGGCTTGTCAGTTTAGCATATGAACACTTCATTTTGCTTTGTTTAAAGGAACACAGCCAAAGTATTTTTCAATCATTTTTAAAAACTATTAACTCACTGTTTTGTGTGTGTATGTAAGTACCCCACTAAATTGCTGAAACAGAAATGAAGTTCTTTTCCCAACAATTTGCTTTGCTGCATGCACCCTTCTTTCTGATTTGTAGGGTTGTTCAGAAGGCTTTGAGCTGTAAAGATGCTGATTTCTTTGTTAAAATAAGAAATCACTGGAGCATCTGACATGAAATTAAAAACTGTATGTGTTTCATGGACTTGCAAACAGATGTTGGGAAATGTTAGCTCTTATCCTGGGCCTACAGCCTCATGTGTTCTTGCTTGCCACCACCTCCTCCTGTACAGTTTATCTCTTGCATAGTCTTATCCACAAACACAAATTCAATTACCTTCCTTCTGCGGATAACTCCCAGATCTACCACTTTAGACCAGAGCTGTCCAAATTGAATCTCAGTCTGTCTCTTTGACATCTCCTTATGGATGTGAAGCCATCAGTTCAAACTCAATAAGGCTGAAACTTGCTCTTAATCTTCCCTCTCAATCCTCCCTCTTTCTCCATTATCATGGACAGCCTTGTCATCCTGCCTGTCACTTGGTCATCATCTTTGACTCTGATTTCCCTTTAGGTCTTCTCATTCATGCATAACATCCATATAGTGAAATCTCTTGTCCAGCCTTTTCCATCTCACTTCTCAGATACTGCAGTGTCCTTTTTCTGTCCTCATAGATGTGAGTAATAGTGCTGAGAACATGATTTCCCCAGCTTGTTGCTTCACTGGCTTTCATTTTCCTCGTGCATCAAGCATAAGCTTCTTGTCTTCACTCCAAGGTCCTTTATGGCCTATTCCCTGTCTATCATCTGGTATTTAGTGCTTCAAGTTGATTCCCATCTCAGAATAGCCAATGATGCAAGCTATCATTGCCCTCATGCTGCAATTTCACTCATTTTGTACTTCATTGATTTGGGAGGACCTTCCTGCAATATCTGCAAAGCCACCTCATCATCTTCTTTCAGACCCCTTTTTAAAACTCTTAATGAAGCATTAAAAAACTTGGCAGTAGTTAGTCTGTGGTATCTTGAGACAGTTGCCTTTATTTCCTTGTGTCTCCCTTCCTGTTTGTATCTGTTTATCATAGAATCATAGTAAATTAGGGTTGGAAGGGACCTCAGGAGGTCATCTAGTTCAACCCCCTGCTCCAAGTAGATAATCTCAGCCAAGGCTGTCTATCCAGATCTTAAAAACCTTCAAAGACGGAGATTCCTCAACCTCTCTGGATAGCCTATTTCAGTGTTATACTACCCTCCTAGGGAGAATTTTTTTTTTTAAATATCTAACTTAAAGTTCCCTTGCTGCAGCTTGAGACTATTACTTCTTGTTCTGTTGTCTCTCTTGTTTTATGCTTAGTCTGTTTTATGCTTAGTCTGTTTTATGCTTAAGCTGTTTGGGTAGAAGCCATCTTTTTGTTCTGTGTTTAAAAAAAACTGTCTTGAACAAAGGGATCCTGGTCTCTGATTGCAGTTCCTAGGAATAATTTAAAAAATTAATTGTGACAGCATAGTAAGATGTAAAATCAAGCTATCAAACAGTGAAGGTACCAAGGTTGGATTTTGTAAAATAGGGATTTAACACGCTCCAATGTGAACATATCCAAATTTGAACACAACTCTACAGTTACTGCAACCTTCCCTTGAAGCTGTGGAGCCATAAAAAAAGCCAGTAGTGGGCTACACCAGGAGAAAGAATCTGATGATACATGGTAAGAAAAAAGCATACCTTGTTTCATAGTTTCTAGGGTCGGAAGGGACCTGAGCAGATCATCTAGTCTGACCCCCTGCCATGGCAGGAAAAAGTACTGGGGTCAAACCTTCTCTTAAAAACCCCCAGGGTAGGAGCCATCAGTTCAAACTCAATAAGGCTGAAACCTGTAGGTATGGTGCTGGTTGTTCCTCCCCAGGTGCATCACCTTGCACTTGTCTGTGTTGAAACCCATCCTATTCTTATCCGCCCACCCTTGTAACCTGTCCAGGTCTGATTGTAGCCTGTTTCTTCCTTCTAGTGTGCCCACGTCCCCCCACATCTTAGTGTCATCAGCAAATTTGAACAGGGTGCTTTTAACCCCCTCATCCAAATCACTGATGAAGATGTTGAACAGCGCGGACCCGAGGACCGAGCCCTGCGGAACCCCACTGCCCACGTCCTTCCAGGTTGAGAAGGACCCATCCACTACCACCCTCTGGGTGCGGCCCTCCAGCCAGTTGGCGATCCATTTGACTGTGTGGGTGTCTACACCACAGCCCCCCAGTTTCTTAATGAGAACGGGGTGAGAGACAGTGTCAAAAGCCTTCCGGAAGTCCAGGAAGATTATGTTCACTGCTACCCCTGCATCTAATGATCTGGTGATCTGATCGTAAAAGGCC
>NW_017729006.1:23476853-23477245 GCF_001723915.1 Gavialis gangeticus | reverse complement strand
CTCTTCCAGTCCTCCGGTACCTCTCCAGAGCACCACGAGTGCTCGTAAAGCCATGCCAGGGGACTTGCAATGACTTCAGCCAGTTCCTTTAGAACTCTAGGGTGGAGATCATCCGGACCGGCTGACTTGAAAACGTCAAGCCCCTTATTTGATTCTGCAATGTGAGGAAAGGGCATAAGGGCTAGGTACAGGCAGTCAAAAATCCCCATGGCTGAATTGATCCAGTCTTTGCAGGTTAGTCTAAGCTGCACAGTTTAAATTGAAACAGAAGTGAACAGACATTTACCTTTGATTCAGGAAATGTAGCTACATTCCTGCAGTGGCTCAGGTCAGAAGCAGGAGGGCTAGCAGGCTCTCTAGCTGTGTGTTCACTTCCTCTTCATGCTGCCCCC
>NW_017729006.1:23466190-23471853 GCF_001723915.1 Gavialis gangeticus | reverse complement strand
CTGGAGCAGACAGCACAGCCTAGCTCAGGGCTGGAAAGCACACTGGGATGCTGGGGGACTCTGATTTAACTTGAACCAGGAAGGGGTCTGAGACAGAAGTTTCATAAATCAGTTTAACCCAAATCAGTTAAGTCTGACACTACATTCAACCAGTTTTATCTTAAGCCAGTTTGAAACTGGTTTATGTGCACTTAGCTATTATTCTGTTACAGGTTTAAACCAGTTTCTGATCACTTAAACTGGTTTATGTGTAACTTCTGTCCCTAGCCAAGGTAATCAGCAAGCAGTGAATAGTTAATCGGGTTTTACAGATTCTGCCATCACATCTACCACATTATTAAGAACATGAGTAAGTACTTACAATAATTATATATTATTTTTCTGGGGTGTCCCATTAAAAAAATGATTTATGAACAACCTGTTGCTGATTCTTGACTCCTAGATAAAGTGACTCAATTTTATAGAATAGCCTCGATTTTTAGATGATGTTCTATTGTCTTGGAAAAGTCCTGGGATACTATAAGTGTCCTGTTTCTGTCATTTAATAAACCAAAAATCTGTGTGTATGCATGTGTGTGTATGTGGGGCTATAATTTTTTTTCAAGCTCCATTGTTATAGTGAGTCAAACAAAATCAAGTGGGAATAGAATTAAGTGATATATCGGTTTGATAGGACACCAGGTTAAGTGGAGTGATTCTCAGGGAAGAGTGCATAAACAAGTGCTAACTGGGTCATAAGTTCCAGGAAAAAATCGTCTGCTCGTGCAAATGTACACATGCTGTTTTGAGTAAGAAGCTGGCATTAGTAAAATGCACTTTGGTACGGGAACCAGTTCAGTGAATAGCACTGAAATAGCACTATCTTTTGGAATAACAATTAATTTCCACTCTGGGTAAAGAAAGGTAGGAGGCTGTGTTAGTTCAAAGTCAGGCAAAAGGCAATGTCTACCAGAGACTACCTGGTTCAGAGAGCATCTGAAGAAGTAGCCTGTCACCTATGAAAGCTTATGCCTGTCTAAATAAGTTAGACTTTAGGGGCACCTATACACATTCAAAGAGCCTGCTCTGATGTATTATAATTACAACGTGTTGGAGCAGACTCAATTAATCATGTCTGCAGGAGTGTGGTAATGACTGCACTCCAGCAGACTCCAGCATTATGTGTATCAGCATCCCCAGACTGAAAAATGGCAGTGGGGGCACTTTAACTAAAGCTGGTTTGACAAGCTTTAGTTAAAGCACTGCCACCACCATTTTTCAGCACAGGGATGCTTGTACACGTGATGCTTTGGGTGCTTTAGTTTGATTCAGGAAATGCAGCTACATTCCTGCAGTGCCTCAGGCCAGAAGCCGGAGGGTGCTAGAGCAGGCTGTCTGGCTGTGTTCACTTCCTCTTCCTGCTGCCCCTGAGGTCTCTGGGATTTGCAGAGACCTTGAGGCTCTAATTAAAGTGCCACCCACCCCTCCCCCACCCCCCAGATAGGTGCTGCCCTCGACTTTCTGCCATTCTGGGTAAGAGAGAGATCTTCTTTATCTCATTGTGCAGTGATTTTCTTGTTACCTGTGATAAGAGTTCAGCAGCAATGAAAGCAGCATTTTGGGGCCAGGTATTGAAAATAGCATTTTAGTATATGACTGATAACAAAATATGGGCACTTGCCAATGTTCTAGTGTTGCTATGATGTGACTTTTTCATCTGGAGAAGACTGAGAGTCAAGTGATTGTGTCCTTTGATGTGTATGTTGTGTATCTCGTACTGCAGAGCAGTCCATTATATGTAGTGTTCCACCATTGGTGGCTGCTGTTACAGTCTAGGAGGACAATGTTTTCTAATTTTTCAATTTGCTTGTTGTGGTTACCATGACATATTCTACTTGGCAGGCATGAAGCGCTGTTAGCAAGTGCACTGAAGTCAAACTGATCAGTGTCGGGGAGAGCATCTCTGAAAAGAATTTTATTTTTTCCTCACCAATGAAAGAGCCCAGGCAAAAGATTATTTCCTGCTGACATCTCAAGACCTGAAACCACTTCTCCCTGCCTCTGCCAGAGGGAGTGGGATGGAGTTTGGAGTCAGAGGCAGCTGCTGAACACTCAGAGCTGCATTGGTAATCCAAACTCATTAGTTAAATTGTGACATTGCCTCCAGTGTATAAATGCATTAATAGGGAGGACAGGAAGGGAAGGAGGCAACTTCTCATGCTGTGATACTGCAGGGATAGGATACCAACTGAGCTATGAATCTGGTCACAAATGTTTAAGGGAATGGGAGCTGACACAGTGGCAGCCTTGTGTTTAGGGCACGCTCCTAAGAAATTAACAATAAACATGCTAAATCATTAACACTGATAAAAGCAGAGGTCCTGTTCTCTCTCCCACACTGCCTTGTTCTTTCTTCCTCAGCCTGAGAAGCTCCATAATGCTTCTTTCTATTTATCGTCCGTTGCTGTAAACAATGTTCCACTGCGTCCTCTCTGTATGAATGAGTTTTCTTTGACTTTAATAGAATCCAGCAAAATGTGAGAGAAAGGAAACAAGGTCCAAATGTATGAGTAAAGTATGTGTCTTCTATTCAGACTGCCTCGCGACTGAACGTAACCTGACAACTGCTTGCAGCAGACTCTTAGACAAAGAAAAGTTAGGGAGGCAAAAACCAAGAGGATAAGTGTTATACAGACACTTCTTGGCAGCATATTATCGTTATCTATTTGGTAGCTTCCAGAGAGGTAAATGTTCATGGAATCAACCAGAAGTGGTTCCTGCTTATTTCCCCTAAGATTACAAATGGGAACATGGAATGTGTGTATTTATGAACCACACGAATACCTACAAGAGTTTTAGGGGGACTAACCCATGTACTGGACCTGTATGAATGGAATACGTTATTCCCAGAAGCTGTTACTTCCCAAGGAATCCCATTCTTGGGTTTCAGTTTAATTAGGGCTATGAAAGAACAAATCTACGTACACTGTGTGCCTGACATGGTTCAATTAATTGTCATTGATGTCTCTAACCCAATAGGACATTTTCATAGGTGCCCTAACACATAGGTGATGCATAGGGGGTGCATGGGGGTGCATGTGCACCCCCTGAGAGCATCGGTACCCCCTGACAGCGAGCAATCTTGGCTTAGGTGATGGGCAGGTGGAGCACTGGTGCCCCCCAAAGAAGCGCTGCCGGAACGTCTGGCCGCAGGGGCCCTAACATGTTTCATGTTTGCCTCCATCCAAAGTGCTTTAGTGAATGATCACAAAGAACAGAGTTTCCTGGAGGCCTGACTGTAGCAGGGCACTCAGGGTACTCACGGGCTGCTAGCAGGTGGGGCAAGGTGCTAATGAGAGGCTCACATGGGAGACTGGAAGAGGGCTCAGGCTGGAGCTATATAAGCCCAGAGCCTGAACTGACTGGGGAGTCTAGCCTTGCCAGCTGCAGGGTTAGGAGCTTCTACCCAAGAGAGCTACCCAGGGATGCTAGACTGATTGCTTTGTTACCTGCAGGAACAGTGAGGCTTGGGGAGCTCACAGGAGCCTAGGCTGGGAGGTGTGCCCTGCACAAAGGAGTGAGGGAAAGTTTTTTTCCCTCTTAAAAGGGCTTCTTCCCCTTTTGGTGTTTATGTTATAGCCCCGGGTCTTGTCGTTTGAGTTACAGTTTTATACTGGTGGTTTGGGTTGGGACTGTAGGGGTGGTATATGGAGGTCCCATTAGTGCCAAGGTGCGCATGATCACCTTGAGCCCTGCCAGGGGCAGGCTCAAGGCATGAACAGCTGTAGAACCCAGAGTTGGCAGAGTGTAAGGCCACATAGCCAGAGGGAGACCAAGGGCCCGGTGCCCGAAAGAGGTGTGGCAAGACAGGGGCCCAGCACCTGAGAGGGGCATGGCCAGACAGGGGTCTGGGGGTCCAGCAGACAGGGGCCCAGTGCCCAAAAGAGCCAAACATCATTACAGTAACACCTGCAAGTCTTGGGCATGGTGTAGGGGAGGATTGGAGCCACACATTTAGCCCCTACGGCTTTAGGTGCCCTGCAGTGGCACAGTCGTAGAGAAGTCCAGTGAGGGGCCTGGGGCCAGAGAGGCCCAATGAGGGGTTTGGACATAGTAGAGATGGGTATAGTGCCAGAGACAGTGTGGGTCCAATTGAACTGGGGCCATGTGAAGGTCTGTGGGCAGACTCCCTATTCTTCTTCTTTCTTCTTCATGGTGGGTGAGAGGGAAAGGTGCTCCAGGGGAAGAGTGGGGCATGGTTGCAGTCACCGGGGCCATCACGGCTGCCCCTGCATTCCCAATATGTTAAACTGACTCTGCTCTCACTCATACCCATCTTACACTGATATGATATGTGGTCAATATCAATAGGATCATGCTTAGCTTACACCCAACTAATTGAGATTGGAGACCTATGTGCCCAACACTTACTTGTGTTCAGGGGCCCAAATAAATATATAGGGAGCAAGGAGGCACGGGGTAACATAGGGCCTCTACAGAATGGTCTAGGGCAACTTGTAACAGACAGGATGGATAAAGCAGAGCTGTTAAATGACTTCTTTGCATCTGTGTTCCTGGACATAGATACAAACACACTTCCCAATAAGACTTTAGTCTGGCTTGAGAGAAATACCAATCCACCTACAGTTAGCACTGACCTAGTGAAGGGGCACTTGGAGGGGTTGGACATATTTAAGTCGGTGGGCCCTGATGATCTTCACCCAAGGGTGCTAAAGGAATTGACCGGTGTCATAGCAAAACCACTGGTGCAAATGCTTGAGTGCTCATGGCACTCAGGACGGGTCCCAGAAGACTGGAAATGGGCCAATGCGGTCCCTATTTTCAAAAAGGGGAGGAAGGAGGACAAGGGTAATTATAGGCCCATTAGCCTCACCTCTATTTTTGGCAAGACCTTAGAAAAGATCAGAAAGGATCACATTTGTGGGGAGCCAGTGGGTAATACAATGTTAAGAGGAAACCAGCATGGGTTTATAGCAGGCAGATCCTGCCTAACCTGGTCTGTTTTTATGACAAGGTCACAAAGTGCTTAGATGCAGGGTGGAGATAGATGTTATCTACTTGGACTTTAAAAATGCAGGGTTGCACCCAATTCTCACAAGCAAACTGAGTAGCTGTGATGTGGATTTTTTCACAGTAAGGTGGGTGAAAAACTGGCTTATGGGATGCACCCAGAGAGTGGTGGTGGTTGGGGCAGTTTCTCCCTGGAGAGATGTGGGCAGTGGTGTCCCCAGGGCTGAGTCCTTGGACCAGTGCTGTTCAATATCTTCATCAGTGATTTGGATGAAGGGATTGAAAGCACTCTGTCCAAATTTGCAGATGACACCAAACTATGGGGCTCAGTAAGCACACTGGAGGGCAAGGAATGAATCCAGGTGGATTTGGATAGACTGGGGAAGTGGGCAGATCAGAATAGGATGAAATTTAACAAGGATAAGTGCAAGGTGCTGCACCTGGGGAAAGAGAATCTCCAATACACCTATAGACTGGGAATTACCTTTCTGAGTACCACGGCAGTGCAAAGGGATCTCGGAGTCTTGGTTGATGCAAAAATGAACGAGTTGCCAATGTGATGAGGTAATAAGTAAGACTAACTGCACTCTTTCTTGCATTAGCAGGTGTACCACAAGCAGGTCTAGGGAGGTGATACTTCCCTTCTATGCAGC
>NW_017729006.1:23457478-23461190 GCF_001723915.1 Gavialis gangeticus | reverse complement strand
GGGTTTATAGCAGGCAGATCCTGCCTAACCTGGTCTGTTTTTATGACAAGGTCACAAAGTGCTTAGATGCAGGGTGGAGATAGATGTTATCTACTTGGACTTTAAAAATGCAGGGTTGCACCCAATTCTCACAAGCAAACTGAGTAGCTGTGATGTGGATTTTTTCACAGTAAGGTGGGTGAAAAACTGGCTTATGGGATGCACCCAGAGAGTGGTGGTGGTTGGGGCAGTTTCTCCCTGGAGAGATGTGGGCAGTGGTGTCCCCAGGGCTGAGTCCTTGGACCAGTGCTGTTCAATATCTTCATCAGTGATTTGGATGAAGGGATTGAAAGCACTCTGTCCAAATTTGCAGATGACACCAAACTATGGGGCTCAGTAAGCACACTGGAGGGCAAGGAATGAATCCAGGTGGATTTGGATAGACTGGGGAAGTGGGCAGATCAGAATAGGATGAAATTTAACAAGGATAAGTGCAAGGTGCTGCACCTGGGGAAAGAGAATCTCCAATACACCTATAGACTGGGAATTACCTTTCTGAGTACCACGGCAGTGCAAAGGGATCTCGGAGTCTTGGTTGATGCAAAAATGAACGAGTTGCCAATGTGATGAGGTAATAAGTAAGACTAACTGCACTCTTTCTTGCATTAGCAGGTGTACCACAAGCAGGTCTAGGGAGGTGATACTTCCCTTCTATGCAGCATAGGTAAGGCCACAGCTGGAGTACAGTGTCCAGTTTTGGGTGCTGCATTTCAGGAGGGATGTGGATAACTTTGAGAGGGTTCAGAGAAGGGCTACTAGCATGCTTGAGAGCCTGCAGGTAAGATCCTATGAAGATAGATTGAGGGACTTGAATCTCTTCAGCCTCCGCAAGAGAAGGCTGAGAGGTGATCTCATGGCCATCTAGAAACTCATCATGGGGGGGTCAGTAGGGAATAGGGGATACTCTGTTTATCAGGGCGCCCCTCAGGGTTACTAGAAATAACGGCCATAAACTAAAGGAGAGTAGATTTAGATTGGATATCAGGAAGAAATTCTTTACGGTGAGGGTTGCCAAAATATGGTATGGATTTCCAAGGGAGGTGGTGCTTTCCCCTACCTTGGGGATGTTCAAGAAAAGATTGGACAGGCACCTAGCTGGGGTTATATGACCCCAGCGCTCTTTCCTGCCTAGAGCAGGGGGTCAGACCCGAAGATCTACAAGGTTCCTTCTGACCCTAGAAATCTATGAAATCTATGAAATCATAACCCCGGCTGCCTCTTTAAGTAACTGAGTGTGCCTGCCTGGCCTCGAACATCCAGTCACGTGCGACTTTGGCCCGGATGGCTCGTGGTGTTCGCCCTACCGTTCCTTGTGGACCATTGAGAAGGTGTTTACTACCGGTGTGGTCTTCCCCAATTTCTCCTGCCACGACTTTGAATATTCTTTCAGTGGAGGGTCTGACCACTTGGGGACTCCCGGTGGTGGAATGTTTATCCAGTGGTCTTCTGCAAGGCTCCACCTCCCCTGTATCTTGCCCTCACACCAAGCCTTGACGGGTCACTCTTGATCTCACAGCCAAGCTCCCAACTGTTGAGCCCCTGATTGTTTCCAATGGGGGCGACCCTCCCCACTAAAGCTAAGTCGCCTGAGGTATCCTGCCTGGGTTGCAAGGCCACCACCTTTTCCCTAAGGCTAGCAATCCAGCCCAGGCCCAGGGGTGCCAGGTCTTAAGCAACAATAAAGCTTCAAAAGAGCTCTGCCCCTCAGCCCCTCCAAAAGGGGGAAACATAAAACATAAAGAAAACCACTATTATGCTCTGAGGGACCCAACTGTTCCCTTGCCGGACCCCCTCTGCCTAGTTGCCAGCCACCTGCCCTTTGGCACTTTGGGTCTGGGTTAGGCCTTGTATGTTGCCAGGGTAGCCTGCGGACTCTGCCACGGCTCTTCTTCCCCGTCACCCAGCCTTTTGCTTCTTCAGACCACCTGTAGCCCTCCGGTGGATGCCTGTCCCCCCGTTGCTCACAGGAACAGCACTCTGCCACTGGTGGTCATGCTTTGCAGCCCCTCACGCTGCCCTTGCCTCTCGTTTCCCACCAGCTGCACCTTTTTGGCTTTCTCGGTGCCCTCGACGGTCTCACCTGGTTTGGTGTGGGGAGTTGTATCAGCCTCTCCGGCCCCTCTGTTGAAGTCACTGGCGTCAGGGTCTTTCTGCGCCCCTTTGCTCCTATGCCCGCGTTCCCTGTCATTGGGAGCTGCCTCCAGCTCTCGGCTCCTCTCACTACAGCCAGCAGTCTCTGAGTTGCAGCTTGTGCTGGAGGGTTCTTCCCTGCTGGGGGAAGCAGCCTCCGACTCTTCTCGCTCCCTTGGGAGCTTTGGAAAGGCACCTCCTGCTGGTGCTCTTGCCGGCACCAATCTCCCTCCCCCGTCATCTCCACCGGCGGTCCATTTTATTCCCACCGGCCAGTGATTGCCAATGACGTCACCGGCTGGCCGCAGCTGTATAAAAGCGTGGCTTATGATCCGCGCAGGTCTTTCTTCAGGTTCCACCACGGGTCCTGCTGTGGGTAAGTGTTTCCCTTTTCCCTTGACTTTTCCTTCTTTTTTGTCTGTGGGCTTCTGTCCCCGGGGTTCCCTCTTTGTATTTTGGGGTCCTTCCTCCTGCTTTTCCCTGTGACACTGAGCTAAGCAGCAGTTAAATGTGCAAGGGGAAAGGAATCCTTCCACCAGGCCATTAAATAGCTGTTCCATGGAAGCTATTGGAGCTCAGAGTCAAGAGTAGCTATGCTCTTTATAGGAGAGGACCACAGAATTAGTTTAGTCTCTGATCTTGTGCCTAGTCTTGCTTCCTGTGAATGGTAACACAGACGCATCTCTGGAGCAGGGCATTGTACTGTTAAGTGGATGCCCACATCTGGTTCTAGAAAGTAGAATTACATTTGTTTTCCTGTCTAGCTATGCACAGGTTTGCTCTAGGTTATGTCCAGTACCAAGTAGTGTTAATTGGTTTCCTTGAATTGTTTTCAGTCCTGAGTTGGGCTTGCAGTTCCTGGTTTAGAATAATTTTCTCCATTATTTATATACCACTTATAGTCCCCAGTGTATAACTGTTAGCTTGATCTGCCTAACCAGTCCTAATGCTCTGCTTATGTGGCCATAGAATGTGAGCATCTCAGAATTTATCTGGCACAGACCCTTTGGTATCAGACTGGTGACTTCCTCTCTGATAAACTTCAACCATTACCTCTTGTCATGATTGTCTGTTACTGGCAAGGTGACAACCTGTGTGACAGTGTGTACATCCAAGCCAGTCTAAAAAGATTGATAACCATTGGGTTAGAGTATGAATTCAGACTGCAGTAGCATAGGTGCCAAGTACATGGGGGCCTGAGGGCCCTGGCACCCCTTGGAAGAGGGCTCTCAAAGCCCAAACCTGAGGAAAATGACATATCTCTATATTATTTTATGTTGTAAAAGATAGCTTCAGTTAATCTGAGTGTGTGATCAGCAGTAGGGGGTGCCACACGCATGAGCGTGCATGCATGCATGTAGCAGCCAAGCAGTGGTGGAGACCAGCTCCACAGCTTCCCCCAGAAAAGTCTATAAGAGTGGGGAGAAGGGGGCACAGGCAAAGAATTGGGGTGATGGGGGGCACAAGCAATGCACTGGGGGGCCGGAGGAGCATAGGCAATATGGCAGACAGGAGGGGGGGGCAAGGTGCTGTGGCGGGGGGG
>NW_017729006.1:23442331-23457353 GCF_001723915.1 Gavialis gangeticus | reverse complement strand
GGCGGGGGGGCACATATGGCACACGCGCCCTGAGATTTCTGCACCCACAATGGGGTGCCGGGCTGGACCAACTCCTGGTAAAAGCCACCTTTGTGGCCCAGTGACCAGGACCTGGCACAGGTGGGAGTCCCGCAACACCAAGGTGAGGTGAGGCAGTGGCAGCAGCACAGGGCTGTGTCCCTGCTGCTGCCAGGTGGGCAGGGGTGCCTCACCCTGGTGGCCATGGGGGTCTGGTGTTCTCTCCCACACCAGGTCTTGCCTGTTGGGCCATGAAAGTGGGTCCTGCCTGGAGCTGCTCTGGCCTGGCTGCAGCCCACGTGTGCCCTGTTGTGGGCTCAGAAATCTCAGGAGGTGCATGCCCCCTTCACTCTCCTGCTACGTTGCCTGTGCCCCCTCTTGCCCCCCCCATGCATCACCTGTGCCCACACACACCTTTCCCTACACACTGTGGAGCTGGGGGCAGGGGACACATGTCCATCAACTTACGCCCCCCCTAGCAGAAATAAAAATCGGTGCCTATGGGTAGTAGTTACTTTGTCCTAATTACTGAAAAATTACTGTCCTAATTACTGACTGGACCTGCTCAGTGTGACATAAACAGAAAGTAGCTGGTCAAAGTGGAATAAGCTACTTTATACTTCTTGTACACTGAATTAGTGCCGAATAGCTAGTGTGCTCTAAATTCATAACTTAGATGAAGGCAGATAAGCCCTTACATGGATGAACTGGAGAATCAGAATCCAAGGAACAGCTGCTTCAGATAATCATGAAGAAGGTGCTTGTGAAATATTGAAAGCCCTACTAGATGACATACATCCTTGATGTAATTCCATGGAGTTCAGAGAAGTTACACCAGAAATAATTTAACCAAGAAAGTATAACCAGTCCAAGCCTATTATGTAAAGAGAAAACTATGAAATTCAGAATGATACGCAGAATGCAAACTATTGTGGAAACTAGGAATGGGGCAATTCTCTTTTTTGGTGCTATTACCTTAAGAAGTTTTTATATGGACTATTGGTGAAATATGAACTCCAAAGCCCTGTGGCATGAAGACCACGTTTTATTCTTAGGCTATGGGGAGCATGGGCAGGTCAATACGAATTTTCTCAATCTACCATATTGACCTAGAAGGCTGAAGTTAGGTGGGGAATTCAGTTTTTATGCTTATTCCAGACCTGGCTGAATAGAAATTCTATGTAAAATAATCTGAGTTGGTTTCTGCTGGTTCTAGTTAATTATTAGATGTAGAACACTGCCTGGGTTTAGTGGCTGGCTTTTTCCTGGAACTATTGGGTCTCCATTAAAAGGAAACAAAAAACAATTAGCAGAAACCAAGGAAGACCAAAAGAAACCGGGGAACTTGTTCTTCTTCATCAAGTCATGATTCACTCCCATCAAAATGAAAATTGTCTTGGAATTATCTTGGAATTTTCTTGGGAATGAGGAGAAGAGACCTTCAATAATGAGAAGTGGAAATCAAGAGAGACCAAGGAAGAAACCAGAATGGAAACCATAGGAATTGCAAACTGATAGTTTACAACAGCAATTAGGAAAAGTTATGCTGTTTTGTGGATTCATCCTATGACAGTGATAGCTTTTTCATTAAAACTAATTTTTAGGCCTGCATGAATAGGGAAGTATTTGATTTGGATTCAGATTTGACTGATTCAGAGGACAGTGATTTGATTCAGAGATTTGGATCACTGTCCTGAATTGATTCAGTCAAATTGGCTATGGAAGATTTGGCACTGATTTGGAGAGATGTGGTGATTTGGATCGGCCGGGGAGAGGCAGACACAGCTGGGTAGCTGCAGGTTCTCTCGTGGCTCCTTCAGCTGTGCTTGCCTCTCCCTGGGTTGGGGGAGCCACGGGAGAAGCCCCCATGGCTGCCCTGCCCCAGCCCCAGCCTAGTTCTGGCACTTTAAAAAAAAAAAAACAAAAACCCTGCACTTGCTGGCTGCAGCAGCGGCGATTGGGGCCTGAGTGCTCATGGCAGAGCCCCTTCATGGGCCAGTGGGGGGCAGTGGGGATTGCCTGGCACCTGCACAGCTTTTACTTGTTTTCCCAATTTGATTTGGATTTGGAGATTTGGTCCCCGAATTGGGTCAAATCTCCTCCGAACAGAATCAGCTACCAAAGCTTTGCATAGCCCTGCTATTTTTCTAATTACAAAGGATAAAATCTATTTTAAAGCAGCATGTGTGAGATCTATGTATATGTGATGTAAATATTGGCCACATTATATTTTTAGTTATGCTAGTGCAAGACAATTGAAGTCCATTATTTTATACATATGAATATCACATACATTTTATACTAACCTAATATTGTCATTTATACTAGTGAGCTCCCATTATCTCAGCTGAGAAGAGAATTTAACTTTTATTGTATGCATATATGTCATATTCTGCAGTTATATTTTGGTATGTGTAGTATTTTGTGGAATATATATATAAAATATACTATTTATATTTTAATCTACTTTCTGCATAGATATTATGTATTCATATATATTACACAAAATACTACAAATATTGTAAACCTATAACATTCTGCACATGTATTTTGTGGAATCTCATTCATTTCAAAGATTTTTAAAGGGTTAAAGCACTTAATTTGGTTTACAGTTTGATTAGAGATGAGTGACTTAAAAGGACCAAAGTAAGTTTATTGCATGCTATATGAAAATCAGGTAAATAACCCAAGCTTAAATTGTACCTTTACTGAGACTAGAATACCAAGATTCATCCTAAAACAAATATCTATGCCTCCATTACAAATCTTAACCATTGAAAATGTGCTCGACTACGAATCCTGCCACAAAACAGAAAATAACAATAACATAGTGCTAAATAATAAGGGATTAGCTTTGGTTCTCTGGAAGAATCCAGGGAACAAAATACTTAGGACTTTCAAGTTGAATTGCAAGCTTTGAATTTTGTGAGTGTTTTGTTCATTTGAGATCTCAATTAATAGCAGTACTTCTTTGTAGCCAAAAGAACTTGGCTCATGTTTTCCATGAGGTGGATTGGATTAGGGACAAAGAAACAAAGGACTTCTAATTATCCATCTATTTGTAAACAGGCAAACATTAAGCAGAGGACAAGATGTCCTCCTTTTTTCAATAGCTGAACCTGAAAGGATAGATTGCTGTCATGCTCGGCTCGGTAGCATGAGTACATACCACAATACTCAAAGGTCAAATTGCAAAAGCCCTTTTCCTGCAGAACAGATGCATACTTGCATTCTCTCTACTACTGAGAAATGACACTTCAGTCTCTGACTCAAGGACTGTCTTGTATTTCAGGTAACCATATCCTTTGGATAGTTTCTTTTTGTATTTCAACAGGCTGGAGTTCTGATTATTATTATTATTATTATTATTATAGGATGCCAAGCCACTTGCATACTTGCATTCTCTCTACTACTGAGAAATGAAACTTCAGTCTCTGACTCAAGGACTGTCTTGTATTTCAGGTAACCATATCCTTTGGATAGTCTCTTTTTGTATTTCAACAGGCTGGAGTTCTGATTATTATTATTATTATAGGATGCCAAGCCACTTAAATGTTCAGGGATGAAACTGCTTTTTGCAATGAAAGAAGGCCTGTATTCATTTCCCATTTCTTTAGCTCCTGTGCTGTCTCATGATGACAGGTGTTTCAACACCATTCTTAGCAAAACAAAGAAGAGGGGTCATTTGTGATAGGTCACTGAGAATAGGAAACAGAGTGCTGAGAGCAATGAGATTTTGCTAGGTAGTGTGCTATTAAGTGTTCTGAAAGTTCATGGCAATGTTAAAAGTTGATGGGGACACAAAAGCATTCTAAAATTGGAAATGTTACAATAAGCACAAATTGGCTCACAAAGTAAGAATACACTAATAAATATGGTCATATTTTCAACAGGTAGTCACTATTTGCCCATCTGCAAATCACGGTGTATGTAATTTGTGTAGACATAAACGATCGAACGTACTTCCAGCGTGCACAGTTTATAAGCATGTGTTTTTTTGCATAGTGCACAAAAATAGTGCATAAAAATTATTGGTTAAAAAGTCTTCCTGTAGTCAACCTATATATCACATCTACTGCTTCACCGTTACCCACTAGACAAAGTTATTCTGTCAAATAGGGAAATTAGATTGGTTTGATGTGACCTGTTGTTGACAAACTAATAATGGCTCTTTGTTATCACTTTAATAGCTTCTAGGCAATTGCAAATTGATTATTTGATACTTTCTTTAAAAATCTGGCCAGGGATCCAAGATTGAGTGGTCTGTAATTCTGTGGATTTTTTCCCCCTTTTATCTACTATATTTGCCATTTTCCTTCCATCCACCCCAAGTGCTCAGAGATAATCACTAATGGTTCAGAGATTATTTGCCAATTTAAACTCATCTATCACATTTAAATATTCTTTGACTTGCTACTTCTGTTCTCCAGTCTGCATTCCTATTTCCTAATTAAAATACTTTCATTAAGGGCTGGACAGGTGGTACAGGTATTATACACAGGTATAATTTACATTAGTTTTATACAGATAAATTACACCAGGATCCAGAGCAGATGGACAAGCAGCTATTCCAGCACAGAGGCAAGGTTTTGCCTTTTATCCCATCACAGCTACTCAAAGTATGTAAGCACAGAGGAGAGGAATGAAGCAGGATGATAGCCTGTATATATCGTTGGGACCCAAAGGCCTTTGGGCCTGGGTTTTTGACTAACTACAGTATTAGAATATATCTATATTAGAACAAAACTACACAGGTTGCTTTGCTCTTGACTTCAGAATTGCATTTCTTAGGGTTCAATAAACTTGCTTATAGTTAAGGACAACCATGTCTTAGTCTCTGTACCTGGTAAAAAGACTTGTAGCATCATTGGACAATGCAACAATATCAAGCAATCTAAGCCACAGGAGGAAAGTGAACAGATAACACTTATACCCATGAAACTTACATTATCCTTGATTTTTTCCCCCAGGATAATTCTGCACTAGATTTGGGTAGGCTATACTGGGATAGGGGTTTATGTTGTCAATGTGTCCTTGGCCCAAGACACAAGCCAAAGGTCCCAAGCTACATTATTTTTTTTTGTGAAAACTGAAGCACAGACAGTATTAATAACTATTTTTTCTTTATTTCATCAATTGTTTGCTGTCTTTTTCCATTCCAATTTCCCATTTGTTTTCTTTTTGCTTTTAATAAGTTTATAGAGACTTCACTTGTTGCCCTGTGTCCCTTGCTAATTGAAATTCATTTTGTACTTCACCCTTTCTGAGTTTATCCTTATGGGCATGGATGTTACACTGAGCAAGTAAAATTCAAAATGCTGCCTTTACAATAAATGTTTGTAATAACGTGGGGCCTGGTTTGCCTCACCCATATGTGCCATAGATCAATATCAATATTAACTCCTTTAGAGTCAATAGAGCTCGCTGATGTAAAACTGCTGTGTGCATGTTCTTAATGATTCATGGCTTTGAAGCCTAGCCAGTTCTATAATTCAAACCTTGTGAAGGCAAACAACCTGCCTGCAGCCTCCTCTTTATTTTCATATTCTGTTATTCATTAGGAGTCTGTAGCCCATTAACCAACTTACTTTAGTGTTAGTATCTGGTATAATTGTTCATAGCCAGATATGCTGATAACAAATTGTATGCTCTAAACAAAAGACTGCTTTGGTAAACAACTTATCATTTTTTCCATGACAGCAGCAACAAAATCAAAAGGATGCTTGAAAAAAATAACGTCCAAGATAATGCTGAAGAAAAAGGAGAAAACCTGTTAGTTAGGCACTTATCTTTGAAGGTTGCATGTCATTTCCAGTGGACAACAAAGGAGCTTTTAGTTTTTCTAAAATGGTCTCACTTGAGAACGTCAGTAGCTGCCAAAGTAATATAGCTCAGCCCCTTTATCATATAACTAGGACTGCAGTTCTCAGGGGGAAAAAAAACCTAAGTAAATAATTTGACATACTGCTATCTCTCTCTAGAGAGTCTGTTTCTGCACTGGGATCACTGAGAAAAGCAGAGACATCTACATGCCTGAACTGGTGTCATCTCCCTATCTTTCCTCAACTGCTGCAGATCCATATTCATACCTTCCTCAGCATATGTATGGCTCTCTTAAGTGTGCCTGCATGTGTGCATTGTGTGAGCTGCTGCATAATCCCCTCCCTCTCCCATTTCATTGTTGGTCCCAAATTTCTACAGCTTTGTGTTTTCTGTTAGGTTCCCTTTTACCCAGCACATTGGCACCATTTTGATTCCCAGGGTCTGATTGTGTTTTCCCTTGCTTTTTATACTAGGGCAAGTCCACTGCCTCTGGTGGAACTACTAATGATTTCTACCAATGTGAAAGCAGAATCTGGCCCCTGTAGTCTGGTTGACTAATTACAGGTTTCAAGGATAGGATTAACTTTGTTTAGACAATTGAAAACTGTGACTAACGCTGCCAGCACACTGGCAACACTATTTAAAAAAAAAAAGAAGTAGTAAGTGTCACGTTTGTAGCTAGAAAACATTTCCACTCCTTATTCCTGGATAGCACAATTGTTTTTCTGAAGCATACTCAGTACATAGGTACTTGTAATGAGAGGTTTCTCAAAGAGTTTCAGTGATTCATTTCTTGCTATTTTTCAAGTTAACAGCAATGGTTTTCAGTAATGATTTAACTTTCCTGTGTGTTCAGAGAGTTGAAGCTCAGAAGGTCCTCTCAGACATTGACTCTGACTTCTTGCATATCACGGGCTCCTCAGTTTTACCAAGTTACATGTGTATTGAGCCCAGTAATTTGTGTTTGGCTAATAACTCTTTCCTAGAAAGGTTTCCAATTTTGTGCCACCGTTTGCACTGGTAATTTAGTCTACTGGTTAGTTAAACCTGAATGGCACATCAGTTTGTACAGCCAGCAGCAGACACATCTGAGGCCCCATTCTGAAAGACTAGGTACCTATTTACACCTTCATTGTCAGAGTGCGTTTTTAGTAGAAGTCTCTGGAGCCATGGGCGACTGGTGCCACCTTAGTAAAGGGGGTCCCCCTGCGGCCAATTACGTCAACCGGGGGGGCCAATCATATTGACTGGGGGTGGTCCCCCCCACAGCAAAACTTACCAACCGGTGAGTGCCCACGCTGCTACATCTGGCACTCACACTCTCCAACCGGTGCTCGCAGCGGGGCACCCCACCCACCCCTCCTGCCCGTCACCTGAGCAGGGAGCGTGGCCTGACAGGGGGTGCACTGGTGCTCTCAGAGGGTGCATGGGCACCCCTGTACACCCTCTACGCATCGCCACTGTCTGGAGCTATAGCAAGATGCCTTACTTGTTCTGCCACCACATCCCACTGATAAGTCTACAAAAACCTGTGCCTCATATCCCATTTGAATTTCCCTGGCTTCAGCTTCTAGCCCTTAGATCTTGTGGTACATATCTTTAAGGAGTCCTCTACTGCCAGCATTTCCCCCTGTGATATAACGTTGTCATCAAGTCACCCAGTCTCTTCTTTTTACTAAGCAGAGCAGATTGAGCTCTTTCTCTCATTCTAATGCATTTTCTACAGCCTTTTGACAACACCCTTTATAAAAATGATGGACATTGGAACTGTAAATTGTATCTTAGTGCTGAACTTAAAAATGAGGGCATAAAGAGGTAAAATGTCTGCTCTACCCTGACCTACTACTCCTTTGTTCAGACTTCCAAGGATCATATTAGCCCCTTTTTTGCCACAGTGTTGTACTGGCAGCTCAGATTGAGTTGCTTGTCAGCTATGATTCCTGAATTCTTTTCAGAGTCCATGGTCTCTAGGATACAGTGGCACTTGTTTCTAGAGTCGTGAATTTGCATCTGTTTGCCTTAAAATGCATTTTGTTTGAATGGGCCTGACACACCAAACAACCCAAAATATCTTTGTATGATTGTCTTGTCTTTTATTCATCACATGCTTGTCTGGGACGTCTGCAAATTCTAGCTGCACTGCTTTTATTTTTGCCATCAGATAACTGATGAAAATGGTGAATAATATCAGGCCAGTTACCCAGTCCTGCAGAACCCTGCTAGGAGGAAGCACATTCAGTGATGATTCCCAACTGACAACTATTCTTTTGTTGAGATGTACCACTTTCCCGTTGCTTAATTTAATTCAAGTCATGCTCTATTGTATTTGCATAGAGCTAATTTTTAATCCGAATGTCAGGCTATACAAACACCTTACAAAAGTCTAATGTATTACATTTATGCAGTTACATTTATTTATCAAACATGTAATCTCTTCCAAGAATGAAATCTTTGTTTTGACAAGCCCTATCTTCAGTAAAAGTATTGATTGGCAGTATATTCCTACCCTTTAATTCTTTATTAATTGCATCCTATATCACCTGTTTTATTATTTTGCCAGAGATTGATGTTGGGTTAGCCAGCTTCTAATTACTTGGATCATACTGCTTCCCTTTTCAAATACTGGCATAGTGTTAGTAATCTTTCAATCTTCTGAATTTTTCCTGGTATTCAAAGACTTATTGAAAATGAATACCTGGGAGCCAGAAATCTCCTTAGTCTGTTTTTTAAAGACTCATGGGTGTAAGTTTATCCTGTCTGGTTAATTTAAAAATGTTTCTCCTTAGTAGATATAATCTAATATCCTCTCTGGTTATGAATGGACTGAAAAATACTTTATAATCCTCATATGATACAAGTACCTCTTTCTGCTTCTTCCCAAGTACAGAACAGAAATATTTATTGAACACTTCTGCCTTCCCTCTTTCAGCATTAGCAATGTTAGCATCTCCCTATAGTAACAGGCCTATATTATTGCTAGGATATCTTTTGTTCCTAATCTACTGTATTTCCGCAAATGTAGCCTTCTTCAGAATATGAAATGCACCTTGTTTTTGAAAGGCTGAATAACTGAGGGGCCCAGCTGGGTGGGCTGTTTGCTGCTGATCACTGGAGACGTGAAAACTGTGGCATTTTTAAAACCAGTGGTGATGTGTAGGGGGTGCACAGGGGTGCATGTGTACCCCCTGAGAGTGCTGGTGCACCCCCTGACTGGCCAGGCTCCCCACTAAGGCAATGGGCAGGGGGGGCAGGCAAGAGTGCCAGTGACCCCCTTGCTAGTGCTGGCCGGAGAGTGGGAGCACCAGATGTAGCACCGTGGCCACTTCCAGAAGTGCCTTGGCCACTTCTGGGAGCAGTGCGGCCACTTCCAGGTTGGTGAGTTTTGCTGTGGGGGAACCCACCTCTAGTTGCTGACTGGTTGCTGGGGGGCATGTGCCCCCCCTGACTAAGGTGGCACCAGTTGCCCATGTTTAAAACTGGTGATCAGTGGCAAACGGCTTGGCTGGTGGGGCCTCTCTACCAATCAGGGGTGGGGGCCAGTGGTGAAATGAAAAACATTAAAGGAGCCACAGTGGGGGGCACTTCCAGGATGATTTGTGGAGATTCCTAAGTATAAGTGATACAAAACCAGTTCAAATCTGTAACGCAACATAAGTTCAGTGCACATAAACCACTTTCAAAATGGCTGAAACCAGTTTAAGATAAACCTGGATGGCTGTAATATCAGACTTAACTGATTTAGGTTAAACTGGTTTATTGAACTTCTGTCCTAGGTGCCCTCCAGATTCAAATTAACTCTCAGTCCCCCAGCATCCCAGGATGCTTTGTACCTCCCACACAGCTCCCCCCCCGCCCACTGGGTAGGTAGGCTAGCCTTGACCCAAGCTGTCTGCTTCAGCTGAGCAGGGAGGTGGCTTCTGGCCTGGGGCACTGCTGGCATGTGGCTGCATTTCCAGAATCAAAAGTGAATGTGTGTTCACTTGCTTATTGGTTCAATCTACGCAGCTTAGAATAACCTGTGATGATTGTATTGATTCAGCCTGTCTTTTTGCCAGTCTGTACTTAAATTGTGAGTTGCATGCAGATTTTACTTTCATATTTACCTCTAATGGGCAGAAAATGTTCTTACTTTATTTCTCACATGTAATATGCACTACACTTTCCAAAAGCTAGTTTTTTGGGGGAAAATGTGTTGTATGTGAGTATGGTTCTTTAAAACTTTTTACTGTCCTTATAGCCAGAGTTGTCTCTTTTTAAGTGTGGTCATTTAAATTCCTATTAAAGAACTCCCCATTTCCATTTATGTATTTCTATCTAGCTTTTTCCTTTCATTCATTTCTAATGTTCCTCATCTTTTGGAGTCCTAAATAGAGAACTCTGTTTCAGGCAGTCCTTGGTTTGTCCATACTGAATTCATCTTTATCAGTCATAATGTGGTTCAAATTAGACATACCTTATGGGTACAATATCTTTTGTTTGAGAAAAGTCTATAATATTTAGAAACACTAATGATATTTTAGTACTGGCTATATAAGGTCTGCAGTGTATGTCTCTCGTATTGAAATCCCACATAATGACACATTTTTTTTTCTTTCCAGATAATTCAGGTGGGTGATTAAAGAGTAATGCATACTATTCTCTATTTTGATTCTGCTCTGTAACATAATTCCTCTAGTAACCCCTCTTAGATTTTTAATTGGCCTAGTGATGGATATGCACTGAAGATCCTGAGGTTCTGGTTTATCAATAATTCTAAAACAATTAAGGGTATTTTTATGTAAACTTTCCCATTCTCTGATAATCTTATCAATGAATTTATAGCCAGAGATTTTAATGTTCCAGCTATGCAAATCATCTTGCCAATTTTCAGTAATGCCAATTATATCCTCCCATTGGTGGGACTTTCTAGTTCTTCCTGCTTATTATTAGAGTCATATCATTGGTACATAAGCAAATGAAACATTTATTTTCTTCCCATCCTTTGTCACATCATTTCAATTTCATTGTGACATAATGGGTTTTGGTTAATACCAGTTTTCCCTTCTTAGCACGGTCTGCATTGTTGATTTAATGGCCACTTGGCTGTTCCAGGGAAGAAGATGATTTACTCTCCATCTGACAGTTTCAGGCCACCCATTTGCACAGCCCCCTCTTCCACTAGAATGTGACCCAGTCCTTTCCAAAGCCTAAAACTTTCAGCTTCACACTGGGTCCATAGCCAGTGGTTCACTTCTGCCTTCTCTTGCTGGTGGAACTGGAGAAATCTCCCAGAATCATAAGGACTGTTCATGTTCTTCTGCTTTCTTCAAAGATCTTTAAAGTTTTCTATAATCTGTGTAATTCCATGTAATACATTGTCATTGTGTTTCAATGTGTATCATCACCAGGGAAGATTTGCCAGATGAGTTTATAATCCTGCCCAATCTTCTTATTTGTGCTTCTGTTTTAGAGAAAACATACACACGGTGCTATTTTCCACATGTCCTTGGCTGAATTCTCTTTCAAGTCTTCTTGATGAGGACTTGCCTGTAGTAACTACTTGCCTTTTGGGGCTAGTTGAAGAATATTGCTCAGCTGCTGCTTGCTTATTATTGCAAGGATATCTGTCAGTGGGTGAGATGTCCTGTAGTTTTCTGTTCCCTGTTCTTTAGCGACAGGATCCTTGATGGCTGACTTGTTTATCACTAATGGTTTGATTCAATGAGATTACCATCAGGAGTGCCAGTGGCCTGTGATAGTTCCCTTTAACTTAAACAGTTATAGGCACTAAATATTAAAGGTCTCCTCATACATCTCCAAATATTGTCAGATTCTTTTTCAGTCACTTACTGCTCTTCCTCTCCAACCAATTTTCTTTCTCAGTTCATCTGGCGTAACCCTTTCTTCCCTCTTTATGAACTCTAAGAGTGAAGTTACATGCCATATTTAGATCACACTAATACAAATTACTCATTTTATCTTCATGGAGCAGACTGGAGTTACCCTAACACAAGCTAGATAGCACAGTCCAGGATTAATCCTTGCCTGAAGTAACTTCACTTTGAGAAGCTTGGAAGGCACTTATCCTGAGTTAATGAGCTTTAACACAGAGATGCTCATGCTTTAAGTGCTCTTTGTATGGTCTGTAACTTTACCTTAATATACTGACAGCAGGTATTACAGGTCTGATCCCGCTCCCTCATGGGAATCTTCCAACTGACTTTGATGAGATTTGGATTAGGATTTATTTAGCTAGTCTCCTGCAGTCTGCTCTTTCCAGTAGGACTACTGTACCCACACAAAACCCTACTGACTTCAGTGAGGCTCTAGCCACGTGCTTCTAATTGTAGGATTAGGGCCATCAATTACAAATGTTGACTCAAGATATTTGTTTGACTCTATGTGCATGAGAGCATTTCCTTTGAGATTTTGCTGTATGTCCTGGGCAAGTAATACCCATTGCCAGTATTACTTTGTTCCCATCTCTTTCATTGGTGTGGCTGGTGATGATTTCCTGGGTTTTGTGTAAGGCTGCACAAATAAAGTAGTGACCTTTACCATCCAGCTTTACTGTGGTACTGATTTAATGTAAGATATATGTCAAGTGGGAGGATATGGAGAAGGGCCAATAATAAATACCTTTAATATGTACACACATTCCTCAAGCTTTCCTGTGAGGCAGTTCAATAACTTGTCTTTAAACTGGGAAAGAATAAAGCTTTGCAATGTCAGAACAAAAGGGCATCATTGCATTTGTCCTGGAAGCTGGTAAAGAGATGCATGAAACTCAGTATAGTTTAGACCTTTGTTGGCCGCATTATTATGCTATTTTGGTGTAAAAAATTAATTCATTCTTGAGACAAAGATAACTATGATCAAATTAGCAAGTCTTTATTCTGAAGAAAGGATAACTGCTATTTCTACATTCTGGAAGTTCACTGTCAAGCCCTTCTATTAGGGATGCAGTTGGAGACCAACTAAGGCATCTTGTTATGGCTCCAGAATCATGAGGTCCAGACTTGTGCCGTGACCTGCTCCTAGTCAGTCCAGTTGCAAATGGATACCTGGTCATTTGGGCCAGGGAGTTAAAGGCATCCTGTCTCATCGGGTAATAATCACACCATTTTTATGATGTTGGCTATGAAGACAAGCATGCTTTACCAATGCCAGACTAGGCTTATGACAGCCCATGCCTTTTCTTCCATTAATTTAAACCCAAATCATCCTCTACTTCACAATGCCACAATACCCTGATTCTTCCTAATGAAAGGCAGTCTACTATGAAAACAATCAGTTAATTACATATGTGTTCAGTGATATATGTAATGCATACACAACCTCATAGTCTCATTAAAACAGCTATGTTTATAAACTGATCTATCAATTAAAAGCAACATGTAATGTTCTTGAGCATTTTTAAGAAACACTTGAAAAAAGATGACAGTCAAAGTTAAGGCTGTAAGACACCTGAAAAATCAAACTGGACTAGTAACTAATTAAAGGAAGGTTAAAAAAAAAAGCAAAGGTTTAAAATGGTAGAAATACAGTTCTTAAAACACTTTATGATGTCAGGTAGATAGTATTATTCCTGCATTCATGACAGGAAACTGAGGCATGGCTTAGGGTGCTGACAGATATGCAGCTCCTTCACTCTAACTCATGGCACTTTACAGAAAGCACCATGAGTTAAAGTGATCCCCCTGACCCAACAGTTCACTGTTGGGTTGGGGGGGGAGGGGGGATCAAGCTCCACTTTGGAGCCAATCCAGTGGAAGAGCTATGTGTCTGCAGCCTCTCTCCCCTAGCCTCACTCTACCCTCCCAGCTCTGGTGCTGTCTACAGGAATGGATGGGGAGAAGGGAAGGTGAAGGAGCTGCAGGCTAGGGTTTGTCCACTCTGAGCTGGGGGGGGGGGGGGGGGGGGCTCCAATCCACCTACTCCACCTCCAGCTCAGGGTAAGCATACCTTAGCCTGCAGCTACCTTCCTCTCCCTTCTCCCTCTCTGTTCCTGCAAACAGCACTGAGGGTGCAGGGACTTACAGAAGTTACTTAAGGTGCTTCACTTTGGAGTGCTTTCATCTGAACCCTCATTAGATGTGGGTTCATTTGTCACATGATTGGGTACTTTTAAAGACTTCTGAAGCTATGCACTTCCATCAGGGCACACCTATACAGCACTTTCATGGGGCCAATTGCACAACAAATTGTACCTTCTGTGACTGACCCAAAATGACCCTGGCAGTCAGTGATGGAGTCAGGAGTAGGACCTTTGTCCTTTTTTCTTTTGTTCCTCTTTTTCTTCTGGTCCAGTTTCCTGTTCACTGAGTTTCCCTGTTTGGCTTCTGCCACAAGTCATAGCAGCTTCACCCTTCCTCAAAGCACTTTCCTACTAGTGCGCTGTGACCAGTGGGGTCCCACAAGGCTCTGTCCTAGGGCTTATACTGTTTAACATCTTCATCAATGATGTGGACACTGGTGTCAGAAGCGGACTGGCCAAGTTTGCTGACAACACCAAACTCTGGGGTAAAGCATCCACACCTGAGGATAGGAAGGTGATCCAGGCATGTCTTAGAATGAACTACCGGGTTCAGCAAATTCCCCACGCTTGAACAAAGGACGTACTCACAGTTGTTTTCACCCTTGCAAAGCTTTATTTAAGGATACTCGCAGAAGCAGGCGATAGAACAGAGCAGAGAGGACAGCCACCTCATATCGGCCTTAGGCAGCAGCTGCTACCCTGCATGGTCCCCCTGGCCCCGGAGTGTCCCGATCCCGGGGATGCGATAGCTTGAGCCGGGACTCCACACAAGTCAGGACTTTTGCCAGACTGGAGGAACCCATAGCAACCCGAGAATGCACAGTTTATATAGTCTGAAGTAAACAACGCTATCTCAAGCTAGGAGAATGGGGATAAGTCATGATCCAACGTACCTGGTGTTTGCCACATTCCCCTGTATCACAACATTCTAGTATCTAGGTTCATGGCTCGGTCACACTCGCAGAGCAGGAGGCTACGTGCTGCTACACCGGCCTACTATGAAATCAGCATGCAAAACTCTTGCTCTTAGCGCAGCGTGCAAAACTCTTGCTTTTAGCAAAGCTCTTAGTATTACAAGGCAGATCTGGACGGGCTCAGCAGATGGACGGATGAGAGCCTGATGGAGTTCAACACTGAAAAATGCAAGGTCCTCCACCTTGGGAG
>NW_017729006.1:23436415-23441625 GCF_001723915.1 Gavialis gangeticus | reverse complement strand
CAGGGTCCCTTCCAGCCCAAATGTCTATGAAACCTATGAAATCTAGTCTGGATAAGTGCCCTCCTCCTCACTGCATATTCACTAACAAACAGTGGAGACAGCTGGACAGGCCTCATGGCAGGTGTGAAGAATGGGAGTTTAGATGTCTCTTTAGGTCTGTCTCTGAAGTTCCAACTTTCCTCCAGTCAGCAGGGATTAAATGCTTGTGTGCTGGTGGTACTGTGGGAAAGCTAGGCTGGAAAATTTGTGTTTGGCCTTTTGCTTTGATGGTGCCGAGTTTCATGGTCATTCTGATCTCTTTCAGAATGAAGTCCCACATTCGTATGTTGTTCGTTGAATAACTTCTATCTCCTCCACACATATATGTACCTCTTGAAGGGAACAGTCTGTCAGTGCCAGTAAGAGCAAGGAGTTGAATTGAAAAATCAGTTAAAAAAGAAGAATAGAGTCTTGAATTTGACCAGGCATTCCAGAGTTGATCAGGAAAGAGAATAGAGAATTGGACCGCTGTGCTCTCAGTGGCCCATGAACAGACAGGCTACAGTGCAGCACAACACCAGAGGCTGCTGTCATCTGAATCTGCTGCACTTTCTTAAGGCCAATAATTTCATTCTGAGGTACAGAGAGTGTCAGTAAGTACGTCTGAAGTCCATGAATAGTGGGGATCATTGTGCCCAGTCTGAATCTGATAACAGTGGCTGCAGTTTTCTTGTAAACTGAAGATAGAAATGGGTGTTTTACTGTCCATGATTATTTATCTATGCTGTAATGGTACAAAAGTTGATACTGAAGCTACACACTATTCTGCTCCCTTCTGAGGGAGGAAAGATTCTGTCAGGGAAGAGTACTGCTGCAGACATGGAAGGTTTTTCAAATCACCTGAGCTTTTCTGGAATTAGTTACAGCTCACAGTTCAATTGTCCAGGTGATGCAGGGCTTTGTGACATTTGTGGCTTGCTAATAGTTTAGTCCAGGGGTGCTCAACCCCCGGCCCATGAGCCCCATCTGGTCTGCGGATCCACGTCATCTGGCCCACAGGGCTCCCTGCAGGTCCTAAAATTTGGTGGTTGGGGAGTGGTGGCAGCATTAATTGTCACACCTCTGTTGCCAAATTTCTGTGGGGAGCCCCACAGGCCAGATAACATAGTTCTGCATGCACAATTGAGTCCTTGGAGCTGAGTGGAGGCAGTGTGGGGTCAATTTGGGCATGCGTGGGGCTATGGAGCCAGTCCAGACATGCTGAAAGTGGTATGGGGCCCAATCCAGGCACGGAGGGGCTGAATGAGGCTGTGTGAGGCCCAATCTAACAGTGGGGGCTGGCCAGAGGTGTTGCTGGACCTGACTCAGCAGTATGGGGTCTGATCCAGCAGCACAGGGCCCAGTGAAGTTGAGTGGAGGTGCCCAGGGCCCACTTCAGCAGCATGGGGCCAGGGCAGAGCAGGGACAATTCTGGTGTGCGGGGCTCAATCTGGCCTGTGGACCAGCCCCTGCCACTCATCTGGCCCATGGACCAAACGGGTGAGCACTACTGTTTAGCCTATGCACTTGTACAATTTCTCTTAGTAGATCCATACAGAGGATGAACTAATGGAGGTACAATTTGGGAGACAGTTTCAGTTTTATTTTTATTATACCAGTTTATAAAAACATTTAAAAAAACAGTGGGACTGGGCAAAATAGTTTGAAACACTTATAAGTAGTTAAGTATATGTGTCCCCTGTAGATACCTGCAGGCCTGTGTATGCTGGCAGAAAGACATTAATGTTTACCTTCTTAGCCAGGCAGATTGAGAGCCTATCAGACCTGTTTGGAAAAGTCTATTGGTCTTAGTGATGGAAATTATAATTTAGAGGTGCTACCTAATAAGAGACTGAGGGAGCTGGGAACTGGGCACTGGTGTCTCAGTTACAGAGCCACTAGTTAGTTAGTCAGTGGGTACATCTACACGTGTGCCTGATTGCGCAGTCATTTAGTACTTGGTTTAGCGTTTAGTCATTAGTACTTGGTTTAGCAAGTACTAAACGACTGCGCAGTAACCACTGTTCCTGTGCAGTCCCGGTGGTACACAAGTCATTTCCGACCTTACTGTGCCGTAGTGTCTGTTGTAGATGTGCCCAATTAGACAGTGGCAAAGGGGCTGCCTAGCACTCCATGAATTAAAGTTTGCTGTTTAGTTCTTCTCATTCATTGTATGCCTATATTTATTGAACCTGGTGATCGCTACCTCTGCGTTTATTCATTTCTGAGAGGTGAGGGTAATTAGTTTTCATAATGTTTTTGCTACCACGTTGTCTTGTGATGTAGCATGAAGCACACCCTGCAGCAACAATGGGACCCCCCCAAACATAGCAGCTGGTCACACTAATGCAGTTAAGTCACTCCAGTTTTGGTAGCCTGCACAGGTATGGCAAACATCATGTCCAGCTATCCTGTCCAAATGACTAAGTTCCCATTGGCAGCTGGATCAAACAGGAGTGACCCTTGTCAGGAATCCAGAATGAAGCTTAAACTCACACAAGGCAAGCATCTTATAGACTACCTTAATTGGAGATTCATAAACAGCAGCTTGCTTCATCAGATGCTGTGAAGGGACTGCACAATCTGCCACTGTGCCCCATCACACCCCATACGCTGCACAATAATATCACACATGAATGTAACAGCATATATGAAAATATATAATTTTCTGCCCTGTTGCAGCTGAGTGGCTTTCAAGTTTCATACCCTAATGTGGTAGCCATCTTCAGGAATTTACCATGAATACACATCACTACAAAGACTGTGTATGCATCTTGAACGAAACCAATATTGTTTTTCTTCAAGGTTGGCAGGATTGTAATTAGCTTAAAGTCCACTAAATGACAGCCAGTGTCTGAACTGTAATCAAAGCTACTCTGGGTGTTATTGGTCTTTGAGGGCTTGGACTGAGCCAAGCCAGGCAGAAATGGGGTTATTTAATTTTACAGTGCAAATGTGATTGAGAGCTTATTATGAATGTCTTCAATTTCCTCAAGATTGATGTTTTACCTCAGCCTGGCTCTGTGCATGGCAGATAACAGCTAAGCAGGATAATTACACACACACACACACAACATTTCTCAAAATATTGAACTTTGATTAGACGGCCTCAAAGATTTATTAAAAATGACCTGTTATATAACCAGAAGTGAAAAGAGAAAAGTCAGAATGCCTCATATATATTGCACAGGGATTACTTCTCGGCTCCGGGAGGTGAATGCTATTTTATCTTGCCAGCGTCTGCAGTCAAAAGGCTCTTTCAGAGAGCTGTGTTGCAGGGTGTTGTTCCTTCTGGAAGCTGCACAGAGAAGACCAGACATAATGGGCTGAAAACAGTTCAGTGTCTAGCTTTTAATATGCCTTGCTCTGTAGCTGTTCATTGTGACAAGTTCCACTGAGGTGAATGAAAATTCTGCGCATGGAAAGGCTGCAAAATTAGTTCAAAGGGATTCTTAATTCCCAACCCAAAGTCAATACAGAACAACAGACACAAAAACATGTTTTGGCTTACAGCCTCTCTCTGAGAAGAGAGAGGTAGTTAGCCATGCAATTTTCTATTCCTTCTTCTTTCTTGCTCCCAGGTGGTGACAATTTACTGCCACCCTATACATGTAATAATCACAAATTTCCTGCTATATTCCAATCAGTGAATGAGGAGGTGGCTTTAAAAGTCTCCTCACTCTCCACCCACTTGTTCACAGTAAGAGCTGGGCTTTGTACCAGATCTGGGCTGAAGTTTCAGGTAAGTTCAAAAAGAAGCTACACAAAGTTCAGCTAAGTATAACAAGAGCACTTCCTGATCCTCAGTGCTTGCAGTCTTCCCAAACCCCTTTTCGACTTCCAGTGCTATGGTGTACAGATGGTGGTGTGCCCTTGAGTAGGGTTGAAGGCTAGTAGCACTACTCACTGAATGCTTTGTAGAGATGAGCAGAAGATTTTTTAACAAGGCATTTTTATTTTGGAAATTGTGATTCATCAACACTGCAATGCTCCAAGAGAACTTGTCCATTTTGGTGAAATTCTGATGGAAACCTGCAAAGTTTCTGGCAACTCCCTGCCTTGTCCTATCAACTTCCAGGGTCCCTGGAGCACAGATTCACAGAAGTTTAGGGCTGGAAGGGACCTCATGAGATCGAGTCCAGCCCCCCTGTTCTGGGCAGAAAAGACTGCTGGGGTCAACTAACCTCAGCAAGGCATGTGTCCAGTCTCCTTTTGAAGATCTCCAGGGTAGGTGCGTGCACCACCCCTGCTGGGAGTCTATTCCAGAGTCTGAGCAACAGCATGCCAAGAATATTTCTGGGATCCCAATACTTTAATGGTCCTTAACTCCAGGCTGGCCTGGTGAGCCATCTCCTGTTTCCAGGCTCATCAGCTGGTGGGTTGCCAAATTCTCTGGCTCTTGTTCAGCTGTCTGGGGCTTCCCATCATGTTTCTTGGATGGGAAAGGAGGTAGCAGAGGTGCTGCTCCACCCTCTGTGATTCTTCAGGCCACTGTAGAGCCAAGTAACTGTGAAAGCCTGAGACTCTTTTTCCCCTGTTCCTTTATGAAGAGTTTAAAAAATCTTGGACTTACTCACTGAACAGAGGCTGCCAGAATCCAACCCTATATTTGTGACTAGGTCAGTATGGTGATTTGGAACCCAACTGTGTCCATTTGCTTTCTATATCTGACTTCTGCTGTGTAAAATCAGAAGGGGAGAAGAGGATGGGAGGATTCTAATTCAGGGATGCCGCGGGAGAAAGTGACCAAAGAGAAACAGCAGGAAACAGGATCTGCAGAGACTTAGTGAGAGTAAACAGTTTGGACAATCTAACAACTTACAGCAAGTTAAGTCATGGCAGCAACTCTGGCTAAATACAGATGTTCAGAAAGCCCCTGGCGGAAAGTGCTCTATCACAGTTAAAGTGTCGTAAGTTAGAGCATATTCCAACTGAACAGATGTGTGCTGTTTGGGGCAGCAGGTTTACTGCCAAGGCCAAGAGGTTGTGGGGGCTGCTCCTCCATGCTTCCCAAGAGGCTGCTGGTGTGCTCCCCCGCAAGTCCTGCCCCCCTGCCAGCTGCCTTCCCCCACCCCCTGCTGAAGCCTCTTGACAGAAAGTCAGCAGCTGCAGGATGGGCAGCCCAGTTTAAAGAAAGGTCAATAGCCCCCCAAACCTATCAAAATGAAAACAATTACAAATTTTCGTTGAAC
>NW_017729006.1:23428512-23431415 GCF_001723915.1 Gavialis gangeticus | reverse complement strand
AGACCCCCACCGTCAAATCCCTCTCCCCCTGCCCCCCAAACCTATCAAAATGAAAACAATTACAAATTTTCGTTGAACTTTTCAGAAGGAAAATTCACTTCTTAGCCAATGTTGTATTGTCACTTTATATGTGGTGAATATGAAGCAGACAGATTGTGCCTTACTTAGGGTCACACAGGAAGTTCATGCAAGGGCTATGAATCGAACTCAGCATATGTCTACACTGTACCCAATGGACAGCAATATAGACTTACCTGAGCTAGCTCTAAACCCTTCAGTGAAGACATTCTCTTGATGACCTAGTTCTCTTGCACAAATAAAGAATAACTTCCACTGAGTCCCTTATATCAAATAGTTGACAAATAATAATACCTAGGATTGTCAATATAAACTTTCCTTTTCCCCTCATCTGTTCTGTTTCATTTTATTTGTAGCTCACTCACTACTTTTGTCCTTCTAGTCAAATGAGATGCTTCACTCAATTTTTCTTAATATCAACCAAGATCTGTTACATATCATCTGCTACTTGGTTTTGAATAAAGAGCTTGACATTGTCTTACCCATTTAAATTAATTGCCATGGTTTGATGATCCTTTTTAATCCTGGCTAACCCTAAAGCAACTCTAGTGTGTTATTTTGATAAGTGATTAATGACTTTCCATTCTCTTAGCCAACATGACAGGCAAAAGAGAAATAAGACAGCCCAACAAAGATTTCCCTTCTAGCCGTCTTGTCATCTCACTCATTTTAGAAAGAAAAAAGAGAAAAGTGATACACGTTTCACTCTTCCAGGAATACTAGTTAAGTTGGTGCCCGCTGTTAATTATATGAAATGTATTTAAAAGAATGAATAAAAAGAAGGGTTTTTTTCTTTTGTCAAAGAGATCTGGCGACAAGAATAGATTCCTTCAGGGCCTGCCAACAATATTAAACATCCTTTCTTTTGTCTGAAGTCTTGCGGTGTTCACTATATTCAATCTGACCCCATCACAGCTTTTACAGCACTGCAAAGGCGTGAGCATTTGTGTAGGCATGTGCAGCCTTGGTTTAATCTAATTTAGAATATTTTATAGACCGACAATTAATTTTAAGTGTCAGGGCTGGTAATAATACTTTGTGCTTCTGTGGTGTCTTACATATGAGATTCTCAAAGCACTTCACAGACTTAATAAACTTAGCCTTTACATACATTAATGAATTTTATTGCTCTCATTCATCCACTCCTAGGACTCAAGCATGATTCTGGATCTTCATAGAAAATAATATATAGTGATTATGACATTCTACCTTATTCATCTGAGATGTAATTGATTCACATGTTCTTCCTCCTCTTCATCCTTCTTAGGGCAAATCAGAACTCTGCACTCTTCATATTGTCTACTTGAGTAATGATCTGTCAGGCTTTATTGCTCACACTTGACTGCAATTTGACACATTACTTTGCCTTTTATGTTTTCCAGGTCACCTCATACATTTTCTACCACAGTTGGAACTGCCGCCATTCATCACTGTTGCTCATATCTGTTTGACCAGGTAAATGTCAACCGTACCTTCCCCATTATAACCCCCAAACTTAGAGTCCATTAATTTAATTCTTGTCTTTGGGACCTGTTGGGAGTCATCATTCATTTAATCTTTTATGTAAAATCGGGTCCTTTTCTTGAATGTTCACCAACTGGGTATGGCATTTTCCTCGTGTTGTGGCCTGTAGACGTTGAACACATGCTATTCCTATCTCTTTTTGTATTTTGTTAGTAGAATTCAAGACCTCCTATATATACAACTAACAAAAGACAAGCCTGGAGACAACTGAAAACCAAATCTTTTTTTATTTTTGTTTTTATTTTCAATACTTATTTGCCAGTCCAGGCCACATCTTTAAGAGATTAATTTTTTCCAATAGATAATTTGTCAAGGTGTTTGTATCAATACCTTTTATTCCCGGAATGTGTGCTTAAGAGTAGATTTATTTATGTTGTAGGGAGGCCACCACCTGAGAGAGGGTCTTGGAGTCTTAGATGGTTGTACACATAGAGTACTGTCTGTGGTGTTTTGGTTAGACACATCCTTGGTTCTTCCTGTATCATGCTGTGTCTAGCATGGTTGGAGATACCGTGTAGGTGGGTCAGCAGATGTCTCTAATAAAGCAACAGATAGGGTCACTCCAGCTCTCAGACTATAATTGCATCATTTACTCTCACTCTTGCCAACACGGACTACTCCTGTTTCCTATCTCCCTGAAGGCGATGGGTAGGTGTGTATGCCAGTTATGTCTGAATTACCAGTAAGTGGGTAGCAGGCCTTCTTCCATGGTAGGTCTGGGAAGCTACCTGACTGCTGTTGTTTTCTCCAAGGCCAGCCTGGTAAGTCCTACTACATACAGCATACTTTGAATAACCATGCAGCAGCTATTCAGTGAGTATAGACTTAGCATAGCCTTTACTTATACTATCACATAGATGATCAGACTGGCCAACAGCAGGGATAACGCAGAGTTCAACACAGATCCATATATACATTGCTTATATATTAGAAACACTTGCATCAAGCCCACATTGTTGGCCACATATGATTAGTCACATCTCATACTATGCACCTTACAATTTGCTGATTATTGAACTTATTTAATTACAGGAGTCCTACACACCATCCCAGATATCTACTCTCTTGCATCCTTTTATTATCTATTATGCAGTTCATACTGATTCTCTCCATCTCAGGATACTCTTGATTAGATATCAAATGTTTTGATGCATTCACTTTGTTGCCAGCCACAAAATCTTAGACTTACATGTTTTTAACTCTTACTGTCCCTGGCTTGCCTTATGCCCTACAGCTGTATTAGCTCCTGCTTTGGCCACACTGCTGTGGCTTCTCTGCTTGGTGTTCTGTCTGGGGCTGAC
>NW_017729006.1:23397409-23423512 GCF_001723915.1 Gavialis gangeticus | reverse complement strand
ATTCACTTTGTTGCCAGCCACAAAATCTTAGACTTACATGTTTTTAACTCTTACTGTCCCTGGCTTGCCTTATGCCCTACAGCTGTATTAGCTCCTGCTTTGGCCACACTGCTGTGGCTTCTCTGCTTGGTGTTCTGTCTGGGTCTGACAAGTACAGGGCAGATAACAAAGTGATATGGCATAAGAAAGAGAAATATTTGAAGAACTAGCTAAGGCTTTCCCCTTCTGTTCAATCAAAGGCCTTCATTTAAATGGTGCAAAATTTCTGCGCTCTGCCTGAGTCATCATTAAACCTAGATGATCAATAGCAGTCATGACAAAAAAAAGGTTTCTCTTTCCTGCTGCTTGCAGCACTTTTGATACTATGCACACTAAAACTAGGTGTGTGCCCAGCCATATGGCAGCCAGGGGGAGCTCTAGGCTCTCCCTAGTGCCAGCCCCATGCTGGCAGGGGTCACCGGGGGTTAGGCCTGGGCTCTAGGGGGTAGGGGCCAACTGTTTCCCAGCCCCATGCTCCAGGGCTAGGAAGTGTCCTCTCCCCACCCCAGCTGTTTCCTAGCCCCCTGCTCCAGTTGCCAAATGGGGAGCTCTTGTTTCCCCACCCAGTTAGGGCTGGCTGGGAGCTGTCCTGCCCATGAGGCAGCTGGCAGTGAGCCCTTGGCTGGGCAGGGAATTCTCACCTAGCCAGGGGATCACTGCCAGATGCCCGACTGGCAGGACAGCTCCTGGCCAGCCCCTGGCTGAGTGGGGAAGCAAGAGCTTCCCAGTCCCAGAGCTGCTCAGACCCCTGCTCTGTAAAAATCTAGGAGTCCTGCAGCAGCAGGATTGGTGGGGGTGGGGGGGACCTGGTCCCTGTGGGTGCCAGACAGGAACCTGGTCCCTGTGCTGAATGGCTTCCAGCTCCTGGAGGGAGCTGTGAACTAAGCAGTGCCAGGACCAGGCCCCCTGCTGGGGGCAAATTTGCTCCTGGTCAGTGTCTACATGAGCCCTACTGTGCAGTTAGTTTAGCACCTGTATTTACAGGTACTAGCTAAGTGTGCAGTAGACTAATTTACTGCTCACTAGCTGCTGCACACAGTTACATGGTGATGCTTTACTGTGCAGTGGATTAATCTGCTGAGCAGTAAAGCATCTTGTGTAGATACATTCAGTGTGTCAGGATATAGTTATGTTAATGGTTCCATTTCCATCCATGACTGGTAGTAGATTACTGGTGGTTTGTGAGGTCATGGTCAGGGGTCTTCAGATGACACTCCTCCTTCCTTTACAATTAAAAAATAGGTAATAAAGATGCTTGTTGGTCCACAAGGAGTTGAGGGATGGCAGTAACTTGTTGGTCAAAAAAGTTTGGATCCACTGGCTCAGACAGCCCAAGTTCTTTTCAGACAGTGCAGGTTTCAGAGCTCCAGAAAATAGTCATGCTAAAGTATTCTCAGTTAAAGAGTTTGAAACAAGTTTACAGGAGCAATTGGACTAATCCAGAATCTGATCTTTTTCAGAAGCAGAATCTCTCTTCCTTGACACAGCCATTTTTCCAGAGCCAGCATGATGGGAATTGATTGGTGCTACTGAAAACCCTTATCTGGAAAAGTTATAATTTCCTGGGGAAATCTCCATTAATCTGTAATATTCTTGGAACAAAAGTATCCAAGATGGGCATGTCTACATGTTCATTAGTGCACAGTTGTTATTGCACATTAAATTTAGTACTTGTATAATGAAGTACTAAATTCATGCACAGTGTTAGCACTGTTTGTGCTGTGATGTGCTACTGCACAGTTAGCATCATGTAGATGTGTCCAAGGAATCCCAGTTCAGGGTTTTGCCTAAGTATAGTTTGTACTGGAAGCACAACAGCAGGGCCTTTTGTATTTGCTGTTTGAAACACAGGGTCTTAATACTGTCTTAAAGTAGCAGATTCGTCCCTTGATTGGTGTGTACGGGGTGGGGGGAAGCATGCATGGGCCTCTACAGCTAGCATACCTGGCTTTTTTGTGTCTGGGTCAGGAAGAACACTGAGCTACAGCAAGGCCTAGCTGGCATAATGTCTCTTGAGGTTGCAAGCCTGTTCTAGAGCTGTACTGGGCTATGACAGACCCAGAGACTGGGAAAATATGAAACAGCTCAAGCCACTACCCTTGTTCTGCAGTGACCAAAATTCTGGCACAGATAAGAATCTGGCCTAAAGAGAATGTACTATAACCAGTACACTGCACTAACACATTTTCCTGCTGAGGACTAGTAGAATAACTGCTGGCTTCTATGTGGCAAACTATAAAAAGCAATGATGGGGTTAAATGAAGACACAAGGCTTGGGGGCAAGATGCTATCTTTAATAGTTCTGAATTCTCTGGACACTGTGGTTTGTTGGTCTCCAATTAGTAGTCGTTCTTTAGCATTTCCTCCTCGTGAATGAATGTGAACAGTTCACTAACTGCAACATTGGCTGGTTCAGGCTACGTGCCTGCTCTGGCATCTGATCTGACAGCTGATGCGTTACGTTCATCTGTGGTGTATGCTGGGGGTGTTATACAGCAGAGGCGGAGGAACAAGCAGCTTTTCAGGGAAGAATAACCCTCTTGGGCTAGATTCTGCAACCCTTGCTGACGTCATGTGAGTGAGTGTTGTCCAATGGGAATTAGGATTAAACAGTCCAGACCACTGAGAGCAGAGAGTGTCAATTTCCCTGATTTAGAACAGAGCAGTAAACGTGGAATTGCTTCAGATTGTCTGAACATTCATATCATTAGTTGTTGTCATTAAAAGAAACAGCATTCTCTCATGGCAAGCATGCCACTGTCAGGGTATTTGACTATTCTGAGCACAGGAAATACTGCTGAAAAACCCTGTGCCGCAGTGCAGCAAAGGCTGCCTCATTTTTAATGGTGTGCGCTCTAGTGGGGCCCTGAAACTTACGTTGGTGGAACAGATCATCCTTACTAGCCAGATGATGGCAAGTTTTGACATGGGTACCCAGGATGTAAAAAGTGTCTGCATTTGCCATGACCTGAAAGTCCAAGCAGGTGGCCCTGGAAGTCTCAGTTCTGATCTCTTAATGAAGACTATACCTCAGTTACTTGACCAAACTCTAATAAAGCATCCTTATTTACCCAGCGTTTTGATGAAGAACCTGTCTGGTAGGTCACACAGCTTGTTCTCCTTTTCTCAAAGAAGTTAGGTTCAATTTCTCAATGGCAGTTATGCCTTTTGTTATTATTTCTCCTCTAGGTTACAGTACTGTGTAGAAACTACAATCCTGCACATACTCAGCATCAGAAATGGTCTCTGTCCTAAAGGGCTTGAAAGCTTAGTAACAGGACAGCAGAGGCTAGACTCCATTGAGCAGATATGCAACCCAGGGAGAAAGGGCTGACTTCTATTTTACCCACTGGATGTCTAATAACCAGTTGCAGGCAAAGTTCTGCCTTGATCAGGGAGGCATTTCACTTCACCTGCGTATATGTGCAGTTCTTCTGTACTTTCAGAGAAGAGCTAATATGCAGCTTGTGCCTCCCACCCTTTACCTTCCCCTTCCCACCTGCAGCCCTTTGAAGGTGAATTCTACTTTGCCCTACAGAACTACACAGCTTTCCCATTCATTTCAATGGCCAGCCCTTGGCATCTCCAGGGGATGGACCCTTGACTAGGCAGGAGGCCCATGGCTCTTTATTCATTCCAATGAAACATTTTAACTTACATGAAGATGATTTTGTCTTCTTGGAATCCAGCTTCCTCCTGTCCGCAGAATACATAGGCCTCTCTGCAGTGCTGACCTAAGCAGCTAGATGTCTATGCAGGCAGCAGCATAAGCTGCCACTGCTTCCATGAATGGCCTGGTAGTTAGAGAAAGGTATGAAGGATTCTAGTAGTGTTCCTAAAAGCAGCATGGAGTAGTGAAAGAGCTGGAGAATACTGAATTTTGTACATATGGGTTTTCTTTTTCTGCAAGGAAAGACAGTTCCCTTGAAGCTTGCTACTAGCAGTCCAGAAGGCTCTCTTTTCCTTCTCTCCAAACACAAGGACAGACTCCTTCCTGCTCCAGGTTCCAGGTCATGCGTTCTCACAGGCTCCTCTTTAATGAAGTAGTACTCTGTTGAGCTCTGCCATGCAAAGGTTTGGACATTGCTTTATGAGCTGTGAGGTCAGGACTCAAATCCCTCAGAGGGAAGTGAGGATAGAACCTAGATTCCCCAAGACTGTCTTGGGGCTTTGTTGCACAGTAATGTTAGGTGGCTCAGGGAGCACTTGGCCCTTGGATTTTCCACAAATTAAGACTAGTTTTAAGCACCTTTTAGTTATGCCACTCTAGGGCAGGTTTATCTTTGATCTGTGTTACTGATGGATGATTACTCCCCAGAGATAAGATGCCCAAGTTTCAGTCCTCCAGCATCTCAGGATGCAGTGTCCTCTTCACTGATCCTGCTGTTCTGTATGGACAAACTTTCCACACCCTGAACTCTACTGCCCAGGGGATAGTACTGGCACCAAGCCAACTCCGCCTCCTGCTCCCTCCCCCTCTGCCCCCCAGGGTGTGTGTGTGTGACATGGTTAGGTAGCAGGGGCACACAGTAGTCCAGGAGGGAAGCCTGGGGGAGGGATGAAAGTGAAATCAAAGGAGAGGGCCACAGCTAGGGTCTACATGAGCTGGGGCTTCCCTCCTGGTGCAGGGGCAGTGTCCTCATGATCAGAGGTTTCCCAATCCCAAGGTATTAAAACATGAGAATTTCTTTAAATTTACATGCTCTTTATTTTTGTTTAATTATTAGTTTTTACTTATTTTTATTTTATCCTTTAGTGGCTCCAGTGACTGGTTGACTTCACTACCCAAGTCCCTAGCTGCCATTCCCACCCATTGCCTCTCCAGCTCCCATTTCACAACCTAATCCTCATCATTAAACTCTGCCCATTCCAGCCTCATGTTCCTGCCCCTAACAACCCACCTCTCCAGCCCATACCCACATAGAGCAGAGATAGAAGCCTGCCCTGGCTTGCCAACCCTCTAGGCTAAGTACAGACAGTCAAAAAGCCTGAGGCTGAATCATTTCAGTCTTTGCAGGTTAGTTTAAATGTCAGAGATTAAATTGAGAAACAACTGGACAGACATTCACTTTTGATTCAGGAAATACAGCCACATACCTGCAGTGGCTCAGATCAGAAGCTGGGCGGTGCTACAGCGTGGCTCTCTGAAATGTAGCCACCACGGGCTGTGTGTTTGCTTCTTCTTCCTGCTGCCCACAAGGTCTCTGGGATTTGCAGTCCAGTCACAGTAACAAGACCCTGCAGAGTTGCTCATCACTTCCTCTGCCTGCTTCCAGGTGCTGCTGGGATTTGTAGCCCACAGTCACAGCCTGAAGTAAGTTTTTAGCAGAGCAGGGAAGCTCTGTACTTGGGGGAAGGAAAATTTAATCTCCCTCCCTGGCCCCAGACCCCAAACGGGGTTTGTCTGCGGGGAATGGGGGGTAGTCCCTGCCTCCTCTGCTTCCAACCCTTCTCTGCTGGAGCAGACAGCACAGCACAGCCCAGGGTTGGAAAGCATGCTGGGGGGACTGTGATTTAACTTGAACCAGAAAGGGGCCTGTGATAGAAGTTTCATAAACTGATTTGACCAAAATCAGTTAAGTCTGATATTACATTCAACCAGTTTTATCTTAAGCCAGTATCAGCCATTTTGAAACTGGTATATATCTGATCGCTTCTTGCCTCTTGAAGGCTCATATCAAGTGTAGTCATGACATCTACATGGAGCACATCTACTAATTGGAGACCACATGAGCCACCGCCAGCACACCAACCCCACCAGACCAACTGCCACTGGATTGGACCCAGAGGGGACCACCTGAACCCCTCATTGCACCTGATGGACTTCACTTCGAGAGGAATCTTCAGCAACGGACCACCCCGCTCCACCTGAAGAGGACCCTTGTGATGAGACTCTATATGGACTGAGAAACTTTTGTCAACCTACTTCCTTCACCATTGTGGACCATTGTACGGGTTTGTGTGAATCTATCTTCTTTCTCTCTCAGCATCGTGAACTCCCTCTCTTCCTTACCCTTACCCCCCATCCCCACCCCCCGGGCTTGGTTGGCTAACATTGTATTTTATGTAACCTAGTTGCATTCCCCTCCTTACCCCCATCCCTCTTATGTTAGTCCCTCTCTTGGGCGATCTGCATTTTCCTACTAGCTTTTTCATCTTTTTGGATTCATAATTCTAGACATTTACTAACAAAATTCAATCTGATACTATATTTAACCAGGTTTATCTTAAATCAGTTTAAGTAATCAAAAACTTGTTTCAACCCGCAACAGAGCAGAAGTTCAGTGGACATAAACCAGTTTCAAAATGGCTGAAACTGGTTTATGTATAACATCTGTCTCTAGCCCTTGTGGCAGGTTAGAGTGGTGGAGGTTGGGGACATGCAGGGCAGGTTTTTAGTCTGAATATGTAACTAAACTCAGGCTAACACTAACACCAATCCACATTTGAGAAGCTTAAAGTGTAATGTGTACCAAAGCCCTTGGGAGCTCTAACTGCTGAGCAAAATGTAAGATGGCTAAATGGGCATGGGTGTGGTTTTTGGCCAGCTACAGTTTTGGGGGTTATGCAGAACTATTGTCTGGCCCTAGTAAAGTTGAATCATAGCAGACTGTAAATGGAATTAGATGCCTCCAGGGTAGCACTGAATTGGTTCCAAGCACAAACTTAGTTGGTAGGGTGTAACTGTGGCCACATTAGTCACTTTGGCATTTGTGTGCAAGTTGAAGTTGAATATTGTTGAGTGGCTTAGGTGCCTCGAGAGTATCACATTCATATCCTACCAGTGAAACAAAGTTCTTCCCTAAGTGATTTGCCCAATGTCATGCAGGAAGTCTATGATAGAACTGAAACTTGAATCTAGATCACCTGAATAGCAGGCCAGTGCTTTGCTAATGGCCATCTTATTTACAAGCCACTTGTCCCAGTAGGTGCACAAGAGCCTGAGGTGACTAATATAGTTAGCACTACAGTAACTGAGAAGCTGTATTTATACGATGCGTACCATAATATTTGTCAACTACGTTGGCCCCCATTCTTCCACTTATGTAAGAAGGCATATGTTATGCATATGCAATTGAGGGCAGGGTACACTTACTTGCATAATCCAGCCTAGTTTCTAGGCCAATAATCCATTTTATCTGGTGCCCATATGGTACAGTCAAATCTGGTTAGTATTGCTATTCGATTGTAACCCCCTCAACAGTCTCATTAAAGTACATGTGAATCAATAGTACATCATATCACTCGTCCCTCCCACCAGCAGGACCAGCTCTGTGAACATGCCTTGCTTGGTGTTCATTGCTGTTGTGTTGGGGATGAGTCATCTTGCATTGTAATTTCACCCAGAAAATGAGAGAGAGAAACAAATCTCCTTTGCTTCCCATCTGGGCATTTCCTGTCATTTCAAGTTGTGTTGCAATAGCATAAGCAAGGCCATTTGTAGAATAATGCTGTGAAACAGGGGCATTACAATGAAACAGCAATCTCCAGTGACATCATCAGGCAGAAAGAGCCACAGGGAGGGATTCCTCGTAGTGACCTAGATAACAATCACAAGGAGAATAGCCCTTGGCAGCAAGAGAAAGGACTGGGGATGGAGGGAGGCAGGACTTGTACTTGCTGATGTGATCAAGCACAGACTCATCCTCAGGATGGCGGGGAGAGGCAGGTATTTATATTCACTGTAGATTTCTTGAGCCAAAATGTGGATACGTATAGTAATGAAGAATAGGAATTAGTCACTCACAAATATTCTTTTCCCAGATGATTCAAGTGATGTTTGTGCCTGGGAAAGCTGTAAAAAAGTGTAAAAAAAAATCTTGTCTTTTCTCTTTTTTTTCCCCTCAGACATACAATCCTTCACCCTCTACTACACAGACCTCTGCCCCTGTTAGGCCCTTTTCCTTAGGCAGGCAACCTTCTGGTTTGAGGCATTAAATCGCTGGTATGGAATACACACACATTCCCTGGTCAAAGAACTTCACTGAGTTCAGGTATGTTTGGGTTTAGGGAAGAGGCTGCATATTTAACAGGGCAGATGCTTTCCAAGAACTTTCCATTAAGGGAGTGGGTGTGAGAACCGGTGCAACTCAAACAGGAGTGGATGTTGGGCTAAGGGTGCACTTGGATGCAGGCATGGGTCCAGATGTTTAGCACCAGTGACCATTAGCTAAGAATAGACTATATAGCAGGACAGCACAAAGAATGGCATTTTCTGCATATGTATGCATGTCAGAAGGCAGGGGCAAGCACTGAAGGTTTTGGTTTTTGGTTCCAAGCAGCAGAACTGCAACTGTTGGTCACTCAGGATATTGGCCTTCCTGTGTGGTGGAGAGCACAGTTCTGTGATGGCTATACATTGTCAACACATTGTGTGGGGAGAGGTGACTTGCTCTGGTGACTGATAGAGTGCCTGAAGAACGAGTGGGTTCAGAATCATTAAAGCTGACAGGGCTATTTCAGTGTCAGTGCCCTGTCTTGGGCGGGAGCATTGGACCTAGATGAACAACACCAACAAGTTATATTTTATAGAAGGCTTTACCAGTGCACCTCTCTTATTGTTGGGGCTCCTTTCAGGTTACTGCACTGCTAAAATAACACCTCTGCATGTTTTATTTCCCCCCTCATCTTTCTGAGACCCATCAAATATCAGTGGCCTGGTAGCATACATAATCAGATGAACCGTGGTATATCTCTGGCCAATCTGTCTAAATTTCCATACTGTGCACATGACATTTTTTAACCACATAGGTCAGCGTATGTTTTGCATATCATCTTCAATATGGTTCAGGTTTCCAGCTTGGCTATTATTTTTAAGTATAAGTTCCTAACTTTGCCTTAGAAGGCAGTGTGTATTTTGGAGTGTAGAGTGTTTTGTTATTCATGTGCTTTGTATATATGCAGTCATATATGTTTGCAGCTCAGCTTTCTGTAGCGGTGTGCTTGTATGGTACACAGTTGGTATGAATGCAGATAGTGCTGTCTGGTCTTGCTGTACTCCCCTATCCATTTATCTGTCTGTTTCAGGTACTTGTAGGACACCAATTACCATCCTATCTAGGTGCCAAACACATTAAGATAAGGGAAACAATCAATCAGGATGGACACTAAAGGGACTCTGTCCTTGCCATCAAGTTGATGCTGTTAAATATAAGGAATGATATCACTGGTAGAACGAGATACATTAATTTGAGGAGGTGTTGAATGATGTTCTGTTAGCAGCTCAGAAATTTACTTCTTTGCTGACCAGCAACAATCTTGCTATTGCGGCTCTTGGCCTCTTTTGAGCAAACTGCCAAGTATTCATTCCCCAGGCACATTACAATATCTATATAAAGGCTAGATTTAAAAATAATACTTTTGTACCTCAACTTAGATTAACTTATTTTGCCATGGAAAACTAAATATGAAGACTTTGTTGATATATGTTCCCACTGGAAATACTTCAATCTGCATGCACTATGTGCCTTGCAAAATGCATTGTACACATCTTGATAGTCTGTGACTATATGAGATATTTAACAGGAACTATTCTGGTTGAATTAGAAAACTATTTGTAATATGGTAAAATATAAAAGCAGTCTCTATGGCAATGTGATTTGCATCATCATATATTTTAGATATAATCAAAACGGACTTGTTTTGTGATTTTTAATTTTTTCCTCCATTTTCACTGATGTTCAAAACATTTGATGAAATGTATGACAGACTTCTGGAAACTAATACTGCTGTATTATGTCCTTCTCTATGGGCGCATCTAAACATTGCCCTACAGTGATGTTGTTAAAGCACAGCACAGTAACTGTCCGTACTATGCCATGCATTTGACATACGGTTAGTTTTAGCTGCTACTTTGCTGTAGTGGCCCACTAAAATGGGGGAGTGTGTTGCTGTGGTGAAGCAGCTGCCAGTCATATGTAGACTCACATGATTGCTACATTGCTGTAGCATGTCATATGGCAACATAGCACATTGCTACAGCGACTTGGGGTGACATATAGATTTGCCCTATCTTTTATATGTGAATGGAGAAAGGAACAGCTATACACAATAAATACTATAGTCCATCAAATCTTTACTGTCTCTCATTGTGATGTGCACCATCTTCTTTAGAGTACCCTGGGGTGTTGCGTGTGACCTCTAGAAAATAGATATCTAGAAAAGCAGTAAAGCTGATGACTAGTCTCTCATCAACTAAAGCTGAAATTCTGGCCTATTGAACTTAAAGGATTTGTTGCCATTGACATCAGTGAATCCAGGATTTAAACAGAAAACTTTTAGGTGAAGGTTAGACAAATGTTTCTGGGATGGTTTAAAAAGGGATGATCCTACCCTGAGCCAGGGTTGGAATAGAGGACCTTTCAAGGTCCCTTCCAGCCTTGCTTTTCTATGATTACTCAACTACTATTCAATTTCTTAAATAGGAAGAGAAAGATGAAATAAGTGTTTTTAAAACACAGATGTCTTTATATATAAACCAACAATTAATAAATAGGGTGCTAGCAGATGATGCTCAAGAACACAGAACACTAGGTCCTACAGACCTACCCAGGGTGATAAAATGTATCATTATGTACAGCAAATGGCTTCCTGTACATAGCTCATGCAGCTCATAACTGTAAGAGAATCAGTACTTAGGGAATTATCCTCCTTTTTCCCTAATAATTAGGAATTGTTTAGGCCCTGAAGAATGAGGTCTTATACTCTTTTCAAACCTCTTTTTAAGGCTTATTATAATTCTATCTATTTTTGTTAGCCATAGAAATATACCATCTCTCTGGTAATCTTGCTAAATTCTTGACCTCAGTGATATCCTGTGACAATAAGTGGCATAGGTTAATCATGAGTTGTAGATCATATTGCGACAGGAGGCCACTGCAGGATGTGTGTGGTATAAAGGCATTACTGCTATCTATCTAAGATACTGTACTGTTCATGAATGGCAGTTGACTGCAATTTGTGCAGCTCATACCAAATTGGTATCGATAAAACCTTTATTACACACAGTAGCATCACACGTTCTATATGTGCTATATGTTTTATAGAAGAACTATTTGGGGAATTTTTCAGCAAGGAAATCCTCAGGGATGCAGGAGTAATTCAGATAAACCATTGAATAGTTTTGCCTGATGATGACTGTAGTAAGTGCTCCAAATGATGAATAATGTAAAGTGCTAAACTATCCAATGCAAAGAAGAGGTCAAGACGCATATATTTCCATTCTCCTTCCAACCATTGCATGTTCTTTATTAAGCAGAACATTAAATTAGATGTGAACAACATTTATCTTCTAAAATTAAATTTTTCTGAGCAAGTATTAGATAAAGTCCAGTCCTACTCTTTGTCTGATTTTTATCCAATTATTAATGCAACAGCTATTGTGAATTGCAAATGGTAGAAAAAAACTATGGAACATTAATTTGGATTCAAAATAAGGCATCCAAAATTGCTGAATCAAGACCTTTATTTCTCTAAGCTGAGTGCTTAAACACATGCCTACCTTTAAGTATATCAGCAGCCAACAGAGTGTATGTTTCAAGTCGGGCATGTGCATAAGCATTGTGTTAAAATAGGGACAAAATACTGTTTTCCACATCAAACAATGACCAAAAAGCAAAGCCAACCAAATCAAACCAAACTGAAAGGTAAAAGTAACCATGAAAGCTTTGGTTCAGAAGCAATGTTTGCTTGAACATGACATAATCCACTTAGGCTTTTTTCAGTCACTTTATTATTTATTGCTTGGTATTAAAAGAATCAAACTGACATTGATTAAAGGCCATTGTGAATTGTAGTTACTATTCATATCATCCTTTGAGTAGTATGATGTATGTTTTATGGAGAAACTGAAATCATAGGAAGAGATTGCAGTAAGAGGGGAATCACAGTATGATGCAATTATGTAAACAGTAGCACACATGTATAGAGTAATACAGTTCAGGTTTAACAGGCCAGGCCCAAGTAGCAAATATTTTTGTTATAACAAGCATTTGAGAGGTGTTTTTTTTTTTTAAAGTATTATTTGGATTCTTTACTATGAAATAAAAATATTATAAAGTAGGGTAGAGTAATGACACTTCTAATGCTTCTTTTTTTGATCTCTAAGGCGTAAGTTTCCTTTGTTTCCCCGTTGGTTACCTTGCAAAATGAGCTGAGTGAAAGAAAAAGGCCATTTATAAATCTCTGGCAATCCCACTAAACAAGTTATGTGCTAGAATGGTTTTGGTAGGACAAAGGGATGCTTGCGATCAGTATAAATGACATAAACTGTGAAGAGAAGGATTCAGCAGTTCATACCCCTAATTCTTACTTGTTAATGAGAAACAGATGAGAGCTCGCAATGTGTGGCTCTGGTTTCACAGACAGATCTGCTATGTGGACCTTTGAGTCTGTCTAGAAGCATACAGACTTCAGGAAGCTTCTGCAGGGGCTCAGGATTTCAACCCACATGCCAGAGTAGGGCCAAGGGCTCCAGATGCAAACTTTCTTGATGTTGAGGCATAGGCCTTTGTGATTCAGCCTATTTTAGACACAGTGGCCACCTGCAAAGCTCAAATGAAAATCTTGCTTCCTTGTAGTCTGGAGAGTGCTAAGGCCTTGATTCTATGATGTGATCTGCATTGGGGAACCTTATGTTTTTAAAGAGACCCACTAAAACTAATGGGTTTTGCTTGGGCACAAGGGGTTCATTCTGCACCCCTCAGCAGAATTTTTCAAGATTGGATGATACAGACTGTCACCCAAGCACTTTCTTAATGGGCATTTCTGCAACTTCATTGGACTTAAGCATGGGGGATTTCATCTAGGCAGAATTTGGCTTAGTGTACATACAGCTGAACCCTAAATGCTGCTATTTAGTCAATGGCAGTATTAAGCGCAATTAGAAGAAAATCCAGTTCTCACTCGCTCTGGGCTATACATTCACTTCCAACATGTTAGTTACTATCAGTTTCACTCTTAGCGGGGCTTAACTGACCATCTGCCTTTATTATATTAATAGGATTGAGATATAAAATCTTTCCAAATGTAAGAAACACCAGAAAAATATAAAACTTCTCAAGCGTGTGGCTGTCACCCAGCTCTGAGCATTTTTGTCACTTCTTCTATCCTTAGATAAAGGAGCAGGGAACTTGGAGGAATATGTCCAGTCAGACATTCTGAAGAGGACGAACTCAGCTAAGTCCATCAGGTAACACAACAGTCATTACATCCAACATGTGCCAACAGTTTTGTTCGTATACAGACAAAAAACAAGGGACATGTAAGCTGGCTGCTCTTTCATGCATTGCAATCACAGAGAAAGAGAAAGCCGTCACTGTCCAGACCAAAGTGCACTTCTCAGATTGACATTTATACAATGTCTCCAAACTGCTTTGTTATGAGACTAAACATCTGGATTAAACGCTGTACTGATTGTGGCTAATACTGTGGACAAAAATCTAGAGCCACACTTTACTAACAAGCATCAGACTGCAGTACAAGGACCTTTTCTTTTTTCCACTCGCACATCAAACAAGAATACAGTTCAACAGGTTTCTTAGGAGACAAGGACGGGATGCAAGTTTAGTCCTTCAGAACGGCTGTCTGTCTCCATCAGGGTATTGATAGCTGTCTTGCCCTGAAAATCAGCTAAGGCCAAACACGTCTTACCTTATTCCTTTTAGCTTCCCTGATCCCTTTTCCCCCTTGGAGGTTTCCTGATACATATTCTTTGAATCAACCCTCTTTTTATTTTATTTTTTAAAATAAAATCTTGTTGTTACTTTAACAGTCTAAATGTCTTTTCATTGTTGTTGCAGTTGTCTCATTATTCCCTGAACATCTGCAAGACAGCCCATCTGGGTTGACACAGTGTGAGATGAGGGAGATAGGCATTGCCAACAAAGCTCTCCTACTGCTGCAAGTGGAATGTTGAAATCAGATGTTTTCTAGGACGTCTATGGGGACGAAGCCTTTCTTCTTCCCGCTGTACACTTTGATAAAGCCATCATGCTCCTTTTCAGAAGTCACACAGATCTGAATTCAAAGAGGGTGAGAAATGCTCAAACACATGCTTTGCCATGACCAAAAGACACTTCATTCTGGGAGCAAACAGCTACTGCAAGGGTGAGCTGTCTTGCTTATATAGCCTCTAAAGAAAACTGTCTTCTTTCCACTTCTCAAATTGTAAAAAAAACCTCCAGCTTTATATAAAATAGTCAAGGGCTCTTCCCCGCCACCAAAGTGTCAATATTGCAACTCTTATTTACCTCACTTGGAGCTCTCTCAGATCAAGCCTTACTTTGCAGCATGCACTAGCACTTAGACCTAAACCCTGTTTCACTGTAAGCATCCAAATGGTGTGTACACAGCTACATAACCAAAGTTTGGGGTATTTGCTCACAGTTTGGGATTGTATTCTCCCTTGGTGAAGTACAATTGTGCTGTGCGTGTGCAGACTTATTCATGAATAGAAGGGTCTACTGCAGTGATAGAATCAAAGGCCTCTCAGGGAAAAGCATGGGATGCCAGCCTGCCTAAACTCTCACTGAGCAGTAATGTTTCTGTGTAGGCGGGGGGTAGAGGGGAATATGCTTCCAATATTTGAAATATTTTGTTAGAGGGCACAAAATGAATAACCATGGTCACTTCCACACATATGGGAGAGCCTGTTTCGACATGCTGGAAATCCAGTGCGTTGAAGTAGACTTGATTAATCGAGTCTGCAGGAGCACATAAATTGATGTGCTCAGGCAGTCTCGTGCACAACATGTATCAGCAGCACAATGCGTCTCTGCGATAACAAAATGGTGGAGGTGCACTTTGAAATAAAACATGTTTAATATGCTTTAGTTTAAAGCACTCTGCTGTCATTTTCTCATGATGCACAGGTGCTTTTAATTAGTACAGCTCGCTAATTAAAAGTGCCCAGCGCTGCATTGGGAGCACATGTAAAAATGCCCCTCGACACTAAACTACACTGCCAGTATTCCATTACTGCAGTCAACACGCCTGTTCATTAATAAGTTTTGAATTCTGTTTGACACAGTAACTGAATCATTTTTAGCATTAGTATTATTATTGTTGCTGTCGCCTTATTGTAGTGTCAAAATGCATTGTATGGCAGTAGGTTTCAATTCTGCTAGGTGCCGTACATACGCATGGGTGTGCTCAGTGAAAGCAATCTGTGCAGTCAGCGTAGGGAGGTTTTAAGGGAAGAATGGGAAAGAAGGTGCATCATAAAACAGATACTTTGTCATCTGCTGCCACATTTTATATACAAGGCTTGGAACAAGAAACAGGTTTGCTGGTTTTCCATTAAGCAAGGTCTTTCTTCTTGAATGAAGTATATGATGTATCGATCACCTGTGATACTGAATTCTTGGTATATAAAAACACATGCACTAAATAATGCTTTTAATGTACAAGTTATGGATTGGATTAAGGCTCACTGAACATGAGGAAAGGTCATCATTGCTGTAAACAAACAGTTGATCTGCTTTTATGGAATCGGAAACCTAAAAGAATAACAGATTCCACTCCAATCTCAGGCACAGGTCACTGCTCATGGTAAAGAGCATGCAAAGAACTAATGCATGGATTGGCTTAGCTAGCTATAATTTATTAAGAAATTGTATGTCTGTGAGAGATAACAGAATGGCCAGAGGTCTGCCAAGAAGCACCCCATAATTCACGATAATCAAAACAATAGGAGGACAGCAATGAGAAAAGACATGGAGAAGAGAGGGCTATTTGGGCTGAGTAGTAGCTGAAAGGAGCTTGGGAGTATGAGCAAAGGCATCTTTCTTGTTGTTTCATTCTTTGTTGTGTTCAAAGAACAGGATTTTGTACGAGCTTTGGAAATATTCAGAACTGCATCAAAGACATGCACAACTCCATCACCATGTTATTCTAACTTGAAAGACCCTAATTTTTTAACTGCTTGGGCCAAAAGGAGCAACATTTCTGGTACTTTTGGCATATTTCCTTGCGGGTAGTAGGAAATAATTTGTTTAGAAATTTGCACAGGCCACTTTTTGCCTCAACCTCAGTTAATGCAGAGGTGGATGTTGCTGATGAACTGTTTGAGCTCCTTTTGAGAACTGTGGGGATGCTTTTGTGGCAGATTCAGATCTTAATTAGATAGTGACATAGCCTTTCCTAATAAATCTCCCTTGCTAGCTAGTTCCCTAGTTTTTGCATATGGCAAATCCCAGCTGGTACTGTGCCACTGCTTTCCAGTAGGAGGGTATTTTAGGAGGAAAAAGGGGTATATTCATACCATGCTGCATACTGACAATCCCTTCTCAATGCAACTAGCCCTAAGGGGCCGTAGCAGCTGCCAGTGCTTACAGCTGCTCCAGGTTTTTCTATCCATCTCAGGGACTGACAGAGTGCAAAGGGGAGTTTTAGTTTTTCAGTTTAGTTTGTTTGACTTAAGGACCTGGCCCTCAATTGCAGTTTTTGAACCTGATTCTTTGCTTGCTCACCTTGTCTATATCAGCAGTAACTTCCCGGACATCAATGGAGCACTACGATCATGTTGTAAATGAGGGAAAGCCTTTGTAATGTGCAGCCAATGGGAAGAGACTCAAACCCTTTCCTTCCAGCAGGTGGCTCATTAAATGGAGGCCTTCTGATTTGTTCTTAGTTTGGACCCTGTGCGTTGACTCAGCGCCTCCAATATTTTTAGTGCTGCTGGTAAATGCAGAGCAATACTACGGCCATGAAGTAAAACAAAACAGAAGTGTGAGGCTCCTGTCATCAGGCACTTTCAGGCTTGCTGTATTTAATTGGAGCCTGCTTAAAATGGCACCTATTCATGCTGGCTCAGTTCATGTGCTGAAGTCTGCCATGCTGCCAAGGTAAGTGAGCAGCTGGGCAACAGCTCCCCAGTGAACCAGCAACACAAAAAAATCTGACTCTGGTTCAAGAAATTAGAAATGGTGCAAGGAACCATTTCTCAGGCTATTTCAGAGTCACCGGGTAGCCTTAGAAATAACTGGAGGCGGAAAAGACGATCTAAGATTAGAAAGTCACTTCTCCAATTCTTTGTTTTCATTCTGCTTAAAAACAAACGGTCGGGCTCCTGGCTGTTCTCTGAACTTGTCAGCACATTCTGACCATCAAGGATTCTTCTCCATCACTTACCCCTTAAACAGATGGCTGAGATGAATGATTAAGAGGTGATCTTTTAAACCACACAGTTATTAATATTCTCTGATTCACATGGGACCTGGACTTTGGGGTTTGGCTCAAATGGAAAGTTCCCTTTGTCAAACAGTCACTATGAGCTTGCTCAGACTGTTCATGAACTCTTATGTTCAGCTCCCTTTCTCCTGTATATTTTTAACAGCACTCCCTATTACTGTACTGCAGCCTGTTTTCCATAGAACAATTATTTGGGTACAAAGGCAGTCCAATTTCTAGAGTGAGTTCAAAACTTCTATAAAATGCCAGGTTGACAGAAGTGCAGGTTGGCAGCCTCTGGAAAACTGTGTATATCATAGGTGTGCTCTAAGCTTCCACCCATTATCCTGCCGGTATCTATGGATCCCAATTTAAAGGGGCCAGTTCTGGGCATGGAAGGTAAACACTTCAGTCTCTATGCCTATTCATTCCTATTGATTCTGCCAGCCCAAGTGCCCAGTGTGGTTATGGTTTTTGTGCCAGCTGACTCACTAGCATTTGGAGTGACAGAAAAAACTCTTTTCACATAAGTGCACCAAACAGCCTTAAAGAGATTGTGTCTCAATGATATTTGCTAGTAGTCTGAACTGGATTTGAATAGTGATGGAGTCTGTTCCTAAGACTACTAGACATATGGTTAGGAATAACAGTTAGGAGAGTCCACTACCCAGAGAGGTTGTGGAATCTCCATCCTTAAAGGTTTTTAAGACCCAGGTCAACCAAGCCTTTGCTTGGATGATAGAGTTTGGGATAGTCCTGATTTGAGCAGTGGGTTGGACTAGATGATCTCCTGAGGTCCCCTCCAAACCTAATTTTCTAGGATTTGATGATTCTATGAATTCCGGGGTAGAGTTTCTTGCTTACCAATCTGCTTCTCTGTTAATGGCCTCCATTGAGAGGAACATATTTTGGTCTAAACATTTAAATCTGACAAGAAATTTAGCTGTATTTTAAGGTGGGGGACTGAGACCTTACCAAGAACTGGTTCTCAGTAGGTGCATCTACACGAGTTGCTTTATTGCACAGTAGCCTCGTTTACTATGCACTAAGTGTGTGCGCCTACACATGCATACACTTACTGCGCAGTAAACTTCACTAATCACGAGTAAATTTGCTACCTGCAAATGCAAGTAGCAGATTTACTTGTGATTACTTACTGTGCAGTAGCACTCATGTAGATGCCTGACCGGGAGCAAATCTCCTCCCAGTCAGCCAGCCAACAGATTGTTGCCTGCCCCTGGGAGCTGCTTGCTGCTGGGACGGGCTTCACCACTGGAGCACAGGCAGGGTCTATGTCCCCCTGTCTTGGCAGCGGGGAGCTTCAAGCCCCCCACTTTGAGATTGCGATCAGGGAGTAGGGGCTGGGAAATCCTTATCTCCCATTGCCAACTCTGTGACTGCAGGGCCGACACTGGGAGATCCTTGTGCTGATCACAGAGCTGAGTGGGGAGCAGGTTCTCCAGCCCCTAACCCACTATCACGGAGTGGGGGCTGGGAACTGTCCTGGTCAGGGGCAGGTTCCAGCTCTGTGCCCTGATTGGGTGACTGAGGCATAAGGCTTGGAAGGAGCTGCAGCGGTGGGGCAGGTCCCAGCCCCTGCCCTGATCTGGTGGTGGGGCACTAGCAGTGAGCTAGCTGCTTCCTGCCCCAGTGGCGGATTGGAACAGGGGGCTGGGACCTGCCCCTCCCCTGAAGCTCATTCCAAGTCCTTTGCCACTGATTGGGGAGCCAGGGCCTGGAGCTCTCTGCTGTTGGGGCAGGGGGACATTGTCCTCACCCTAGCAGCAGGCAGCCCCCAGGTGCAGGGTGCAATGTCTCAGCTCCAGCCAGGAGACAGCTGTCTTCTGGCCCAGTGTTTCTGCCAGCCCCTGGGCTAGCACCCAGGAGGAGCCTAGACCTCCTGCTGGTGGTAGCAGGGGCCCATGCCAGGGCCCCTGGGAGTTTGCTGCTTTCAGCAGCCATTAGTTGTTTGCTGCCATTAGCAGCAAATCTTCTCCTGCCTCCTTGCATGTGTAGACACCTGCCAGGAGAGTGTACTCATGACTAGTCTACTTGTGAGTAAACTGCTCCCACAACAAATGCATGTGTAGAGACACGCAGAAACTTTCATACAAAATCAGGCCCTTTTACTGCATTGCAGAATGGGAACTCAAAAACCAAGCTAAAAATTTAGGCTTATGTGTTTTGGAGCTAGGGCAGGAGATTGCCCTATGAGTTTCAGCAAGTTAAGGGACATCAAGGAAGTAGCGATCAATGGCTCTGAGATTCTGCTCAGACCACATCACTACAATACGGCCATAGAGAAGTGTGTGACTGTGGAAGCTAAACAGGAGGTGCTTTACATTAATATCATTTTTAAAAGCATCTCTTATTGTGATTTATTTTCTGGGTCTCTCTAATTGCCCAGTTACGATTTGCTGGATTGTACACTAGGGAACAATGTGGAAAAATGTGGATATGCCATGTTCCCCCTCACCCTCAACACCCACTCTCCATGAGTTAGACCATACGGCCATCAAACCCAGTATCCTAACTCAGTAAATAGTAGTTCTTATACTGTGAGGCAAGTTCACTTAGGACCTGCAAGCAGATGCATACATTCTACATATCTGTAAGTTGAGAGGCTACAGCAGAAGTTACAGGCTGGAAGAAATCTTTCACATCCAAGCAAGGACTTCACCAGAAACAGAAATGTTTATGTGACTTGTTTCATTTCAGAGTTTTGTTGCAAAATCCGAAAACCTGCCAAACTTGGCTGGTTTTCATTTCAAATTCAAAGATTTGAGCCTGGCTTTGCTCTAGTGATATCAATAGCAAAACTCATGTTTGCTCTAGCAGACTCAGGATTGAAATGTATTGTAGCAGATTTTATTCTGAACTAGTTCCAAAAGTCTGTCACTGAATCCTAAATGGAATAATATTGATGTTTTTGAAGGGGAACATTTTTTTTAAATCAGACTGAGTTACATATTTCATAATGAAGTTTTCAAGTGATTCTCTGTGAAGCTGTGCCTTTGCATAATGCAGGGGATGGATGTTGTTTCTCCCTCTCCTCCTAAGTGTCAACTTTGCCATAAAGGTTTGGAAATGATATGATATCCAAAGGGTATGTAATTATGAAAAACAAAGGCAGAGACAGGCTTGCCTACAGTGCAGATGCTGTAAACATTTTTGCCTGTCTGAAAACAGCTTGTAATTGTGCCTGTTTTGATACAATTATGTATTTTTGCAGTTGATACAATTGTGTACACAAAAATGTCCTCACTTTATGATTTGCATGTATGCACATCAGGAAGCAAATGTAACTCCCACTAATTTGATGACCAAGCAGCGGGAGAATAGGCTGGTGCAGCATAAAATATTTGTGACATCAGACAGTGCATCAGAAACTCAACTTTATATTTACTGGGAGAGATTCTCTATTGGCATAAGTCCACTAACTTAATTTTCCATATGTTTTACAGAACGACTTTAGAGCCAACAAAATTTTACCTAAGGGATTTATACAAATATAAAACGAGGAAAATCTGCTTCAGTGTAATTAGATTAATTTATTATAGCAACTAATTAGCTGCATAAATAAGACAATTAGGGTTTTTTTTAAATTAAAGGGAAGCCTGAGCTCTATGTTTGAGACTGAAGTTTTCCTCTTCTTCCAAACTTAGGTTGACACAAGTGGATGCCTCCTATACAGTAAGGGTATTATATGTATATTTGTGTTTCCTCATGGCCAAAGGTATTCAAAAAGTGCTATTTAAATCCCAGTAAAAACATCAGAGGAATGAAAAAATGTTCACTTCATTCAAAAGTTTTAACAGAAATATTCATTTTTAACTTAAAAAAGGACAAAAAATCCCCACAATTTGCACCTTTTCCTTTTATGTCTGCATTCCCAAGGGCAACATGGACAAAAAAGGAATAGGAACAAAAGGGAGAGAAAAGTAGAGAAATGGTGAAAGAAAGAAAAATTATTATTTTTTTAAATGCCAAATCAAGTTTTCAATAAAATCTGGTCATAAAGACTAACATTTTCCTTGTAGGAATTTATGTTTGGTCAAATGAAAAATTGAAGTTTCCATTAGGGATCAGAGGAACCTCAGGGATGGCTCCCAGAGATGGACTATATTTTTCCTCATGCTCCTGTTGATGAGGGGTGTGGTGCTGGCTGCACTTATTCTGTGGACTTGCATGAAAAGATGAATGGCTTTGGCTGGGTTTGTGGAAGAAGTAGGATTGTGACATGTGAGGAACTTGTGCAAGGTAGCGTGAAGGTTCCTTCTACATCCTCTCTTGCATATCCACTCAAGGGTTGGGCATAACTTGCCCTACTTCATTTACTCTTTCATTAGATTTTCCTCCCAGTATCTATTCCTGTTTCTACATCTCTCTGAAATTTTGTCTACTCTGCCTGATTTCTGTGCTTTATTTTATCCTGAACCTCATAACATTCAAACTGAACTTTGTTGCTTGCTTGGCTTCAAAATTAAGCATAACCAATTTACGTAAAAGTAACAAAGGGGTTGGCAAACTTAGTGGATTATTCCACTTCACTTATCTCTTATACTGAATTGAGACTATGAGCAGCTCCTGATTGATGACTCCAGCACAATCCAATTATGAAAGATGGACAATAGAATTGTCTTATGTTTAGCTACAACTGCCAGACTTTCTATCTGACCATTTGGGAATTATGGTCTTGTAGGAAATTATATGAGAAAATTGGTCCATATCATTTGCAAGACTAATCATATAAACTGCCAGGATATTATGCACTTAATGTTATGAACTGACTACCAATCAGTCTGGGAAACTTTGTATGCCTCATGCTGACACACCAAATGCAAATGACCCAACTCCCCACTGCTTTACCCATTGGGGCATCCATTTACATTAGAGCTAAGCAGGTATATATTTTCACTACTCAGATTTCAAAACATTTTTCCATCCCTTTGCAGACAGACAAAAGTGTAGGATAGGGGAGAGGAGGCTCTCAATGAATATATGGGCATTATGATGCTGTGTTGCTAAAACACTTCATATAGCTTAGCTCACTTTAACAACTTCAGGGCAACCTTATTTACTATGTGCAGTAGGGTACTAAAAATGCACGCTAACCACCATATCTGTAATATCTTTTATAAAGGGCTGATGTTCTCATGGAACATTAGCACATGTTCAGAAGCAAAAGCAAAGGGGTGAACCAACCTAACCTATCATTGTACTGAAATGTTAACAAAAACAGGAGCAACATCTACCTGGTAGAAGTATAAGGGGACAAACTCCTGTTCCATCTGATGGGGGTCAATGACTTTGCAGAGGGTGTAAGTCAGCACCAAAATTGTCCTCTAGTTTGTGATACAAAGGGTCTGGGCACATGTGCATTTTGAACTGGTTCAACAAGGCAGCAGCTGTCACTTTTTAATCATTATGCATGGACAAACTGGGAATGAAACAAAACCACTCCAGCTTTAACAGTGGATGAAACAGTGTTGAAGTTGGAGCAGTTTTGCTACATTGGTATAATTCCCAGCTTATCCAGACATAACATTTAGAATGTAACAGCTGCTGCCCTTTTGAAATGGCTCCAAATGTGTCTATAGGCAGAATGAAGATGTAATACTAGTATTAAACTGGCATAAGTTGTCCTGATATAACTGATACGCCTATCTTCTCTTATACTGGTATAAATGGAGCTAACCTACCATAATTTTCAAACTGTTTCATTTGGGTTTAAAGTTACAGAAGCTTATCACACTTATGCTAGTATAGGAGCCATGAAAGTTAAATTGGAATAACTGAAGCGTGTTCTCAGTTGGCATGTTCCTCTTTCTCTTTTAAAACAGTTTAAAGTGACATCTGTCCACAACCATTAACCATAAGCTACCAAAAGGAAAGAAACACCCCGAGAAGAGGGAATAATTGATTTCTGAGGATGTACTGATAAAGAATTTATGTGGGTGTCCCATTTTACATGGGTGATAAAGGACTTAGGTTATCTTTTGTCCCCCAGTTGTTTATTTCCTGGCTTATGTTAGGTTTTGTCACAATGTTGATTCACATCATGTAATTTTTTGGCAAAATTTTGCTCCCAATATAACACTATCAAAGTTCTATTGTGGCTTCAGCAGCATTGGATCCATTAAGGCATCCATTAACCAAGAATTGAATTTTAAACTGCATGAGTTTACAGTGATACACAGCACAAAGTATTGTGCAGTAGCATTTGTAATCTAAAGATAAATTGGTGTACAGGAGCTTTGGAAATGCACAATCCAAGGAGATAAAATGGGCTCTTAAATGATGATTAAGACTTTGAAGATCCGATTTTCTAAAGGATTCACTTTTATTTTTTCTTTGTGCCCTTTGATGTCAAATCATTAGGAACTGATTTCAATGGGAGAAAGTAAGGCTGGTGCACGAGTGCTTTTGAAAAGTCCCACCTTGAATGATTTGGAAAGTTCTAGCTGGCTGCTTACATATGATCCTTTGTAGCAAAATCCCCAATAAGAGCGCGTCCAGATGAGCATGCACGTTTGTTTCCCCAGGGACAAGTAGTAGCAGCACAACTAGTGATGCACCTGGGGAGGAACAACCGGCACCATACCTACAGGTTAGGGAACTCCCCTCTTGTCAGCACGGAGGTGGAAAAGGATCTTGGAGTCATCATTGACTCCAAAATGAACATGGGTTGGCAGTGTGGGGAGGCAGTTAGGAAGGCCAACCGTACCTTGTCATGCATCCACAGATGCATCTCGAGCAGGTCCAGAGAGGTGATCCTCCCCCTCTATGCGGCACTGGTCAGGCCGCAGTTGGAGTACTGCATCCAGTTCTGGGCGCCGCACTTCAAGAGGGATGTGGACAGCATCGAGAGGGTCCAGAGGAGGGCCACTCGCATGATCAGGGGACTGCAGGGCAGGCCCTATGAGGAGAGACTATGGGACCTGAACCTGTTCAGCCTCCACAAGAGAAGGCTGAGGGGGGATCTTGTGGCCTGTTACAAACTGGTCAGGGGGGATCAGAAGGCATTGGGGGAGTCACTGTTCCCCCGAGCACAGCCAGGAGTGACCAGGAACAACGGTCACAAGCTAGCAGAGGGTAGATTTAGGTTAGACATCAGAAGGCGCTATTTCACGGTCAGGGCGGCTAGGGTCTGGAACCAACTTCCAAGGGAGGTGGTGCAGGCTCCTACCCTGGGGGTTTTTAAGAAAAGGTTAGATGAACACCTTGCTGGGGTCGTTTAACCCCAGTACTCTTTCCTGCCATGGCAGGGGGTCGGACTACATGATCTTCTCAGGTCCCTTCCGACCCTAGAAACTATGAAACTATGTACCACTGCAATTTGTCCCCAGGAACGCCCATGTATGAGCATTCTGATGCACTGCATATTGCTCCTGATGAGGTAGGGGAAGTTGGAGCTAGCACTTGGGCTGGCCCCAGCAGCCTTCCCTGGAGTCCTGGGGTCCTCCCGGGGCTGTGGTGGTGGTGATCTGGGTGCGCAGAGGCTAGCTGGCAGCTGGAGTGTGGCTCTGGATGGTGAGGCTCTGGTTTCAGGTGGTGCATGCTGCAGCCACATGTGATACTCTGCTTTTTTTTTTTAAACCATTTTTTTTTAGATATTGGGATTTCCCAGTATCTAATTTTGGCTCTGTGCTGCAAATATGCAGCGTGGAGAACGATTTGACATGTGCCACATGCATTTTGTGGTGCCTGAAAGGCCTTTGAGGCACTGCAAAGTGCACATGAGCACTCATCTGGACGCATCCTGCAGGGATATCCTTATTAGAAATTGGATCATTTCCTATTATCTTTGCCCCACTTCTCCTTCCCTTCTATTGGCTGTTATGCACATTGGTGGATGTCCTGTCTTAAATTACTCCAGTAATAAATTTATGTCTTGTCTTAGTCTCACGTACTGAGAGCTTCATCCATGAAGTCAACAGGACAACTTGCATGGATATTGTTAATCATTTCTATAAATACGTAAGATTCATTGTTTAGACTGTAAATTCCTTAAGGAAAGGACTGTATTTTTCCATGTGTTTGCATAACACCTAGTAATAAGATCCCTGGCCTTGACTATTGACTTAGGAACTATTGGGTGCATCTACACATGCGCTTTAATGTGCATTAGCCTATTTTAATGCACATTAAAGCATCACAAAAAAACCATGTGCTTCACACTAAAATAGGCTAATGAGTCTTTTTTCATTACTTCACAAAGGAAGTCCTAAATGTAATGCTCATTAGCAAAAACACATTAATGACTGTGTACATGTACCAACTGAGAAGCAAATAATAATAAGGATGAAATAATAATAATAATGAAATAAAGAAGTTCTAATATGTGCAGGAACAGAATCTGCTTATATTATCATTGCAGAATTGAAAGCTACAGATTAATCAGTTGCGTTACTGGAAATGTAGAGTGGGCAGGAACTTTTTCTTAACGATGCTAGTTGTCCACTTACTTGGTTTTCTTTCAGTGTTATCTGTCCCTGTTCCTTGCATCCAATAAATGTTCGGACACACTTGTAAATCCTTTCATCTCGTTGCACTCTCTGAACAAAATTCGCAGGGAAAAATCCAGTTCGGTCCTCAATTTTCCCCTGGAGCAATGATAAAGAAAAGAATGACTTTAATACTTCGTGTAAATAGTGTTCTACTTTTAAAAGGTTATAAAGGATTTAGGGGTGTTGGTTGTAGCTGTGTTGGTCTAAGGACATAGGCAGACAAGATTCTTTGGGTAAATTTGATATCTTTTATTAGACCAACTAAAATAGTTGGAAAAAATCTTCTTTGCAAGCTTTTGTGTACAAACACCCTTCTTCAGGCAGGGGATGTGTCTGCAGTTGTTTTGTGCTCTTCTTGGATGTGATAGAATAGAAGCCAGAGGTC
>NW_017729006.1:23361685-23392409 GCF_001723915.1 Gavialis gangeticus | reverse complement strand
TCCAGGATCAAACATTGCCTCATGTCCACTATAAAATGTGGCAATGGCGTCACACACTTTTTTGCATGGTGGGGAATGGGAATGTAGACCTGGTGTTAAGATCTAATAATCTTATCACCAGGACTACATCCCCCCCGCTCCCCAGCCTAATAAACGATAAAGGATTTAGTGCCTACCTTCCACCAGTCTTCATTAGAGTCCTCCAGAAGTGTGATCATATCACCTGGTCTGTACCAAGAAAAGGAAATTTTGATTAATTTTGTCTCTGTGATAGTACTCTGCATTCTTAGGTATGTTTACTCAGAGCAATACTGTGTTATGCAGAGATCCTGTTGTTGCCTCCAAGGTGTTTTGTAGCCTACAGATACCCCACATTAGGCATAAACATGCTGGCTCGCGTACCAGGGTTTAGATGAGTATGTCTACACTGTGTTACCAGTGTGCCAATTAAGCACCCCGCTTGAGTAGGCCTAACACACCCACTTCTGCTTGCATGCACCAAACCCAAAAACGAGGCAGTGAAGCTGCTTTGGGGGTGCCTCCTGCCACTGCTCTCAAAATCTCTGTGTCTTGTGTATCTGAGATGGTTAATAGGGAGCACCCCGGAAGGGTACACATTCACACATTTTGGCAGAGAACTACCAGCTCTACATACATTAACTTCAGAACTGACCAAACACAGTTAGTTAACCCACGGGCAAACTATGCTAATGTGGCTTTGCTGAGTCTAGTTCCAGAGCCAGTGTGCCAGGCTAGCTTAGGTGTCTCTGCAGCGAGCTGCCTCACATCATGTAAACACACCTTTCATGTGTGGCCATTATACCCGAGTAATCTCTACATGTGGATCCAGGAAGTGAAAGTTAAATTCTTCTCTCTCAGTTGTAAAACTGCACATCCCACTGAAGCTCAGGGATTTAGATCATTAAAAATGATTGCAAAATTTGTCCCACTGAGTTCTCGTTGACATTTTGATGCCAAGGTAAGGTGATTAGGTCCCAATTGGCCCTATTGATATGCGCAAAAGCTGTAATAATTTCTAGCCTGCAGCTGAACAGAGGCAAAAACACCAGCCACACTGGCCAAGAATAAACTTTGTGGAGTAGTGCTGATTAACATCCCCTCAGGATTTGGTCCTGTGTGTTTTTCATGACAGTCTAAGTTAGGGACAGAATGGCTGGACACTATGCATAAGGGGAGGAAATGAGGAAAAATTTTGTATCACAAGCACAGTATCTCTCCCTGGCACAGGGAAGCGAGAGGGATGGTGTGGCCTTTGCCTCTGTGTATGCTGGCCAGAGAGCCATAGAGAGATGAAGCCTGCATTGGAAGGATTGAGAGGGTGTGATCTCATTTCTTCCCTATTCCATTTCTGTCATTTATATATGTGTGTGGTGAAAGAGAGGATTCCTGCATTCCCCCGAGTGGAGGGATGACAATAGTGCCCACTTAATGTGTAGCTAACACTAGGCACAGGAACAGCTCTTTCAACCCACCCAACTAGTGCATCCAGGCTAGAAGTAACCCTCATGCATTGTTCAGGGATCAATTATTCATGAAAGGCATTTGTATACGTGTGCCGCAGCGGCTTTGAAAAGTGCCTGGCGTTATGGCGCAGGCAGTTGTATAAGTGGTGAAACATGCAGCGGTGCACTTTTGAACTAAAACACATTGGAGGTGCTTTAGTTCAAAAGTGCGCCACCACCATTTTCTCAGTGCTGATGTGCATTTCAGCACTTATGCAACTGCCCGTGTCACAGTGCAGTTGGCATCAGCTTGTGTGAGGAGCAAGCTTGATTAGTCGAGTTTGCTCTGAAGCGATGGATCTCCGGTGCATTGTGGGACAAAAATGTATGTGTATAAATGCCCCAAATGTCTAGCTCCTGCTCCCATGTGACAATGGGAGTTTTGCCACATACTATCATAGGGGCAGTCATGGGCTGTAAAGGTGATGGTGATACAGTGAGCCAAATGTCACCATTCCTCTGCAATTAAAACCTCATTTCTGAGTTTAGAATTCACCCAAAGCTTTCCCTTTGTGCCTATAGGGCAGGCAGGCATGCTGCAACATCATCCCCTGCCCTGGTAGTTGCCTGCTGCTGGGGCCCAACTCCGATCTCAGAGCCAGGGCTCAGACACTGTCCACTGCCCCAGCAGCAGGCAGCTGTCAGCCCCCGCTCTAGTCTCAGAGCTGCAACTGGGACGCTGTCCCCTGCCCCAGAAGCAGGCAGCTGCCTGCCCCAGCTCCCGTCCCCCCAGAAGCATGTGTAAAAATGCCCACATAGTCTATGGATTAGAGCAGTTTCTATCCAGTGAAAGGGGAGGGAATTGGACTTCTGTCTTTCATGTCTTGCGTGAGCCCTCTTGCCACTGGAGAGTTACTGCTTAAAAGGAATTCAAGTCACACCCCCTTTTTGGTAAGGTATGGCAGGTGCACACACCTCATTTTATGCGGGGGGTCAATTTAGTTTGGACATATATATCCTCTGCAGTCCAGACATAGGGGTCTATGCTTCAGAAGTTACCAAGATGCTTAACATTAGACACTTAACTCTAGGGCTCTAGAATTCAGAGATTTTCAAAGCAGTCTATAATGCAGGTACTAAAATGCTCAATGTAGTGACAGCTGGGTCTTTTTGTGGATGTAGCCCTATGTGCCCTATTGATTGAAATGAAAAACAGGATGTGTGATGATAACAAACATCGTTATCTATAGCTATTTAGTAGTCACTGGGAGCATCTACATGAGAAGCCGTAATGCACAGTAGCCTAGTCTACTGCGCATTAGACTAATACGGCAAAAATTGTGCTAATATGCAGTAGAATTAGTCTACTGTGCATTAAGCATCACAAAAAACCCCAATCTTTTCTACTGCGCATTAGCATGAGCTACTGCACCTTTATGTAGTACCTCATAGTAGAGGTTCTAAACTTAATGCACAGTAGCAAAGGTGCATTAATGCACATGCAGATGCACCAAATGTGATTTTAGTCTACTTCCGCTTTGACTTTTGGCCATCAAATAAAATCTACTACTATAAACAAGTTGCATTGCTTTCAACTTTATTTGGCAGCTCACTAGAGAGGGCAGGGGAGTCCTATTTTATCAACCATCAGACACAGTGCAAGACACAACTCTTTCTCCAATTGGGAGGGAGTGAATGGACTCTGCAGGGAATCTTAATTATGTTCTCAGCCCCTGGGTTATTGTGTATGCTTGGGGAAGGTGGCTACAAAGTATTTTTAAAATGTTGCCCTCTTTAATGGAATGAATGTGCAAACCAAAAGGCATAAATCAATAAAATAATTCAACATGGGTGTCCTAAATACTGGGTGTATTTACACATGTGATTAATATGCTGGGTAACCTTGTGATGAAGCACCCTTGTGCCTCAGCTAGCCCCACCATTGCATATGGAGCCAGGTCAGAGCATCCATGGGTTGGCAGGCTTATTCCTTGGTTCCCTTGTCAACCCAGAGCTGCTCCAACTGGGCTTCATATGCTGCAGGGACAGGGATAGAGACTGGAAGGGAATATGGCTGGCTGAGGCAAGAGGGTACTTCAGCACAGGAGCTGTTCATGCCTCAGCCTGCTGCCCCCAGCATGTAGAACCTGGTGAGAGCAGCCTTGGGCTGATGTGTTGACCCCCACATCCCCTGCCAGCCCAGGTTGCTTTGACCAGGCTTCACATGCTGCAGATGGTCTGGCTGGGGTACAAGGTGATTCAACATGGACAATTCCTGCTGGCTAGCCCTGCACTGAAGCACTTTCATGCCCCAGATAGCCCTGTCACCATCTACACATGCGCAGCAGTGCAAAAAACCAAAAAACCAATGTCACTTGTGTGTAGCCAGACTACCCTGTGGTGGTTTTTATTAGTCTACTGAGACCTAATAGGGCTGCACGTGTAGACGGTAACATTTTACTGCAGAGCTATTAGTCAGCTTTGCAGTAAACAACTTGTGTAGATGCGCCCACAGAGTGGCTAATAAATGGGGTTCTTTATTCCTACAAAATGTCATTTTATTATTCTACGTTTTGTTGTCTAAAAAAGTTCTCATACCCAGAACAAAACAAGTGTGGAAATATGGCAGCTACGCATAAAGGTCGAAGAGCCTGTCATTTTTGCTTTGCTTTCCACCCACTCCGTCTTGAGCAAGAAAAGGGCACAGCTGGAAACTGGGAAATGAGCTTTCCAAGAGAGATGGGCTGAAGAGTGAGACTTCTCTCCCGTGACTTTTTAAGCATGTCATATTTGAGTCACCATCCTACTCCTTTGACCCTGGGTAAATAATGAAGTGAGCTGACATATTTCATAAACTGTGCTCAAAAAAGACAGCATTCCTAAAACCTGTTGAAGTCCCTGCAATCATCTACTACATGATGAGTAGTTTGAACCAGAGTTTGTTGAAGTCAGTTGAAGGATTGTTATTGGTTTCAATGGGCTTTAAAGCCCTATGGTGCTAGGGATGGCAGCTCTGCTGCAAAAATGCAGTGAAAAGAAGTGCAGGAAAGATATTGAAATAGGCCATGTTGCAAATGAAGCCAAGAACACATCTATTTATGTGAAAATAGTGTAGCTGCTATCCAGTCTCTTGAAATCCTCACCATTCCCCTTTTCTAAGGCAAAATCTCAAGGGGGAGTAAAATCAAATAGCAGTAGTATTGCTTCTGATTGACTGGATAACCCAAACAATCCTAAAGCTAACTAAGTTTCAGTTTTTAGCTGCTGAAAAAAAATTATCTTAAGCCAATTTTTCAAAATTGGTTTTCCAATAAAAAGGTAAAAAATTGTCAAGGACACCAGACCATTTCTACAAGAAAATTTATTTAGTAGAAAATCCAGTTTTCCTTTGGAAAAAAAAAAGTGTTGGATAGACAATTTTCAATAAGCCATAATCATCATCCTACTTATTTATTTGGATTGACATAGGCATACACACACACACACACACACACACAGGCCCATGCACTCCAAGTGCACACACATTCTGCCAGAACGGGAGACATTTCCTTGCTTAATGCTTCCAGAAAAGAAGACTTGCTGAAACCTGAGTCCTCCCCTGTCCTGCTAAAGGCCAGAAGCATTGGAAAAGGAGGCTGTAGTAAATGGAGATTCTGAAAATTATAGTGTCTCTCCTGCTAAATGTAGTAGAAAAGAAAGAGAGAAAGTAATGGGATATAAGGATGTTCACAAGTCCAAGTGCACCAAGGAAAAGGAGAAGTGCCTGAAAGTGTTGGGAAAAAGATCCTGAGTGTAATTTTTAAAAGATCATTAGGCATTTAGACTTAGTGTCTCAAATGGATTGATGTGCCTCAGGAGTAAATGGGGAATTAGAGGGAATTAGCTAGTGCACTATAAAATTGGACTCTAACTTGCTGTTCATTTTCTTTTTAGTACAGACAAGCTGAAGAATACCCTTGTGAGAGGTAACTTATTCTATTTTGAAAATGCAGAAAGGTTTCTTGCAGTTAGCATGCAACAAGATTGTCCACTCAGGGAGTTAATACAGAAAAGTGAGTGCACTTGTAAATTCACACCCTAACTTGCTGCAGACTAATTTCTCTACGTAGATAAGCCCAAGTCCCAGTGTTTTTTACTGGGCTTTGGCTTCCAGTTGGATAATTTACCTCTGATACCTGATGTCTTATTTTTAATGGTAGGAAGACAGAAAGGACACATAATTAAATAACCATGAGAATATTTTTTTCTGACTGTTACCATGAAAAAAAATGCAGAACAAAAACTAAAATTAAAAGAAAAGTACAATGGTAACTTATGTTGGCAGAACTCTTGATTTTCATGGGTCAAGTCAATATATAAATATGTCAGTTCTTTACCTCATCTCCAAGTCTTCATTCTCTTGTGGTACAAATTTGTACAAGGCAACGAAGGTGTTCATTTGTAACATGTTTTTGAAAAGTGGTCCCTTTAAGAAAAAAGAAATGAGACAACGTAAGAATAAGGTGCCATAACTGCTGTATCTTAAAGAGATCTGGGACTGAGAGAGAACATTTGACTCCATATTGGAACTTTAACATTGAAATTTCAGTCCCAGATTTTGGTTCATCCCACTACACTAATACAGGTCTGAGGGAATTAAACACTTTTAGGGAAATTGATTTGGATATATAGTTGGCTATAAATCCAATATATGTATAAATGGGTTCTAAGGTTTGCAATAACTAGACTTTAGAACCAGACATTCAGATCATGACAGAGATGATTCAGACCTTCATTCTCCAGAGGTAGATAAAGAAACATCAGTGTAATTTAGTGTGTGTAGGTTGTTAGGGAGAGATTTTAAAAACAAATGTGCTGCCTGTTCTGTGTGATGTCTGCATGCAGTGCGCCCTGCAGTGCATTGCTGCCATTATACAATGTTTGTAAATGACAAAATGACAAAGTGTTTATTATGCACAGTCCAGGATAGAAGTGTTATAAAATCATGCAACAGAGCTCATGTGGCAACCATCAGTTCCTCCTGGATCATGGTGTATGTATGAGGGCCACCCAGACCTTCAATGCACATGCCTGGGCAAGAATTTTTGGAGGAGGAAGCTGTCCAGACCTTTTACTTTGCCCTTAGCCCACTGAGACAGACTCCAAAGACCAGATCAGATGTGGTGTACCTCCATGGCCATAGTTGTATAAGTGTCTAGGAATTGAGCCCAGGTCTCTTGTGTGGTAGGCAAGGATTCTATCACTGAACCACAGAGGATGCTGAACAAAGCTCAAGAGATGGGGATATGTGGTCTTTCCTTAACTCATGTAACTGCCCAGAACTTTAAAGAAAGGAAATTGACTCCTCTTTGTATTACTTCTGTCTCTATTGGCACTTCCACAAGGATCTAGTGAGAATCTGGGCTAAAAGGGACTGGAGAAAGGCAATGGATCTTTTCCAAATGTCTTTTCCAATGTCTTTTTCAGTAGTTACAGCTGTAAGATTGCATTATTTGACTAAAATCTACACTGCTTGGGTTTACTGTTAGACTCTTTGTGTATAACAATATCAGTTTATAACAGACTCACCCAAGTTCTTCTCTATTAGAAATAAACCTCTTAAATCAATTTGCATGTTCAATATACTCTCATTAATTCCTTGCCTGTACTGGGGAGTTTGTTCTTTTTGGTTCTTCTCCAAAGTGTTCTGTGCCATTTTCTGAGTATGTAAACACTGAAATAAAACAAACACATGAAAAACTGGTAATAGCTGAAGGCTTAACATCATTTGGCTTATCCTTATACTCCTACTCTGACTTTTCACTCCATCTCTCAGTCATGTTCTTTTTACATGAATCAGTCATTTTCATTGCTTTAACATCTACAGGACCCAACAAAAATTAAGGCCCATTGGCTATTGTGATGAATCATTTGGGATGGGTCTTCCATGGTGAGGCTATTGTGCTGCCCCACGCACAACCAGCAGGGCAGACAGTAATGAACTGTCTACACAATAATATCACAATCACACTTATCATCTTACTCCAGTTGTTTCCTGAGTTGATTAGTACCTTTGTTTCACCCAGATCACCTGCTGACTTTGATGGCATTAGCCCACCGATTGGATTTTCTCCCTATGTTGTAAAAACTGCTATCTGATTTTTAGAGAATGATGTATCTCAGTTCTCAGCAAAGCTTGAACATTATTTTAAAAGTTAGAATCCATCAACTGTTATGACCCTAAAGCCCTCTGAAAAGTTTAGGACCACAGTTTACTTGTTTACTTTCTAACAACAGTTCAGAAGTCTCCAAAGAACCAGTTTTTAATAGAAGACTAAATACTTAGTGCAGGGGTCTGCAAGCTATGTGAGATGTGATCAGACCTGGGGTGCTGAGCAGCAGCAGGGGGATTGGCAGCACTTGGCAGCATTCTGCAACAGGGGTATCAATGGCACGTGGTAAGCAGGGTACCAGAATGGGACTCTTTTGGTGAGTCTGTGCTGTCCAGCTGCAGCTGCTGCTCTGAATGGCAAGGGTGAATGGTGACAGCATCCGCAAGAGATGTACACGCCGGGTTTGGGAAATGCTGGCCTAAGGCAACATTTGGTGGCACATGGTGGTAGGAGGATGGCAAGGGAAGTGTTTGGGTTACAAGCAGCAGCCCACCTCCCAGCTGAGCCACAGTACTTTGTATAACATTGCTTGTATCATTATTTGTATTACGAACTATTTTCATAATATTGCTGCTCCCCCTTCTAGTGTATTTTTCTCTCATTTTTCTAAGATGTAGATTAAAGAAAATAGAAGCTAAGGAACTGCTGAACTTCTGCTGAATCTTTCTCACTCTTCCCTATTGCATTTCTCATTGTGAACTGAAAGCCAGACAAGAATCTGTCTTTAAGAAAAGTCTTCCCCAAGATTTAGGTTGTAAATCTATTTTTGGAGACAAAATTGTATTTTTAGACACTGAGAAAATAGTGTTAATTGCTTGAATAGGAGGGATGAAATGTCAGGTGCACAGACTGGACAGGAAAAAGAGGGACATTAATTAGTACAAACACAGCCAGTAAAGGTGTGGATGATCCTGATAAAATTTCAGTCAGTTCTAGTCACAGTGTTCAAAGATGTTTGAACACAAACTGGATGTAATCTTGTATCTTGAATACTTGAGCTGAAAACACCCCAGTTCTATTTACCTGGTTCAAGCAATGCTAATTTTGACACCTCTCTGAATTGTTTGTCCAGCCCCACAGTAAATAGAGTGAATCTACAAATTGTGGAGGAACTGAGGAGCTGATCCATTGATTTTTCAACAGTAATGAATTTACACCTGTGTCACAGTGTATAATGCCACTATTGTGACCTGCTAATGTTTTACAACCAATTGGCAGAGCTGTAAATAACTATACAAGATACAAGGCAGGATAAAGGTCAGCTCACAGTTTGTTTGGACATACTAGGAGATGAAAATTGTTTTCCATATGAATTTTTATTTTCTGGATATTGAGGGGAAGGAGTCATGAAAAAAGGGGTTAAATAAAAAAAGTCCTGGTGAATAATGTGTGGAGTAATAGTGAACGTTTTTTACATCTATTGTGCATTTCTATAGAGGATGTTAAGATGCTCTGCAAGCTACTAGACTGTGGTTTTGATCTGAAAATACACCACATGAATATGGTACTTTCTAGTTCATCAGATCAGCTTCCTTTGTGTATTCAGGGTAATTTCTGCTGGACTTACAGTGACAAAAATAAAACTTAACTAGTAGCTTTGGGCCCTGGTAGCCATGTAGAATAAACATTGCCAAGAGCTAGTAAGCTACATTGTATTCTTGGCCTATCAGCAGAAAATTCTTCTTGGCATGTTTCTTTCCCCTTACATCTGAAGTGGTGACACCTGCACAAACTGCCTGTTGGCAGTGGGGTCATGCAGGTGTCACTAAGATTGTAATTTGTCTTTCAAAACTTTTATCACTAGTGGTGATTCACACAAAGGAAAGAACATAATTGACTCTCAGAGGCCATGCTGAGTTTACAGGGCTGGATGTTACAAAATTCATCTTTTTATATGCAAATGGAGAACTGTTGTTACTGTAGGTACATTAGCATGAACGATAATAAATAAATGTTCCTTTGCAATTATTAGAATAAATCTTTAGAAGGGAATAAACCAGCCGGCTAGACTTATTTATATAGTACTTCTGTAGCTGTTATTCTAAAAATTCCATCTACTGGATTTTTTTTTTTAAAGGAAATCAGGCTTGCCAGGGAAAGCAAAGCCCAATGGACCTGTTTCATCAGAGTTACTGGAGCTTTACATAACAGCAACTCCAGATAGAATCACTGCATATCACTTTAAGCCTGGAGGAAAAAGGTAGATCACAAGAACATTTTAAAATAACTTCATTACACTCTTAATCTTTATTTGGTTCTTTCTCTTAGATTATTACCTGAGATGCACAAACACTAAAGGACAAAGAAACTATGAGGACTTTTTTCCCATACACTCTAGAAATTCATCTGTTTTCATATTTGTTTGCAGTAGGAGAAGCACGAAAACCATGTGGGAACTCTGGGAGCATGAAAAGAGTTTTGCCATTTCATTTTGTCATTTGGTTTGTGCAAGCAGCCTGGGCAGTTTATGCTGCATAATTTATACACTGAGCAGTTGAAAGATGGATTGTAAAGGAAGTCACTACTGATCAAAGGAATCATTAATGTGCCACGGACGTTGTTGAGAGGTTGGACACATGTTGAGTTCTCTAAACTTGTTTCTTTCAGCAAGTTTATTGAATGCATCCAAGTCACATAGATCCCATAGGAAAAAATTCTGGGCTCAAAACAAAGGTGGTAAGGTATGTAAAGAAAAATCGAGTGAAAAACTTAAGGTGACAAATTTAAACTCAGGTAGGATGGATTATTAACCACTGGCCAATAGTTGCACTTCTAAAGTTTATTTACACTTCCAAATCATCAAGTAAGTAGCATCTGGAGGTGTGTGCCAATGGAAAGACGACCTTAAATTGACAACAAGGAAAAGAACTGAACACTGAGAAGAGGAGTGAAACAGTGAGACTAAGTAATAGAAGAGAGGCTCAGAAGAAGGTTAAAATGGGGGAAGGAAGGGATTTTGAAGTTACCACCTCACTAATATTAAAATTATCAGGCCAATGGAGTGAAACATTTGTATGGGAGTGAAGGGGTCTGTGGTATGTTTTTGCAGTGTACATTCTGACTGCATATGCAGTTTTGGAATAATTCTCTGGTGAAAACAGCAAGCAACTCCAGTTCTTCCAGCCTGAAGTTTTATTGGGCACACTAAAGTTCTTTCTTCCATCACCACAACTGGACTTGGGCACTGCAAAATTAACTACTCAATGCATTACGCTCATGGCTAAGGCATATTCACTGCATGCTGTGTGTTCATAATCACTGGGCAGCAGTCATAAACACACATTGTAACAATTATACATATTATTGTTATAATGAAATCATATTACATGCAGCCTCCAAAGGGACAAAGGGTTGGACCTATTTGTATTATTTACAATTTGTATTCCTGGAGCACCTGGAGGTTTTTCGTAGATTCATAGATTGTAAGACTGGAAGGGACCTTGGAAGATCATCGGGTCTAGCTCCCTGCACCAAGCAGGGAAGATAACTGGGGGTCAGGTGACCCCAGCAAGGTGACTGTCTAGTCTCCTCTTGAAGATTTCCAGGGTAGGTGATTGCACCACCTCTGGAGGGAGCTTATTTCACAGTCTGGAAATCCTGACCGTGAAGAAGTTTTTCCTAATGTTGAGCCTGAATTGATCTTCCAGGAGTTTGTGGCCATTACTCCTGGTTTTCCCCTCGAGTGCCCTGGTGAATAGTTGCTCACCAAGCCCTTGATGTACTCCCCTAGTGTAGTGGTAAGCCACTACCAGGTCCCATCTCAGCCTTTTTTTCCTCAGGCTGAAGAGTCCCACATCCCTCAGGCTTTCCTCGTATGGCTTGCTTTTTAAGACTCTGATCATACGGGTGGCTCTTCTTTGGACTCTCTCAACCTTGTCCACGTCCTTGTTAATGTGTGGTGCCGAGAACTGGACACAGTACTCCAGTGGTGGTCTCACCAGTGCTGAGTAGAGTGGAAGAAGCACCTCCTTGGTTTTGCTGGAGATGCATCGATTGATGCATGCCAGAGTATTATTTGCCCAACTAGCATTGCACTGCCGGCTCATATTTATACTGTGGTCTTTTATTACCCCCAGGGCCCTTTCATTTGTGGTGCTAGTCAGTTTGGTGCCACCAAGCCTGTAAGTGTGTCGGGGGTTGCTCATTCCCAGGTGGAGCATTTTATATTTCTTGACATTGAACTTCATCAGATTCCCATCCACCCAACGTGCCAGCCTGTCCAGGTCCGCCTGTATCTGTAGCCTATCTTCAAAGGTGACCACGCTTTCCCATAACTTGGTGTCATCCACGAACTTGGTGAGTGAGCTCTTCACACCCACAACCAAAACTGAGGCACATGGTGACTGGAACTAATTATAAATATGAGTACTACATAGTGTGCCCTAAGAAACTATAGGCTAAGCAAACAAGAGGGACAAAGGTATTAATAAAATGCCACAGTAAGTTCGAGGGAGAGGAAGGACGTGAACCCAGATGTGTTGAGTCCCTACTTGATTTCAAGTAGGGACTCAAGAAAATCAGTCTTTATAGATTCTAAGGCTTTGAAGAATTAACCCACGTTGGTAAAGAACACCTTTCAAATTCCTCCCTTTCACTCTTTGGCCAAATTACCCCCCAAATCAGAATATGCCATAAGGAAAAGCTGCAGCAGTTCACATTGATTGCTCATGCTACTCCATCACTTTTGTGCATCTGCAAATGCTGGAATGTCCTGCACTCACCACTGTTGCTGCGTTTCCTGTTTATGTCAAATGTGCCTCCTGAACCATCCGTTTCCTCAGGAACTTCTGCCAGGTCTGAAGTCTATGAGTGAACAAGATGGGATAAGACAGAAAGAGAAGCAGTGAGGCAAAGTGAAATCACATCAGAGCCTTAAGTAAATGCAGAAGCTTGGTATTGAGCATTGTGATGCGTCAAGGGGGGGATCCCCGCCCCAATTTCTGGGCCAACAGAGGGATTGGGGGCACAGGCCTGCAGCCTGGCCAGACCCAATGCCCAGCAGCAGAGGGGTGGGGGGGTGGAGTTGTGGACCCCCAACTGTCAGCCCCCACTTATGCATCACCTACGGTACTGAGAGAAGCGTAAGTCAACCTGAGGTGATTGCTGCTAACATGATATCAAGTGGTGCAGTTCAAGTAGTTAATGGGAGGCAGGAGAAAGCTCAGGATAAATTTCAGCTGTAAATATTCAGTCTTGTGTACAAGATGTACACATAGCACATGTTGTAAGAGTTAACAGAATAGGCATTAATAAGAACTTCTTGATATACAACAATTTTTTCGTGCTTGCAATGGTTGCTTAATTAATTGCAGTTATGCTTTATAAGAATACAAATGATTTTCCATTTATTGAAACATTTACTGTTCAATTATTAATCAAGAATATATTACAAACATTGAACATCAAAGGTGACCTCTATTCCTATGACTCTGGGAAAGGAGTGTCTGGAATGTGGAGCAGTGAGATTAGTCATAGACTCATAGAAATGTAGGGTCAGAAGGGATCCCAGGAGGTTATCTAGTTCTAGTCCAACCCGCTGTGGGATCATTCCTATCCAAGTGTCTTATACAAATCTATTTTCTAACCTGTTAGCAAAACTACAAAGTCAACCCTGACACAACCGCAAGACATAGCACCTTAGTTTGCCACATGTAAAGCAGGGGCCCAAAGGCAGCAAAAGTCCTGTGGCTGCAAAGGTTATTAAAATATCTTCAAAAGATCTGAAGAAGACGGCCATGCCCCCGCTACAGAGGAAGGCAAAAAACAGTCCATACTATTCTGACCTTGGGGTAAAATTCTTTCCTGACTTCATATATGATGATCACCCTGACTCTGAGAGGATGGGGATGATGATCTAGCTAGGAACCTCTGAGTTAGCCCCAGCAGAAGCACTGGAACACCCAGTCAAAATCCCCAGCCTTGACTGCAGCTGCACATACTGCTTTTGAAGAAGGGATAGAAAACCTCCTGACACATAGAGCAGCAGGAGGGGAAAACTTATTCTTTGCTGGCTCCACATGGCAACCAAGAAGCCCAAAAGCATGGGAAATACCCACAGTAGAACATAGGCATAACTCCTGCTAAATAATCTCTGACCAATATCTGTCCAACCTCTTCTTGAACAGCCCTAATGCCTAATGATGGCAAATCTACAACTCCACTGCCTCACAGTTTTTCCTGATATCCAATCTAAACCTACTTTGCTGCAAGTTCAAGTCATTGGTAGTCCATGTCCTACTTTCTTCATCGAGAGAGAAAAGGTGTTTTCCTTCTTCTTTATGGCATTTCTTCAAGTATTTGAAGACTGCTATCATGCTTCATCTAAATTGCCATTTCCAGAGGCTGAACATGCTTATTGCCTTCAATTTCTACTTATGTGGCTTGCCTTCCAAGCTCTTTATTATTTTTATTGCCTGCCTCTGAACCCTCTCTAACTTCTCCCTGTCCTTTTTAAAATGTAGAGCCTAAAATAACTGTACACAGTACTCTAGATCAGGTTTAACCAGTGCCAAGTACAGAGGCACTTTCATGCCCTATGTTTTTCATCTAATGGTTCTATTGATGCGTACCAAAACTGCATTTGCCTTTTATGTAACTGCATCACACTGCAGACTCATTTTGAATCTGTGGACTACCGAGCCACTCGGATCCTTTTCCATAGTGTTGCCATCCAGCCAGGTGTCACCCATTTTGTATTTGTATTTTTGATTATTCTTCCTGAGGTGTAGCACTTGGTATTTGTCAGAACAGAACTTCATCCTTTTAGTTCTAGCCCAGCTTTCCAATCTGTAAAGATTCTTTGGAATAGTGCTCCTGTCCTCCAATGTATTTGCAATCCTTTCCAGTTTTGTAGTCTGCAAACTTGCTCAAGAAACGCTCAATTCCAGCATCCAAACCTTTAATAAAAACATTGAACAACAATGGGCCCAGGACAATCCCCTGCACCTAATTTATTTTAGAGAAGGTATTTAATTGGTATAGTTTCAGGCTTCAAAAGCATATTGTTTAAAGGCCTGATCTTATACGCTTTAGTGAGATGAATAGCAATTTTACATAAGTTTCCTTGCTGGAATAAGGAGATACTCAATACAAAGCTTTCAGAATCTGACCTAAGAAACTTCACTTTCTAAACTCTACCCACCTGTCTACTTTGGAAATTATTTTAAAAACATCTCTCTAAATTGAGTCTAAGATTTTTTCTCATCTGAAAAGCTGTTATCCTTTGTATAGCCTTCTTCATTTCCTAATAACTTTTTATTGAAGTGCTCTTGAACATTTCACCCTACCATTTGATTTCTTACAATGTTTTGCAATTACTGTGTATATACAAGGAAAACAACTGCTTTGCAGGCCTGTACTTACATTGCAAGAAAAAAAGATAGAGCAAAAAGTGCACCCTAGCTATACTTAAAGGTTACCACCAAAGGTATAGAGTGCTTTCAAATGTCCTAGTATTGTTTCCTTTCACTACTGTTTGTAACAAAGCTGTTTGGAGGATGAAAAGCTATATTTGTTCTCTAGCAAAGATGTCCACCCTCTTCAACATCCATACATGTAATGATTGTTTTTGTAGGGTTGTTTATAAATATGGGGCTGTTCACACAGATTGTTTATTAAATTAGAAAAAAAAAACCCAACAGCATTTTCAGGTTCCTGGATTTAAAAACAGATTTATATGGAAATTATAAACATACTATGTAAAAAAAAAATAATATAAATTGACTGACTTGTTCATTGCTTTTAAATGACAAACATGATAGGAGTCTTAGACATGACTTGATCAAGGCATCAATTCAAGACATCTACATTCTGGTTGTGTTGGCAAACACCTCACACAATCATTACAAATGTAGCCTGGAACTATGTGACAAACCTAAGTTAGCAGGGAAGGTTCCTGGACTGCTTGGGCTGGTGTAGGGAAACCAAAGAAAGTAGGGAACTGCATTAACATTTTAAGACTGGAATATCTGAGAAGAGACAGACACTGAATGCATGAGAGTTGTGAGGGGTATGTGATATGTGAGGGACGTGAAAAGCATGGCACCCAGAAGGAGGTACACATTCGCTTATAAAATCCAGGCAGAGAAGAGACCTGTGGGATCTCCTCCTTGCCACCTAAGAACATCTGCAGATCCCCCAGAAGGACTTTCTGCATACCTGGCTGCAAGGAGACACTCTGCCCTCAAGATTACGTAAGATCTATGCAAGGCTTTCTGTTGTCTTTTTGGCTTATTGCATTGTATTTTACATTAGGCTAAGTTGCAGGTGCATCTATATGAGATGCTAAATGCACAGTAGACTTATTCTACTGTGCATTAGCGCATTATGGCAGAAGCTGTGCTAATGCTCAGTAGATTTTGTCTACTGCCCATTAGTATCGCTAAAAGACCATGTGCTGGCACTATTGTGTAGTAGCACCATTGAGTCCATTGGGTTAGTATCTGTTATTACATCTACTAAACTTAATGCATTGTAAAAATGACACATTCACGTATGTGTAGATGTGCCCTGTGTGTGCTATCACTGGGTGTATCTACACGTTCATTAATGCGCTTTTTCTAATGCACATTGAATTTAGTACCTCTAATGTGAGGCACTAAATAAATGTGCATTAGGCTGCCCCAATACATAGTAGCAAAAGCACACTTTTTTTTAGTGATGCTTAATGCGCAGTAGCTTAACTTTACTGCACATTATCATGATTTTTTACACAACATTTTTCGCAAAGTTTATGCAAAGTTTTTCTGTTGTTCTTTGTAGTGTGCTTGAAGTTGCATATTGCTGTGCTCAATAAATGGTCTCTGCAGAGACTGGACTATTCTTGTTTAAACATTTATGAATTCAGTGCCACTACCTGAAGTCTAACATGAAGTCTGGTAACAGTTGGTATTGCTATGCTTTCCTCCCTAAAGGTCTCAAGGGCAGGTTCCTGTTTTGCATCACCTATAAACTTAGCAGCTGCACTAGGCATACCCAAGTACATAATTCAGAACTTCCATTGTGATCATAATGGAACAAAAACCCTCAAGGACCAGGTCTGCAGAGCCATGGGAGGTGAGAAGCAAGAGTAAAATATTCCGTGACCTTTATTTCTATAACTGCTCACTCATTGCTGGCTCACAACCCTATGCCCATTGTTCCAAAGTAAAGGCTTTAAATCAGGAAAATGTATAGTTTCATATAGCTCTCTTGCAGTTTTCTCTATTATCTATGTACTGACATGTGCCGCATAAATCCACTGTCTAACTTCCCAGGAGAAAATGCCACAACAAACTGGCATTCTGTATTTTACACCTACTCCCCACCTTGCTATTATCAAACCTCCAGGGCAAGCTGACTCTGTCTTTATGTTTTCAATGCATGAGTAGTCATTCATAATTTAACATAATGCTTTATTGACCTAGCAGATAATAATTACATTTGAAGAACTGCTGTTCCAGTATAAATTAAATAAGTGAAAGAAAGAGGTGTAGGCACTAAGTAAGAAAGGTGCTAGAATTGTTTTTGGTTTCAAAGGAGGAGGAAAATATTAAGTTTCTTTGAAAATAAAAAGGTACTGAATGAAGGCTATAATGCCTTCATTCAGCTTCTTGAACCTATCATCCTACCCACCTTTGACAAAAGATTGTATGGTCTTGTTTGGATTAGCTTGAGTTTGCCTATTTGAATTAGATTCACATCTTTGTTTAGAAGTTTATCTGTATAAATGAGACTGCCATTTATCTCTGCATTTAAATCTGTGTTTAAGCTGCAGCAAAGTCCTGATTTAAGTCTTGTGATGAACGTGGATACATACAAGCACAATTTTAATGTCAAGTGTATACTGAAACACTTTGCTGAACTGGGGCAAAGTCCTGTGAGATTTTTAGGTTAAACTGAATTTCTCTACGAGGTAAATGTACCCTTTTTCATTGCAGAGGCCCTACCACTATATGAAGATTGTCATTTAACCACCTTGCCGCCTCCTCCATCACCATAACCTTCAACCCTTCTGAGACATCTTCCTTCAGACTTTTTTAATGAGGAGGTGAGCTGGCATCATATAATCAGCCAGCTATTCATGAACAACAGGCAAGTACTTCCTTGGGACCCGCATTCCAGAGGTGCCAATCCTTGAAGTTTTAATTGAAGTCAGTTGAAGTTGTGGACATTCAGCAACTGAGAAAATAATTCCCTAGCTGTACTCACTAGGGACTTAACCATGGGCTGGTTTAGACACCTGTGTATAAAAGTAAGGACATGTGAGCTGCCTCCTTTATCTTCTGAATGAACCATCCATATCAGGGACCCCTGTATCAGTTGGCTGCTACTCTTCCTCCTCTGGGTGGAGCTGCAATTCAACCCCAATTCTTCTTCTGGGCAATACAACTATACCCTGAAACTGAGCAGCACAAATGCAAATATAACAGAAGAGTCCACCTGTTTAATTTCCATTGTTCTTTGTGTCTGGGGTAGATGTTTTTAAAAGCCTGAAATGTAGGCTTTTCTTTTTGGATGGAAAGTCAGCAGTGGTGGCTATAAATGAGTGTGCTGTGGTCTTCCAAAAGGAAAATGAATGATGAAATACAACACTTACAGAATTCCTCTTGGGTGAGTCAGATCCACTTCCAGAGCTGCCCTTCTTGGTTTTCTGTGCCAAAGAAGTTCCAAAGCGGAGGGTTTCATAGACAGGGTCAACCTTATTGCCACAGGCTGCAACAGAAGAGGCAAGACGCAGATAAACTCATGAAAAAATGGGCCCATGACTCACCTTCGCTCTTGAGATGTAATGACACGTACCTTTATGGTGGGAGACAAGAACAACAAACATGGTAGACCCATCACACATGTGCTCAATGAGCATGGAAGGATCCTTCCATCTAGAGGATCTGGAGAAATCAAACTTCAGTGGAAGTGGCTTTTGCTTTCTTGCTGCTCTTTTCAAGGCTATCTTTTTCTGTTAGACACTTCGTTCCTCTCCTATTCCCTAATCCCTCTTTAAAAGAAACTCCCCACTTCATTCCTAACCCTCCTCCACAGCTTTAGTCACAATAAGGCCATCACTCGCATGGAAATGATTCCACTTGTATCCACTTTTCTTGTTAACAGAACTATTGTAACTGTTCTCACATCTTCTTTGGGGACCTTCATGATGCACTGCTCCTCCCTTTGTCCGGCTCTAGTTCCTTCCTTGACCCTCTCCCCACTTCCCACTCCCAGGAGGTTAAAAAAACAGGATGTTGGCAGTTTATGGAGTGATCTTGTAGAAGTTTAGTCCCTCTTTGTGTCTCAGCAGCACATGAGCACTTCTCAAACTTTAAAACAACAAACAAAAGTTTCACTTGAATCAGAAAAAAATGATGCAAAGATAATGTGGCCCTGATCCTACTTTAGCCATCACAGGAGAAGACTCCTGTGCCTATGGCGAGCACAAGCAAAATCAGTGGATGGGTGTGCAGAGGGCCTGTCCACATGGTTATCACTGTAAGATGAAGTTCTTATATGTATATCGTGCCTTTCAAAACACTTTCAGAAATTATAGACCTGATTCTGGTCTCATTGACATTGATATAAATGGAGATAAAATGGTTAAAAGTCAATAAATTTATACTGGCAAAACAGAGACCTGGGTTCAAGACCTATAGAATATACAGCAAGGGTTACCAACCTGTGACATGCAGGCTAGAATTGGCCCAAAAAGAAATCCAGTGTAGCATGAGGGATCAGTGTGACAGCTACACTGTGCCAGCTGCCCATCCAATCTGAAATGCTCCCCTCCACTGTACAGCCTGTCACTCCACAGCATCTGAGATGACCCTTGCTGCAGGTAGGGTCAGGAATCTGGCAGCTGGCTGCTCAGAGGAGGAGGAGAGGCAGAGACTTCTGGCCTGCAGCAATGACTGGAATACAAGTTCCAGCTGACACTAGCTAAAGGTTGTGGACCCTTGATATACAACATCACTGCAATGCAACACCCCTGGGGGATAGGGCGATAACCAGTTAGAATACAGCACAACAGTACAATATAGGGAAAGGGAAAGAGAAAGGGAAATGTTGGCTTAGAACTGGAAAACTGAACTCTTATGAAAAGGCCAGGGGATCTTTAACGTTACATAGACCAAAACAGCAAAACGCTTAGTACATCAGCTGTTCTTAGATGTAGAAGTTACTTAATTTAGTGTACAGCTTCTGTGCTGTCCATTTCTATTGGTCGAATTAGTCATGTGGAGAGTTTTGTTCACCCTCCCCAATTGCATACTTTTTATTTCAATATTTAATGTAACTTTAATTTAATTTTTTACTCTGGTTCAATCAAAAGCTTAAGTATTTGAACAAATGATAGAAATATATAATATGTGGAAAGCAAAGATGTGAAAAGAAGGTGCATAAGAAAGGAAGCATAATTATTCATTCAAATGCCTGATCAAGCCAATGTATAGCATTGCTCTCTGGCATTTTAACATACATAACTCCCATACTTCTTCTCAGCTCAAACCTGCACTGCGGCAGTACACAACCTGCTCTTCTTTTGAATTCCTGCTTTGAGCTCAAATGTTGGTTACAATAAATGTGACAGCAGTTATTTAGATTGTGGGTTCAGATAAACCAGTTCACTACATTTTTTTTTTACATTTGTGTTCTGCTTCTCTGAGATGGCAGAAGAACATCTGGTCACCCATACAGAAAGAAGCAGGAAAAGTAGTTGAGAGTAGATATTACTGTGGAGAATAAATCCAAGTCTCTGTTGTGCTGTTGCAAAGCACAGCTAAAGGAAGAGTAAAATAAAAAGCAATCAAGACTCACCAATAGGCATCACTTCTTTGATACAGCCAAACTGTTCATGAATGAGCAGTGGGGAACTGTAGTAACGTCGAAATCCCTTTGGCTAGAGTGAAACAGAGAAACATGTGATGTGCGTCACTGACATGATTGATGTAGCAACACAGAGTGACAGAAATGTTGTCAGCTGTTCTGCTAGTGGTATAACCCTATTTCTCACTGAAAACTGTGAAGAGGAGGAACACAGTATCTTATAGGCCCTAATGAATCACTGCAGGGTGCACACAACAGGGATTTTTTTTTTGCCTCCTAGAAACAACTCATTTCTGTCTCTTAATATTAACTTGAAGGATGGCTGTCAGTGTAGGATTGTGGGATCCAATTTTAGCTTCAGCTTTCACAAACCTACTGTTAATTAGTGAAAAAGTAATTATAGCAGAAATGCTGAATTATAAAAGAGAACATTCTTGCTCCACAAATTAAAGGCTCCACACATTATTGCTTTTCTAATGACCTTCTGTTTTAGTCTTTACCCCTTCCTGGTAATGCCCCATTTTGCAACTTGAACTGCATCTCCACAAATATGACTTTTAGGGCTAACCCTCTTCTCTTGTACATAGTCAGCTAGTCTCTCCAGGAGCCTTCTATGCAAGCTGACGGCTTTGTGATGGCTCAATTCCTTCCCACTCATTCGGCAATATTTGGCCAATGATTTTACAGAGTTTTGGATCCATCGGGCAGGCCTCCATTCTGCCCTATCCCAAGTTCAGTCCATGTGCTCCCAGACATGCACACATGCCAAAGAGGTAGAGGTTTTTTCTGTTGGCTTTTAGAAGCCCACCTTTCTTTGACTAGTAGAACAGCACTGATTCCATTGCCTTCTTGGTTCTACACCACTATAGATCAAAAGAGCAGAATTTGGGTCTATGCGACAACATCTTTCAAATGATACAACCAAACTACCCTCAAAAGCTCATGAAAAATATGCAGCATAACAAATGAAAGCTGCGCCTTTGCCTGAATCCTGAAACAAGACAACGCAAACAACAATTGCTGTTGAAATCTTATCGTTAGGATGATTCAATATTTTGGGTTAATAAATTTCTTGACCAAAGACAAGCTAAGTTCAGTAGTCCAGAACACAGTTATTACCACATATAAAGGCAACACCCTCAAACTGACTTATCATTCCTTATAGTTTGTAGCTAATTAATATTACCTGAAGTGGGCTCCCCTCCAGATGTCACATGCAGGGTCAAACTAGAATCAGTAAGGAATTTGCATGACTAGGTCACTGCTGCACTCATTAAAAATGATCTTTTCCAAATTGCCCTTGCTGTGCCTGCTCTTTCCTCAGACCTGAGCAAGAATGCAGTGCATTCGACAGCTTGTCTCAGTTTATGCCATGATCTAATGAAAGATCTCACCCACAGAAATCCTTCTCTTTCACATATTTCCTGGACTATTATGACCACAACTGCACCCTAACACTACCTTTTCTAAATTGCCAAAGAAATGTTTTGGAGAGACATGCATATCTACTGTACCCCAAGAAATAATGCTATATGGAACTTCTGCAACTGCTAGTAGGCATCAGTATGAACAGAAAAAACTGAGAAGGAATACTGGGGTTCATTAGTGCGGGAAAACTGCTACTAATACTCAGCCTTACTTTAATAATAGGCCAGATTCAGAGCTCAATGACTTAACAGCTGTGTCTACTCCCACCAGTTCTAAATGTGGCCGTTTTTCATATTGCTTATACATAATTAATAAATGACCAACATAGTTTTTGTTAGCATAATCCGAGGCTCACCTCTTCTAAAATCTTACTTGATTTACATGAACTGAAAGTTCAACTAGATGAAAGTTACATGAACTGAAAGTTATACTAGATAAGCAATTGCACTTTTCAGTACCTATGAAATTTTGAGAGCATCACATGTGACTCCAGAAAGCCCCAGGCCTTGACTATGAGGATGATTTAAATCAGGGGCAGGCAATTATTTCAGGTGGAGGGCCGCTTACTGAGTTTTGGCAGGCCATCGAGGGCTGCATGACAGGCAGCCAAGGGCAGATAAATATTAATTTTCTTAATTCTGGGGGGGCCTTGCGGGCTGGATAGAATGGCCTGGCAGGTTGCTTCCAGCCCCCAGGCCGCATTTTGCCCACCTCTGATTTAAATGGACTACTTTTTTCCTCATGTGTAACTTCCATTGGCATTAATAGAATTTAGGTGATAGCTACATGGTACAATGAAGTGCTGTGCAGAGATAAGCCAAATAGCTCAGGTACAAGGAACAGCATAGCTGTATTAGTACAGCCCTTGGGTCTGTGTAAACTTGTTCCATGGAGAAGCAGGGTATATTAACCAGGATGGAGAACCTTGCTAACATGGCTGTACCCAGTGAGGTAGCATAGGTATCTCTGCCAGGTGCTGCAGTGTGCCATGAACATGCACCTTCACTGTACGCAGGTTGTGAAAGAAGGCCCTGAAAGAGTAGGGGTAGATTTCCCAGCTTCGCTAAAGTAATTGAAAGTGGGGTCAGATTTTCAATCTATTTGTTCTAGCCTGTGTTTGGTCTTAGGTGCCATAAGATTGAATTGCTTTTTCTCTTTTGACACTAACATTTGTGCAATAGTTGCAATAAAACTCCAGCAGTTTGAAATGCAAGCTTTTTCTCTTCTTTCTGGGAATCTAAAACAGGTTGGATTTTCATATTACTATGGGCCTTTTTCCTCTACAAAGCATGGAATATAGGGACCTAAGGACTTTCTCACTGTCATATAAGAGAAGCTATAAAGTTCAGCTAGCCAAATACGCTCTCTCAGTCAGTAAGGAGTGACTGATATATCAGAGAAAAGTATGAGATCACTGCATAAGGGACAAAAAGGAAAACACCACCCTCTCCACCATCAACACCTCCCTCTCCACCATCACAGGTTACATTCTTCGATCCAGACATTATTTAGGAGCCCTAAAAATTATTGTTACTATCCCTGCAAAATAGAACCTGTTTTTTCCAGCTAAGTCATTGTTTCTATAAAATTCTGAAGGTAGAAAAATCAATATACTAATATTTGTAGGATATTTATCAACAATTTAAGTCAGCTGTAATTCTAACAGTTTTTATTAACTTGTAGAATTTATTGAGAGATTCACACTATAGAGAATATAGTAATCAGTGAATCAATGAAAAAAATGCGGTGTCTAGATGAATCAGAGCCATGCAATCAAATACCCACATTCATACAACTATACAGAAACTGTGTGTGTTATCTCAACTTCTTCAGCAGTAACGAGTATGGGTCTAAAAAATGCATCATGACATAATGTCAGTCTTTTAAATTAAACAAATTCCATCTTAGTTAATATACCAATTGACTCTGTTCATGTGGTAACAGCTAACGGGGAAGAATATATGGACTGGATAGATTTCCTAGGGGCTGTGACACAGTGTTCAGTTTATACGGAGCTGCTTGCTTACCAGTTTGCCCATGCAACGTTGTTGTCCAATACTGTCTGTGCACTTGTGGTGGATACTCATCTTACAAGCCTTACAGCGCAGTCCATGTTTAGCATTTGTCCCTGTCAAATGCACAGAGATAATTTAATTAAACAAAATCAATATTTTCCATACATTTAACCAGTGACCTAAAAGAATCAAACAGAAAGCTGATTACAGTTGCATAAGACTGAGTAAAACTTGTATTTTCCTCTCTCCATGCTATGGCTCTATTTGGCGTTTCAGGTTTAGGAGGTTCTGTCCCAGGACAATACTTACTATTATTATTATTGTAATTATTATTCAGAGTTGCTAAGACTATTATTCGGAGGGTTAGGAAAAATGCCTGTACTTGAGAGTATGCATGTAGATTTTGGTTATTTGAGTAGCTAATCTGGTTTGCATGCTGCTGTACTAAAAATTGATTGATATTGATTTACGTTGGCTAGATGATTAAATCCAATCAACTGCTACTTCTGAAGGAAGCACTTTGGGGAAGGATGTCATTAAGCCGATGACAAAATATTAGTCTCTCTGGAAGTTGCTTTCAGGGGCAATGTTTCCTGTAGTGTCAGCTTTCAAGGCACTGAACGTGAGGGAGCAACTATAACCACAGGTCAGGGAATTCTCTGGTGTTTCCAAACAGCCATGGGGTCAGACATTTCAATATCTCTTGTTAACGTTATAAACAAAATTCTTTCAGGCTTACACTTATAACTCCTTTTAACAGAGCTGAAGTGAATGGGGTTATACAGGGTGTAGGTCAAAGTAGAATTAGGTTTAATGCCAGCAATTAATGCCTGAAAGCAGAGGCTTCTTCTGGCATTTTGTGACTGACTAGAGAAGCAGAGAGCTGCAGTTAGCCTAGCTGGTTATTAACTCATAGGTAGGCATGAGGTCATTACTCCTATTGAAATCACAAAGATTAAAAATCACTCTTCCAGTTGCAGTTGAGTAATACATGCTATAAGTAAGATTTTTTTCTTTATAAATTGGCCAAATTTCAGTTGCACCTCTGTCGACTTTTGTGGGGCTGTGCTTGTGTCACAGACAATGACCCACCTTTCCTAGCAGTCAATGACTACAGCAGCAAACACTGGGGAAACAAGACTCCATCTTCACTATCCTACTAGACTTACAGGGGGGCCTCTGAGAGAGACAACATATTATGCCTGCAAGGATTAATGAGAATGCGAATGGGATGACAGTACATACACTTGGTCTGATTCGCCTTTCATTTATATTAGTTTTATACTAATAAATAACTATGGCTGTGGGTAGACGAAACGAGGGGCATGTGTGCATGACACTTTAAAGCGAGTTAAATGCTTTTCCACTGCTTTAATGGTGTTGGTTTTTGTACGCATTGGTGGTGTATTGCGCAGTAATTCTAGCCACTGTAGCAAATTTGTGGGTGTAATGTGGCTTAAATGACTTGGGGTGCAGCAAACTAAAACTCCTCTTAGAATGGGTGTATGCATGACACGGGGGTTTACTTGGCTCTAAATTGAAGCAGTGTTTTTAAAAACCCACCGCTTCAATTTAGGGCCCCTGTTTCATCTACACATGCCCTATGTACTGAATAGATGTGCTAGATACACACACTGTATAAATATATACTTTTTTCAAAACTAAAAACATTTTTTTCTCCTTTGAAATAAATACCTCTAAGTAATGGCTTACAATCAAGTCCACACAGTGAATTGCAAAAGGGCAAGGACTTTGTATTTCTATTATTGAATACACATTAAGACAGGCTAATGTACATTTTCCTGGTACCTCACAATGGAATCCACTCCATTGTGGATTCCAATGCTCCGGGTGTGTCTACATGTGTATTCACCTGCCTTTTCTAATGCACATTAAATTTTGTACCTCCAATGTGCAGTACTAAATTAATGCGCATTAGGCTGTGCTAATGTGCAGTAGCACATGTGCACAGTTTTTAGTTATGCTCAATGCGCAGTAGACTATTTTACTGTGCATTAGTATAATGTCACTTTTTTATGTGACACTTTAATGCACAGTAAAATAGTCTACTGCACAGGCAGAGATACCCGAAGGGCATTTATACACATGCTCCGGGAATGTGCGTTTAGGGGCTGCTTTAATTAGAGTGTCTCTGAGAGCCACTCTAATTAAAGCACCCAGAGTGTCTCATGTAGCAGCATCCCCACGCTATAAAATGGTAGTGGGGGTGCTTTATCTAAAACTGATCAAATGAGCTTTAGATAAAGCACCCCTGTGACCATTTTGAAGTGCAGGGACACTGATCTACAAAATGCTGGCTAGTAATTGCCATGCTGCAGCAGACTCAATTAATTGATGCACTGTAATTACAGTATGTCAGAGCAGCCTCCCTGCTCGTGTATACATACCTGGAGGTACTAGATTTAATGCACACTGACCGAAGTGTGTTAATGTAAATGTAGGCATACCCACTGTTGGTGTAGATGGGATGAATATTTTGCCCCTAGGTCAAGTTTTGACTTCAAACTTATGTAGTCCCATTGGCTCCAGGATAATATAGTGCAAGAAAAGGAGCAGTATTTGGAACACTGTTCCATAGACTGAAATGTAAAAGAAAGTCAAAATTTTTATTTCAGATGAACTTTGTAAATCTGAAATATCTGCATTTATTTCAGCAGAGTTACTCTGGATTTACATTGGTATAACTGAGATATACACATTATTGATAAAGAAATGCTATGGGGAATAGGGTTGTGTTTAAATGTTAATTACAGCTAATGGGACTTGTACATCTAAATCCTCTAGCCATTCAGAGGTCATCAATTTTATCAGCAGCCCCTTTTCCTTTGGAGCTCAAAGACTGCTAGTAACAGTATGACAGGAAAACAGATTCTAGTAAAGTATTGATACATTTGGAGGACTTACACTGAGGTTTGAGTTTTGTATCTTCTCAGCTTTCCAGAGCTAATAGAAATATATGAGGAATTAAGACTGACTCCTAAGCAATGAGAAGGGTCACAGATACCTGTTCCTTTTGGAGTGTTTGCTAAAATTTCCAGGCAGGTGACAGTAAACACATTACTAGTTATTAGGCTTGATACTCTGTTTGGATATCCTGGAGATGATTCCCTGAGCAATGCAATGCTTCTGTTGTTAGGCCCTCCTGTGACTGGCAAAAGGAGAACAGGGCCAAATGGCTCAATCAGCGCACCTCAAACCTCAACTCTATCATCTCTGTTAAACCAGTTCTGGGCCCCTCCAGAATTTTGACTGCTAAGGATAACGGCCTGTATCAGATTTGGATATACTTGATGATGCACTGCTATAATCTCTTGGAATAAAGATCAGATCATTAAACTCATGTTTTCCTATCAGCATGCTTTATGCCAAATGTTGTACCCAGGTTTCCTGTTGCATGAGGCTAGCAAGCTATTCTTAGGCCTTTAAACCAGGTTATGTTGGATTTAAAATTATGCTTCCCAAGCTTTCTATTCTTATCCTCACAAGATTACATTTTACATATTTTGTAGGCACAGTTAGTAGTGTCAGAACTGGCACTCACATTTCCATACAGCAGTTCAAGTGTTGGCATAAATCTGCAAACTGAAAATACATGTGGAAATACTGTGGGCATCATTCATGCCCATAGAAAGGGAAAGACTGTGCCTCATTGTATTTTGAAATGTGCCTTAAATCTTTACTAGAGAAAATAACCATCAACATAAAATTAGAGATTGAGCAAGAGCAGAATTCAGAATGCAAACATTTTAAAATTCAGTGGAAGTAGGATTGAAATTGATTTTAATGCCCTAATCTGACCCTGCTCCTTTGATTATATTTCCAAGTTAAATTGGAAAAAACAGCAAAAAAAAAAAAAAAGGATTGGGGTTTTGTGGGGGAGAGAGGAGAAGAAAGGGATTATTCATATTTTACAGAAAATTTGTGTGAACATCTGGTCCTACCAGTTGACAAAATCTCGTGAGACCCTCTAGTAACATTTCAGCACTTTCAGATCTAAAGTAGAACTTCAACCCTAAATGAGTTTTGTATCAAAATCTTCACTTCCTTACCCCATGGCATATTTTTATCTGGAATTGCAAATAAGTTGTTTTCTTATAAAAATGTTAATCAGCTGCTCTAAATACAGGCTCCCCTTAACCAAAGAGTTAGAAAAAAATATACAGTAAGATCTCTGCTATCTGGCATTTAAGTAACTGGAAATTCCATTAACCAGAATTTCTGGCTGGCTGGATGCAAAGGGGGGAGGTTGCATGCAGCGGTGGCCACTGCCACCCACCACCCTGTGCTGTCCCACTCCGCGTGCGGCTGCAGCCACACACCTCTCCACATGCAGACACTTTCCACCACCCCGTGCTGTTGCTGCTCAGAGTTTACTGTAATTCTGAATATTAAATATGATACATATAATGTAATCGCCTAGTCAGTCAGAATAATATAGGATTTACCATCCCCTAATAGAACAAGCTTGTATTAAACTGTGTGCTTTACTTCACACTGGGTGCATCCACATGTGCAAATAATGTGGCAGCAGTTTACTTTTGAGCAAACTACTTGAGAATAAACTCTCTCAGGTATGTGTCTGTGTGTGCAGGGATGTGGGATAAGATTTGCTCCCTAGCAGCAAATCTGCTTCTGCTCCCTGAGGCCCTGCAACCGGCCCTTGTAAGTCATGGTTTTCAAAATAATGGTTACAGTGTGTGCGTCTACATGAGACACTTTACTGTGCAGTAGAGCTATTTACTGAGCAGTAAGCATCCATGTCTACATGTGCAGATGCTTACTGTGCAATAGTTAGCTCTAATTAGGAGTAAATTTGCTACCTGCATATGCAAGTAGCAAAGTTACTCATGATTTATAACTGTGCAGTAGCACATGTGTAGGCACCTGGCCAGAAGCAAATGTGTTCCCAGTCCGCTTGGCAGCAGGGGGCAGGAGATTGCTCTCTGCCCCTGGGAGCTGCCTGCTGCAAGGGAGGGTTCTGCCACTGGAGCCCGGGCAGGGACAATGTCCCCTGCCCCAGCAGCAGGGAGTTCCCAGGCCCCACTCCACAAGTGCAGGGCTGGGCCTGGGAACTCCTTCTTTCCCAGCCTGAGCCCTACGGGCACAGGACCCAGGCTAGGAGATCCTTATCTCCCAGTGCCAGCTCCTGTTTGAAATCAAAGCCTCTCTTTGCGTTCTTGTCCTACTAGGCTGATCTTTCTGAACAAGGGGGACAAGTGAATGTTATCCTTCTAGATTCATATCGGAAATATCCAAAACACGCTCTTTTGCAGAAGCAAAGCAGATCTGGACAGAGACATTCTCTGTCTGAGGTGCTGGTAGGATTTGGCTTTTTATTAGTTGGACATTTTCACCTGTCTCCCTCTGGTCCCAAGGAAATGTTAGGAGAACCTGTTTGAAATCAAAAGCCTTTCTTTATGCTCTTGTCCCAGAAACATCTCTCAGTGCTGGCCCCATGACTGCAGAGCTGGTGCTGGGAGATAAGGATGTCCAGCCCCATGACCATGGAGCTGGCACTGGGAAAGAAGGACCTCCCACTGTCAGCCCCGAAACCATGGAGTGGAGGCTGGGAGCTCCCTGCTGCCAGGGCAGGGGGACATTGTCCTCACTTGGGCTCTGGTGGCAGAACCTGCCCCAGTAGCAGGCAGTTTCCGGGGCTAGGGAACAATCTCCTGCCCCCTGCTGCCCAGTTGACTGGGAGCACATTTGCTCCTGGACAGGAGCCTACACATGCGCTACCAGGCAGTTACTAGTCATAAGTAAATTTGCTACCTGCAAATACAAATTTGCAGGTAGCAAATTTACTAGTGATTAGAGCCAATTACTGCACAATAAGGGTCTGTATGTGTAGATGCAGATGCTTACTACACAGTAAGCTCTACTGCACAGTAACCCATGGATTATATTTTCAATATGTAAAGGTAACTAATTAGAGAGGTCTAGGACAGACCAATACAGTTTATTGTAACATCTCACTGAAAAGACATAACACATGTCACATAACACACGTCTGAACCAAAGAAAGGGACAGTGATTTTGTTACTGAAAATGGCCAGCCTGAAGATAGTTTTTTTTTCACTTTGGACTCTACTGGGCTGGAATGTCTCAGCTAACCAGGTAACTGTGATTTGAAGATGGCTACATAATAGAGGGGACAGAAACCCTATTTAAGGGCAAGATCTTCGGCAGTCTCTCTCTCGATCACCAGTCAGATATGGTCAGGCAACAGAAAACTGTAGGAGGCAGAGTAAGAGTATCCTGTCCACCTGACACATTGACAATTACCGAGGATTTACAGAAAGTGGTAAATATATACTCCAGGGAGAGAGCACCGGGTTTTGTCGTTTTGTCTAAGGATTTGTAATGCTTGTATGTTTTCAGTGCAGCGCATTTTCTTTACAAACTCCTAGGCAAAGCCTGGCACATGGTCCTCACAGATTTTATATATAACTAAAGTACCCCAAAAGTGGGACTCCAGGAAGTGTGCATGCACAACTATGGAAATCTGGAAGCTCCAGCCATGGTTTCAGGGTTTATGGGCTATAGAGACCCACATAAGGGAGGTGGAAGGGTATACCACAGGAGTTTGTCACTCATAAAGAATATTCTTGAGAGAACCACATGTAGAAATATTGTCTGGCCTCTTCCCAAACCCAGTTGGCTTTGAAGCAGGTGTGATCCAAAGTCAGAGTCTAATAATAATAATATGCTGGTGACCATTCTCTAGTAGGACTCAGCCATATCTGCAGTGTCTAGTTCTTCATATGCAGATGAAATGCTCATGATAGCCTGCTCAATTGTAGAATGGTGTATATGAAGGACAGCAACTTTCCCTAAGAATTGTGGGATTACT
>NW_017729006.1:23328148-23356685 GCF_001723915.1 Gavialis gangeticus | reverse complement strand
TGGAGCCTGAGGCTGACCCCTCCCTCCCACACACACTCCCTGCCAGCAGGGCAGGAGTGGCCTTAGTACAGACTGTTCCACCCTGATTCAAACTGCTGCTGTCCCAGGCACATGTGTAGACACTACACTCAGGAATAGTTTAGTCCAGATGAAACTGCTCCAGAATTTATTACTTTTTACTATTTTACATGTTGCATACACCTTTAGAGCCCTTCTCATGACTTAGCATCTCAAAGCTTATATGGTTAATACATCGGAACAACTAAGGCTCACAATTTCTTTCCCTGAAGAATAAGCAAGGCTACAGTCCCACAGCTCTGAGTTCATTTAGGCACACACAGATGTACTTTACAAATCACAGAACTTTAGTCATCTGATTAGTTCATGGTAACAGTACTTATAAGAACCATTCTGTGGGCCAAAATCTGCCCTTAGTTACCTGCAGCTTCAGTGAAATCCCCACCATGAAATTATGAGGCTTTTTTTTTAATTCTCTTGCACAGTCCTTCCCTGTTGTGCAGCAACAGTCTCCAGGTTCTCACAGTTAACTAACTAATCATTTAGGTCTAGATTTTTTCTTACCCTAGTGCAGGAGCTCCCTGTGCAAATTGGGGCACTCAAATCTATCTAAAGAGGATGGAATAAAGAAAAAGGGAGAACAGCTCTCCTCCACTTAATTGGCTCAGCTTGACAAAGGAAATCAGAAGCATAATCATATCTCTTAAAGGGGTGAATGGGCCCCAAATGGGAACACAGTAGTAATGCTTAAGTGAATTGCAGTAAGGCAGACATGTTAGGATTTGGTTTCATGGGGTTGTTTTTTTTGTAATTTGTCAGCTAGCTAAGGATTAGTTGGACATTTTCATCTGGTCCCAAATAAATGTTAGGAGAACCTGTTTGAAATAAAAACAGGTTCTCCTAACATTTATTTGGGATCTCTTTGTATTCTTGTCCCAGTTGGCTGATTTTTCTGAAAGGGGGTAAAGGTGAATGTTATCCTTCTAAATTCACCTCTGAAATATCCAAAACATGCTCTTTGGCAGAAGCAGAACAAGTCTGGACAGAAACATCCTCTGTCTGAGGTGCTGGTACATGCGCTCCTTAGATTCAGTATGTGAGCCCAGTCATCTCTCTGCTGGTTTCTTTTCTTTCTTGGCCTGTAAACAGTTGACAGTATGATTTCAACCTCCCATTTATCCTTATCAGCCAATGTTCTTCTAAATCAACCTTTAAGGCACAGCTGCAAGCAACCAGTGTAGAGTGCTAAATAAAACGTTCGTACTAACCAGAAGTGTGACAGCTCTTTCAATTTAGGCACACTCAGTAATGCAGAAATTAAAGCCCTCGCAATTAACTATGAAATTTAGTAACTCAGAAATAGTTCAGGTGCTTTGGAATGTGGATGTATAGTGCTAGTTTTCTAGAGAAAGGGAGAGCAGACAGCTAATTGCTTGGCTGGCCTATTTACAATTACATTAACCCCCCACACTGGGTTAAAGGAATGCTACTCCTCTGAAGTCAAGCATGCAAAAGATAGGATTGCCAGAATTAAGAGTCTATGCAACCTCAATTCAGCCTTTTGTGCATATGCACTATGATATTGTCTTTCATTACAGGATCACATATGATTTGTTTTTCGGCAGTAGTTTCATTTAGTGCACAAGATGGACTGTGCTTACTGAATGGGTAGCTATTCGGCATTTCTTTTTACCTTCACTTGTCAGTGTGAGACTTCCTGCATTGATTATATTACACACTATTCATACCCTGCTCTGAATACAGGGTTATTAATATCCTCACAGTTTTTTATGGTGATTTCATCATAACATATTAGGGTTAGGTCTTACTTAATTTCTTAGGTATCTAAATGGCATTTAGGCATCTAAGTTTGATTCTAGTCTGCCCTGCTCAAGTCCCTCAAAAACTATTAACAGGTCTACTTCAGTAATATTACACCTTGCCTTTAAGTCACAAAACATGGTGAGGAGGAGGACCCACTAAAGTACTGTGTCAATGGGTTTTGAAGGACTTGAGGAAAACAGTTGTTTAGATGCCTAAATACAACTTAGATTCCTAACTAGTAAAACAGGATCTAGTCTTTGGTACTTTACAGACCAAATGAATGCTCTCAGAGGTCACATCTACATGAGACAATGACTGCACAGTAGTCCGTGACAACTGTGCAGTAAGTAGCATTGCATGGCAGAAAGCATGACATGATGCTACTGCAGTCGTCTCGGGCTACTGCATAGACAACATCACGAAAAAGCCATTTGGTAATGCTACTGTGCAGTAACTCCATATACTGTGCTGTCATTTAGTACTTATTTTTACAATGTCTGCACAGTCAGTGGCTTGTATGGATGCAGCCAGAATGAATCGCAGAACGAATCTGAGAACAGCTCTGTGATGTGAGTGGTATTGTTCCCATTTTACACATGAGGGTCAAAAGCGCCAACTAATTTTGGCACAATGTCATTGATAGTATAGTTAGAGAAAAAGGCAGCTGGTTTTCTTAAAGAAGAGTCCTACAGGCAACATGATCATGATCTGCATAACAGATTCATTTTCAGAGAACCTCTGCCAGTAATGGCTCCTGTCAGTCTCCAGCTCCAAATCTTAGTCCTCTTTCTGCTCTTGCCCTTCTACTTTTTTTCATGTTCTCAGAGTCAATGGAAGTAGAGCCACACTTTCAGCCCATTTGTTCTAGTTTGTGTGAATGTGTGTGAAGACAGCATATGTAAAATCCAGTCATCATGTAGGAGTCAGGAGAGGATGGTGGTTGCTCAATGCAGACAGAAGAGATATTAGGTACTAAATAGCCACTACTGCATGTGCCACAAGCTCCAAATTTTTTGTCACACTCATATATTGGCTAAATGTGGGTGATTTTTTGTGATGAGGCAAAAGAGCTTCTAGTTTCCTAGCACGTTTCTTGAAAAGGTAGCCAGATGTTACCACCTAGTATATAAAATTTCAGTCTGAATGCTTTTAGCCTGGAAAAAGTTACAAGCAACTGAAAATGAGGCACCTGGCACATGTTCATTTAATGGTGTGAGTGTTGGGATCTCGATGAGGTCCTAATTGAACTATTACTACTTGCCAGTGCATGGGGAGCCTGGGATCATAATCCTGGACTCTCCCTGCCCCAGCAAGTAGAAAGAGGAATACCCACAGGTCCATTCAGGCAGCGATCAGCTGACTCTCATCTGGCTCCCAGGAGCCTACTATGTACTCAAACTGGCTTTGGTGCAGTCTGGGGCCAGAGCTGACAGTAGTTAGTTGGGAACTGGCTCCTGACTATGCTAGGGATGATTTGAGTTCCTAGTGCAGTATGGGGGCTGGAGCTATTTAGCTGATTTTTCGCCTCAGCTAGGACAACCCTGGGTCTAGCTGGAAACCAAGGGTTGTCCCAGCCAAGTCATCAATCAGTGGATTGTTAAAACCCTGTGCCTGGCAGCTCTAGCTGGGCTGCTGGCTGTCAGGGATTTGCGCTGGCAGGGAAGCTCCTTCTCCTCTCCCCTCTCTCCGGGTCTAGTCGTCCCAGCCACTGGGGAGCCTCTGATCCCCTGAACCTGGCCAGAGCAGCCAGGCATGGGGTTTAAAGTCCATGGCAGGGATGCCCAGAAAAGCTGCCTCAGAGGTGCTCTTTGAAGTTCCCTGTGTGCTAAAATTCATGATGCAGCACACCGGCAGCTGGGAGCTCCCAGCTGCACTCCTGCTTTTTAAAGGTCTGTGTTCAATTTAAGGCAACATACAAACATGTCACAAAGATGTTTCAAATTATATATGGAACATCTTTGTGGTTTATTTGTTATATTATCACACCATGAATTGGATTTAATGTGTGTTCAGGTTACTATTTATGGTATTTATTTATCTAGTATTTAAGGTGTTATGTCTTAGATGAAACGTGCCAGAGCCCCAAAATTATAGAACTGAATACTTTTAACCCAGTGGTTCTCAACCTTTTTTGTACCAGGACCCATTTGTATACATCAGTGGCCAGTCCCAACCCGCTGCCCCCCACCCCCAGGCTGCAGCCCTCCCGTGTGTGGAGCCAGGGGGAACGGGGTGGGGAGGCAAGCTGGAACTCTGCCAGCCTGCAAAAGAAAAGCCACGGTTTCTTGTGTTTTTCCATTTCTAAAGTTTGCTCGCGATCCTTTCATATATTCTTGCTATCTGCTTTTGGGTTGTGACCCATGGATTGACAAATGCTGCTTTAAACAACCTTAATTAGCCTGTGCCACCTGTAAGTGTACCTGTAAATCAGAAAATGATTAACAGGATACCAGTATATTTCGCTGCCCTTGAATATAATAGATCACCCCCACACATATTTTGAGAACAGCTGTTTCACACCTATTAAGAGGAAGGATACTCTGTCTTTCATTGTGCATAAGACTGTGTTGCTGCAGTTTCATTTTGCTAAAGGGAACTAAAAAAAGAAACAATTGTAGGCAGGTCTATCTGTGGAAGGGTTCTGATGAAAATGAAACATGCAATTCCACGTCAAAGTCCCAAATAGCTTTTAATAAGCTTCTCCCCTCCCTCCAAATGTGCCTGTGCATGGGTGTCTTATTCCAAGTCATTTTCCTCCGTCTCCAGCTAATGCACCCAGAAAACTGGGACTGGAAGAACATAATTAATAGGTGCTGCAGCAGCAGGTAATGCTTATAAGACCTTGGTAGAAGTCTTTTAGGCAGCGACAGCAAGGCCAGATTTAAACTGAAAAGAGATTAGGTCCCATTTTAACACAGAAGCAAGTACCTAGATTTTCCCAAGAGCTCAGCAAGTTTCATGCTAAGTAAGTCTCTTAATCTGTATGAAGTATTATAATGAGATATGCTGCAGTATACTTGAAAAATCAAACTCTTATTTAGAAGCCAGTTTTGGAAACTGTGGCAGCTGAACATACTGGTTCTTGGTAAGAAATGGGGAGTAGAGCATTTGACTACACTAAATCTAAAGTCCTGGCTGTGCTCTTTCATACACCCCTATGTGAAACAAGGATCCACTGTCTTCCAGGGAAATAGTCTCTGCCTCAAAAGATGAAAATGCAAAACAAGTTTTTGTCTTCCTCTGTCTCTTATCCTTACCCCAAAATTTTCTCACTTGTTAAACACATGAGGAGATGGAACCGCAACACTCTAGTTTGGTTTTTTTTACCTATTATTTTAAATCTGTCATCAAACTGACAGGCACTGAGAAAGCTGAAGGCAAACCCTGAGTACCTAGGAATAACTGGATTATAAAATTTAGGCACACCTGCAAGTGCATGTGATTGAGAAAGAGAGAGAGAGAGAGATCACTCAGAAGATTTTGGACACTGTCATGGGAGAATCACACCCCCTTGTCCATTGCAAGTAGCTCTTCCCCCTTCAGGTGTGACAGCAGCTATGCAAAAAGAGCCAAGATGCAGCACAAATATAAAGACATTGTAAAATACTGAAACGTGGATTATTCATCAACAGAAGGAATCGGCACACCATGCTGCACTTTGTAAATCCATTGTGCTTATCTGCATACCAAAACTTTGCAGCAATGACTTTCCTTGAGTTTCAAATGCAGTCAGCTAGTTCTGCTATGCAGGATGAATATTTCCTGTCACCCCTTTCTAGCAAAACAGACTTGAAATTTGCCTGGAGGAGAACCTCAGCCACAAATGCTCATTATCTCCCACCCCCATTTATTGGACCCAGAAATAGATTTTCAACTTTATGCAAATTTGATAGTGACACAAAAAAGAGACTATCACACCGGTTGCAATTGCCATACATTTTATTTTGAGAACTGGAGGCAGGACATTTATAAATGTAGCTGCCTATTTTCTTATCTCTCCATACCAATCCAAGATATTTTGGCACCTAAACCAAAAATATAGGACCACCTTGGGTCTGTTTAACATAAAACTATCTTCAGAGGAGTTATGCTGGGTTGAATTTAGCCTATCAAGCAAGGAATTTTTTCAGTGACAGACAGGTGTAGAGCAGGGGTATAGGTTATAGCTGTGTTGGTCTAAGGACATAGGCAGACAAGAGCCTGGTGTAGAGCAGTGCACCAGATGAAAGTGATCCAGGCCATGGTGAAAAACTGCCTTAATGAGGAAACATTCATTGTGAGTACAGAACAAGAAAGATGGGCGTTTGTACATGTGATGCCATTACCATGTACACATGATGAAAATATCATTTTGTGTAGCTTAATGGCATTACACTGCACACATGTAGGAATTTGGGGGGTTTTAAAATGAGTTTGCATCATTACAAAATAAACTACAAGCTGAGTTTAGTTTGCAACTATTAGTCAGCTCACCCCCCAGCCATGGAAGAGGTGGGTAGGTTCCACAGAAAAAAAAGGATCGGGCCCCTTACTGCTTCTGCCTTCAACAGGTGCCTGCTGAAGGCAGAAGTGGCAAAGGACCCAATCCTACTTTTTTTTTTTTTTGGCGGAGTCTGCCCACCTCTCCCATGGCCAGGGGGTGAGTTGCTGGTTGGCTAAGTTGCCCCTGAGCTGCAGAGAGCCCCAGTCCTTCCCTCCATGGTGGAGGTGCCCCCTGAGGCTGCCTGGTCAGGCTGCTAGCGGGCTGGGTGCTGCCTCAGCTCGGGTTTGGGGAAGAGTTGGATCAGGCTGGATGTTGCCTCTGAGCTGAGGCAGCACCTGGCCTGCTAGCAGCTCACATGGCTGGCCTGGGGGGTGCCACAACTGCAGAAGGAAGGACTGGGGCCCCACAGCTCAGGGGCTGCTCGGCCTGCTGGCAGCTCGCCCCCTGGCCTTGGACAGTCTTGGGCCTCTCGCCATAACAGTGATGGAAACCCTTAAATTGAAATGGTGAGTTTCAATTAAAACCCACCATTTCAATTTAGGGGGCAGAGAATGCAACCCTAAACCCCCCTCACAAGTACAAGTGCCTGTTCCCTGGGATAAAACACAAGCAGTTTAGGGGAAATGCTTTACATTCCCTATTCAGCCTGAATCCATTTCTGGATGAATTTAAAATTCTCTTTGGCTAAAACAGCCACTAGATATTGAATAACGGAGAATCTTGTGGAATGATTGAATCATGCAACCATTTTACTGAGTCTCATTAGTATTATTTGAATTCCACAGGTCATAGTCTTGTGGTGTTCTGGGAGATCTTGTAGTTCACATATTTATAATAACCCCTTTTTAGAGCTTCATGAGAAGAATGGATGGAATTTTGTAAATTTTCAAAAGTTTGCACAAAAAAATGCAATTTTTCACATCAATTCGGCAGCATGTGTATTTGGCAAAAAAACTGGATTGAAACTTTTGAAAATTTAAAAATAAAAACCTAACCAACTCTCTTTTCACTGTTTGAGCCAGAGTAAATTGCTCCCAGGCATAGCATCTACATACCTACTCTCTGGCAATTTAAGCCAGAGTAGAGCAGAGCCAGCTGGCAGAGGGCACAGGTGGTCAGCCCCAGGCTCTGGGTAGTAGTTTTGGGTGGCAGAAGGTCTGGCTGGGGCATGAGGGTGCTGACTCTGTGGAGCCATGTTGCTAGGTGGCAGGCAGGAGTTTGGCCCCGTCTGGTCACCATCTACACATGTGTTTCAGCACAGTAGATGACTCCACCAGAAAATAGTACAGTCCCCACAGAGTTAATTAGTTGACTATAGCAGAGTTAACTGGTTTACTGCACCCTAATACTGGCGCACATGTAGACAGTGATGTTTTACTGCACAGCTAATTAATCTACTCCACAGTAAAGTCCAAGTGTAGATGCATTCAGCATGAATGAACGGCATGCTGAAAATATATACATTTGTAAGCATTAAACAAATTAGTCTTCCAACATATATTATTCCATTTAAAACCAATCAGTTTTATTTTTCCCTTTTGCTTAGTTTGTTTCCATCTATCATTTGGTCTTGATATATCTGTATGTCCCTCCACTCGTCTGCATATTTACAATGGCATACTTGCCTATAAGGGAATTTGCTTTGAAATCTAGGAAATTACATGCTGAAAGCTATGCTAGGAGAATTATTGTTCCCAAACAATGATTTTGACTGTGCCAAATTTGACTGTGCCAAATTTAAGTGGCATGAGGGTGCCATCTTAATTCTGCCTCTTTGTGCATGCACGTTATGATACAGACTTTAGACAAGCACACCTTTTGGACAAGATCTTTGATGCAGGAGCTTTACTGACAACAGCCTCATTGTGCACCATCCCTTTGTGTAGGAGGAGACAGGTGTACATCATTACACTCTTATTCCATTACAGGTTGTGTACAAGGGGACCAAATTAAAACAATCTGTAGAACAAAGCTAAGCATTATAGGAAGCAGTGATTTAAAATGAGCTGCCTTTGTGGGAGGTGGGGGAGGGCTTGGCTGCATCTTAAATTTATAGTAACATTTGGGGAATAGAGCACATAAGAGCCAGAACTGGAGAAAATATACAGATATCTGTAAACTGAAATCATCATATTCCACTTAGCTCTATAACAAGCTATTTCTTCATCTCTCATGTCCATGCTTCTCTTACAAAACAGAATTATGTTGCAACATGTTAACTCAGGGGTTTTCAACCTTTTTGGGTCAGTGTACCCCCGGTGGCTGGACATGGAGCAGTATATCCCTGGGGTGGTACGTGGCAGCTGCTGCGTGCAAGCTTCCCTCACCCCCCATGTCTGACGGGGAGCAGCGGCAAAAGGCCATACTCTCTGCTACCCTGTACCCAGTATGACTCCATTAGCTCATTCATAGGCTGTAAATCAGAGTAAAATATGACCCAAAGGGTCATTTTCCTTTTCTTAGCATGAAGAAGACTGCTAAGCTGATTGCAGCCTAGACATTACATTTGTTGTCATTCCAGTTTGGAGAAACATGCTAGTCAGCAGATGGATTTTTTTCTATCTTTTGCTTAATTTTTTTCCCCCCATATTTTCCACAGAACTTGAACTTCTGCTGTGGGAGGTTGATAAAAATAACGTATGCTTCTCCCCAAGCACACTTGGATTTGCCACAGGAAAGCTGTCTGTGAGCTGGAATTTATGGGAAATGGAGCGTTAAAGCTGCAAGGGCCAATAATATTCCAGCAAAAGACTTGGGATGCATAGAAAGAAGTCTATTAAAGGACCTCATTGGCCTCTTCTTGTCCCTTTGGTCCTGAACTACTGACACTGAAACGAAGAAGATTATTTTTAAAAATTCTTCTGTGGCTATTTCCTGGTTTGGCTGCTGGATGCTAGCGAATAACAGGCTCTAACCTCATTTGTGTTTCAGATGGAGCATTGGAGGTGTGGATATCTGAGGGAGTAGTTGGTGATATGCACTTTTGCCAGTCCCCAAAATTCAAACTCATGAGTTAGCTTCTCCCAAAATAAAATTATACATATATTTTTTGTTTCTTTTTTCCAATTCGCTCCACATCAGCCAGACCCAGCTAAAATCAAATTGTGGGGGCCTGTGTAAAATACTGCCTGATTGTACAAGATTTCCAACTTTGTCTCAAATCCCAATATTTTAGTTAATTAATTCTCTGTGTTCCTCCACCTCCCTTGTCTCAGCCTCATAATTACATAAGCTCCCCCACTTTTCATGTCAACTTCGCTTTTTACTCTTCACGACAAGCCTCTCTGCCTCTTGCCCCCTCTCCTCCCAGATCCCAATCTGCTTTTCCTGCAGGCATGGTGGTGAGGCAGGTGAGGAATCTTCTTTATCTCATCTTCCTCTTTCCAGGCCTGGTGTTGAAGGGAGGAAACAAAGGAAGGGCAGGAACAGAGTACAGACAGACTGGTTTTTCATAAAAGCAGTGAGAACAGCTCCCCAAAGAGGTCCTGTTATGTGCACCAGTGCACCAGCACCGGCAATAAAAAAAAAGAGAAGATCCTCAGCTGGCATAGCAGTGGTAATTCAATGGAATTACGACTGATTGCAGAAGATCCAACTAAGCACCTAAGTCAAGAGTTTCAAAAAGTCAACTCAAAGGTTCACCCATGCTTACCCATCGAATGAATTGGTGTGAATAAAGCAGACCAGTAGCACATCACATAGTGGCATGGTTAACATCATATTCAGCCTCTTGATTCCCCAGCCTGAATGACCATGTATACATATGCAACAGACAGCATTCAGGCTGAGCAGGGCTGTGACTTAATTTCTGCAGCTGCAGCAAGTCACCTTAAATATTCTTTTATCACATCTCAGAACATCATATAAAATTATCCCACCAGCAGTCTCAGTGGAAAGACCAACTTCTGAATAAGGCATGTTTTACCCAAAAGAGAATTTCTCCGTATCAGGTGTTGAAGGGCAAACGTGTTTTGTGTCTATCTGTTCTGTAGATAAACAGAGGGCTTCAGTACTTGACGCTGTCAGGATGGCACAGTTCAAAAGAATCAGTTTAACTTATTTTTGAAGACAAGAAATATCACTCCACAAATAGCCCTCTCCTTTGAACAGACTAGTCTTTGAACTCTTTGAACACAGAGGAAAAGGGATCCTACATGTGAATAGCAGATATGTACAAGGGAGGGTTTTGAAAGCTATAAATATAATTTAAGAACTGACAAGGAATGAAGAAAGCAGAGAACTTATTTATGGCGATTTGTTATAAAAATGCCAGTGTTGGTTTGACTTTGATGTTTTGAGAAGTTTGCACCTTAATTTTTTTTTTTTTTTTTACAGTTAAATTTGTTGAGAAAAAAGCAAGCAGTGCTGCAGGGAGGTTAGCCTTGAAATACCACTTTTCACTGAATCCTGCATTACATTGTCAAACCGTACAAATCTGCCTGAGCATAATGTAATAGCAACGTATCAATCAGCTGAGGACAGGATGTTAATGTTTTTGTCAGGGAATTTATTTCTTTTACAGTCATCTTAAGTTCCTATTCAGACCCTTTCTAAAAATTTGAGATGGAGGTTTCTTTTTAAAATATCTATGTAGAAATAGCAAAAGGAAAAAAAGGAGAGGGGGAAGGGGTTGTCTTGTGTGCAGGCATGCTAAAAACAGAGCATAAAATTAGAACCGACTTGCTAGCAACATAGCTTTCTTGAGAAGTAATGCATTAAGAAAAAAAATGAAGTATTATTTACAGGCAGGTTTTTCTTCAAGGATTGTTTCTGAAAACACACATCAAACTGTTGGACATGTCCCCTTTTACCTTTGTTTCACAAATACACATGTAAAGACAGCATCCTGTCCTGCAAATCAGCACTGTATCTTCTTTTCAGCATTAACCACCTGATTTGGTCTCTAGGTTCAGGATCTGATTGCATCTACAAGCTCTTGAGATAGGGCTTTAGAAGGGAATTTAAGTAGCTCATATGCTATTTGGTGGCCTTTTGTCCAAGGGCAAATTTCACTTGGTCTTTTAACATTATGGTGATAATGGAGCTGATTGTCCCATAAGCAACACTACAGCCAGAGCTGTCCTAGAATTTACATGTCAGCTATAGAGCAGCTTTGCTAAATACTTCTGTCCTTGAAAGGAAATATCCACCTCCACATTTCTTAAAATATCATGTCTTATTTTCAGTCATCTAAACGTTGATAAAGATGTAAGAGCAACATGATAAATAAATTAACAGAGAAATACATTATTTAAGCAAAAAGCCTAGATGCAATACGTTATATCTAATTTTATGCATTTTAAACAAACTAGCATCAATGTCTCAATAGCAATTCTCTCTCCAGAAAACAGTGCCACACATAAAGGTCTTTGTAGAAGGTTTTTTTTCTACTTAGAAGCAAGGTGGAAGGTAGAGATGCACAGAACTGACATTGAAGTGTATAAGCTGTACTAAATTTGCTGAACGACAACAAGTAATAGGTGATGAGAATGTATTTGTACTATGAATGGGTAACCTGATTTAGAAAAAGCAAAAAACAACCCAAACCCCTCTTCAAACTAATATGGTAAAACCCAAATGCAAGTTAATATTTTTTAAAATTAGAGGCTGAATTAGGCATACATGTTTGTGGCTTAGGGACTGGTGAAATTCAGACTACAGGATGCCTAAACATAGATTTCACTGTCCTATCTTTAAACACTGCAGCAGAGGTTAAAATATTTTTTTAATCTTCATATTGCTTCCCCAAGGGAAGAAAAGGGGATAAAAAGACAATTGCAGGTGACAATTATGTCACTGAGTGCCTGGTGATCAGATCTTGTGGAGGTGAAGGGTTATAAGAACTTGAAGAGAATAGAACAGAAAAGAATAGGGAATGTGGAAAGAAGCAGGTTGGCCTGGGGGCCCAAATAAGGAACAGCTAAGCACCATGATTTGGGCTTGATTGGGGCAATATTAGTACTAAAACCCCAGTCCAATGCAATTTATAATTCCATTTCTAGACCAGAGAGTCAGACTCTAAAGGGCAGACTTTCAAACAATGGCTTATAGCTTTTGTAGTCTCAAATTATTTGCACCCATCTCTTAAAACCTAAAAAAATGGAGCGCTGATTAAGACTTGGCTAAAACTGTGGCTCTTGCGTGTTTTCTGAGATAAGCTTTGGATAAGCATCTGAACTTTCAGAGAAGCTTATCTGTATTGAAGGTTGGTCCATGAAGCTGAAGTCTGGGAAAATAATGTTAGGCAGAAGAAGTAGGTGCAAAATGAACAACAGTGCACTGGCCATGCTGAGAAGAGGGAAAAGGAGCCCCAAGCTGGCAGCAGAACTCTCTGCAGTGCCCATCACAGGTAGGTTATTTTTAATCCCCTCTGCTCTGTTATTAGCTATCAACATGGGTGTTGCTTATACCATTCCATTTTCAATGGATGTGAAGTGAGAGGAAGCTGTGTGCAAAAAGATTAAGACAATTTGACCAAAAAAAGTTGTTTACTTTAAAAATCTGAAACATAAACAGCTGGCTTCTCTCTGGGCTTCTGCCATTTCCAACTCATAAACAGCTCTTGGCTTTTTCCTCTTGTGGCGTGAATGCTGCTTTGTCAAAACAACCTGGCTTTGCACACCTGGACTTCATTAATACAGGCAGCAGCAGCATCAACGCTTGAGAACATACAGAAAAGCATACAAGTGACTTGCCTTTGCAACACTTCCTTCCTCTCCATTTTCCCCTATTTTACAGTATCTGCCAGTGAGGTTGAGGCGTGCAGTTCACATATGCATCACATACTTAGCACGCTGTCACAGTCTGGCAACAGGCACATTTCTATCTCAGATTTTAATTTTGGACAGTAGTGTAACTAGGCATGGGTGAACTGATCTCCACCTCTGGATGCCATCCTAGAGAGGGTACTGGAATGGCAGGTACTGGAGAGTCTGTGCTGCAGCAGCAGCCAGACTCCCTGCAGCAGGTAAGACTCTCTCCTGTTCCTTGCACCTTCCCCTGTCCTCACGCCCTATCCCCTGGCTCTTTGGCAGGGCTTTGCCTAGAGTGCAACACTTATCAGCTACCCACTACAATGTGTGCTCTTCTCTAATTACCTACAGTCGAAGCTAAAGATGATGTGGGCAAGGGAGTAATTTGGCACTGAGTAAGGACTTTTCAGGGCATCACAATCAACAGCTTTTCTGGAAAAGGGATTTTAATATTACGGGAAATTCCACATCAACATTTTTTTAATTCTGAATTTGAACAAAATGTTAAAACTTAGACATTTCTTGTGAAACAGCATTTTCAAGGAAAAGAAAAATCATTTGGGGTCCATTGCAACATGCTGTTACAATGGAATCAAAGTCTTGGCAGCAAACTGAGCTGTAAGCAGGGACTGGTGGCTCTTGGAAAAGCAGCTCAGGTGTGGGGCTGCCTTGAGGAGGCTTTTCTCTGTGCTAGTGACTTGGGGTGGCTGATGGCTGCTAGAGCGTTTGCCATTATGGTGATGCTGCTGGAGCCGTCTTCGGGAGCTATGCCCACTGCAGTGGCAGCACACAGCGGATGGCATGGGGGTCACAAGTAGAGGGTACATGGACAGGGGGTGGGAGGACATGGTGGCGGGGGTGGAGTAGAATTAAGAGGGGGTAGTAAATTAAGAGGGAACTATTACTTTTCTCCTCCATTTCTTTTTGTCAAAATAAAAGTAATAATTTGCAGACTTGAATTGTGGCTGGTTACCTGTGGCCACTGCATGCTGTGAGGGAGGGGTAAGTAGGGAGGAGTGAGTGAGAGTAAAAAAAAAACTGCACAGCAGCACTTAGTGGTTAAAGGCCAGAACACAGTGCCACCTTGTAGAGAAGGGAATTAATTTGAAGTCTTTGGAGTCTCTGGCTGTTTGGATGAGAGACCCCACCCTGGCTGCCTTGCTTGCCTGTCAGTTTGCTGCAGACAACATGACAAAGCAGGGAGGGAGATTGAAAAGCTCTGTATCATCAACAGATGCATGCACTGCACACACACCCCTTGCCTCAGCGTGCTAGCCCAGGGCTGGAGGCTGGCAACACTCCTGCCCCTTGAGCAGCCAGTGGGGAAAAGCCTGGGACCGTTCAGGCAGACCTCCCTAATGAGAGAGTCCTGCCGGGGCCTGGCTACGCTCTCCTCAGCTCAGCTCCCTGCAGAAGGGAAGGGAAGGGAAGGGAGGGCTGCTCTAGCACCCCCCAACTTCTAGCCTGAGCCACTGCAGGCATGTGCCTCAATTTCCTCAGTCCAGAGAGAATGTCTGTCCAGTTTCAAATCAGTTCAGCCTAGCCAGGATGGAGTAACCTGCAAAGATTGAATCGATTTAGGCTCAGGATTTTTGAATGTCTGTCCCTAGCCTGGAGGTCCCTTCCCACCCTACTTCTCTATGACTCTATTTTATTTCCACAGCAAAGTTTTTAAATATACACTTCAAACTAAGAAAATCTTTCAAAATGAAAAATTTAAACCTTTATTTCAAAAAACTATAAATGGAATATTTCAACATCAAACACATTCAATGAAATTACTTCCTTAAAAAAATTGCAATGAACTGGAACCATTCCTACGGAAGTTTGAGGTTGATCAATGCATTTTCAGACACAAATTTCACCAGAAAATTCCCATCCTGCTCTATTATACAATTTTAGATTCACAAAAAAGAAAACTCTAACTAGATTTATGATCTGAGTGCAGAACTTAATCCTCAGGATACAGTTGACTCCACAGCAGCTGTAAAGGTTGTAAATGTTATTTCTAAATAAGAAAACCTCTTATTTGTGGAAAAGGTCTTTCACATGGTCACATTACATGATGGTATGTAAGCTATACTATCTATGCAAGGTAGAGTCTTCTTTACTTTGGGTCAATCCTGGGAGTGAGGTGATTTGAAGAATAAACAGAAATGTTCTTTTGCCATCAAATCCTTTGGCAATTAGTTCAGAAACATGAGCCAGATTATGAAGCCTTATGCACATTTGGTTCAGTATTCAGTAGCTATCCTGCTGTAAACCTCAGGTTCAGATTACGGGAGCACTGATTTGCACTGGCTGCATTTACCCTTGGGGTAAACCCAAGGGCTGTGTCTAGACAAACGCAGCCGTGCAGCATGTGGTGCTGCAAACATGTCTGTGGCACCACATACTGCACATTCAGGTGTTCTCCATACTTCAAGGTAGTAGCATGAAGGCTTTGTTTAACCCTGGGAAATCCTGGGGTCAAAAAAAAATGTGCAAAAATAACCACCACAACAACAAAAAGTGGGGTGGTGCATGCAGTGACAGCACACGCCACCCCAAACCAGAGCCAGGCTCACTGGAGCCACACTCTGGCTGCTGTCCAGGCTTTCAGTGGCAGGATTGCTGTTGCTGGAGCCCAAGGAGGCCCCAAGAACTGCAGGTTAGGTTGCTGGTCCCAGCTTCCCCTACTCCACTTGGGATAACTTGCCATAGGCTAGAGAGCACGTGGCATGGGCATTCCCTGGGGACAAGTAGCAACAGCACAAGGTGTGCCACTTCCAGTTGTCCCTGGGGAAACAAATGTCCACACTCATGTGGATGTGGCCAAGCAGGGCAAATTATATTTTTTCTTCTTTGCATCAGCACAACAATATTAGCTGCTGGCCCACAGACTGAATCACAAATATAGATGAGGGGTAGAATATATTGGTGAGCAGGAAGGAAGGAAGTTGTCAGAGTTGTAGTCTACTGGCTGGCCCTTGTGATACAGCATAGCCATCAGATGAACTGGTCCCTATCATGGTAATTCAGAATACAAAAGGCTTAGTGCATTTGTTTTAAAAATGGACCTCTTGAGGGATGGTTCTGGGTATTAGGAAAAAGGATTATCAAAACTTTTCAAAAGTTCAGGCAGATTGACTGGTTTGTAGAAAGGGCTTAAGTTTGGCCTATATTCCTCCATAATTGTAACCAATATTACCCTGCAAATGAGCTCACACTTAAAATAGTTATTGCTCCAGACAGACTGGCAGTTTTCAAAGAGCCCATGGGAGATAGGCACCCAAATCCTATTAAAATTCAACTGATTAATTGCCGTAAGCGCCTTTGAAAATCCTGGCCCTGGATAACAAAAGGATTTGGCTCACTCTTTCAAATATGCCCCAGGATGATTAGCTGCAATGGTATTTCAAGGAGAGTCAGCCAAATTACTGTTTACCATGGGAAGTGAGGTGGGGTCTTGTGCCTTTTTTCCTGGTGTTCTTTTGGATGGGTCTGTAGCTTTATGCATTGCCCGCGGCTACAGCTAGAGCTAAAGGCTGAAAAGGAACAAAACCAGAAGACTAGATCACAACAAAAAATGCTAGGCATCTTAATACTGGTGGCAATTGCTTACTCGTTCTGACACATGCCACTGAGAAGATAGCACTTTACCATTCCCCTATAAACAAGCCTACAGAATTTGTCCCCTGATGCTGCTGGTCACACCTCCTCTCTTATTTGCTCCTCTTGAATTGTAGTCTGTGCATATTCTTAAAGGGGCATACAAAGCGTTATCACTTATGCAAATCTCTCATGCTTCTTAAAAGCTCTAGGGCAGCACAGAATCTATTTTGAGCTTCACATGTCATTATTCTCAGTATGTGTGAGATTTTAATGCTATGGAAAGGCACGGCACTAGAGAGGGAAAAGAGGAAGTTTTCTCTATATCTACAAAGCTGATGCAATAAGGGTAATGGAAGTGCAAGCTTTCCTCTACTTAGGCCAGGTACAATTACACTTCTACCAGTATAAGTCATCAGAAAACAGTCTATACCAGTAACAGAATAGAAGTTTGGCACAGACTGGTTTAAAAATGGCAGAATCTGGTCTAAGAGCTGCCCCCCCTCCCCCAAAAGGGGGGTGAACTTGCGCTTTTCTGTTTGTTATCAAACTAAATTATGCCACTTACAGAAAACAGTGCAATTTAGATCAATTCAGCCTTGGGCTTTTTTAATGTTTGTACCTAGCCTTAAAAAGGTTCAGTTCTAATCTTGACTGACCCGCTGTAATATTCATGTACATTCATTCCACCACTTCCTGATTGTGTTGGTCAATAAGGAAGCCAATTATAACTACAAAGGAAGTATTAGTTGCAGTTTCACAGTTAAGACTAAACTGAGTCTTTTACCAAGTGCACTTGCATCCCAAATTCCTAGTCTCCACTTCATAGGCATAGTAGTGGGGAGAGAAAATGTAGGGACCCTCTATTTTTCCTGATCTCTTCTATGAAACAGAAAGCAATAGATTGTAAGTAGAATGATGGGTTGGGAGAAAGGCCAGTACTGTTGCCAGTATACTATAGTTCAAACTGGGCAGCTGGAGTCACAGCCCTCCAGTATGTATACTGTGGTACACAATTAAAATTAAGTGATGGTGCAAAACAGTCCTTTTAAGAACAGAAGAAAGCTATGTCTGTCTAAGTTTCCCTGTCCCAGGACAACTTAACTAACCTTCCCATGTTAGCTTTGTGACTCTGAAAGCCACCCCATAGCTACAACTTCTAAGCTCGGCACAGAATTCCAGGCACTACAAATCCATTCATACTGCAAACCTGGACTCAATGAATATTTTTGCTCCTATCTGTGTGAACTGGATGTATTCAGATCTCTTAACCCTTTATCTGGGATTATTTTCTAAATAATGTCTACAAATAATTCCTGGCTTTCCAAGAGAGTTGCTTGATATTGGGCTTGCTTTTGAAGTTGCTTATACTGGAAACATATTTTGCTTCTCTCCTTTAATTAGATAAATGTAATTCTATCATATACAGCATAGAAAATCATAGTGAAACTCGAAGCTTTGTGTCTTCCTAGATCTATTTATTTACAATACTGCTTACATTTATGCAATTCCTTTTACATAGTTATTTTTATTGGAATTAATACTATAATACAACAATGACACAAACCTGACCTGTCTTTGGAAAAGAGATAAGGAAAATAGGCTATACTTTTCAGGTGGCGACTGAAACCTTGAAATCTTTTGTTTCTGAGGTACCGCTTGCATGTAATATGGGACGCCTGCAGCTATAGATAAGCTATAGTCAGAATGGGTGTTGGCAGAGAAATGATTTAAAATCTTCATAAATGTCAACTGTATAATGCATCCTCAAAGTATGTGTAGGGACAGGCTGTTGACATGAGTGCAGCTGCTTTTTCCCCACCCCATATAAATAGACATATCAAAGAAGGAAAGACTTCATAAACTGTGACTACAGAATACATATACCATGTGCCAGGTAGTGGTGCCTAAAACATGCGCTCCACAGGCTGCCTGCTAAACTGGAAGCAATGTAGCCACATTCACATGGTACCATAGGTGGGATGATTAGCCCCGAGGTGGGCTACCTGGCATTGTCACTCAGCAGTGACAATTTGCCACCTGAAGTACCATGCAGATGCCGCTACACCACTTCTACACCAACAAATGTGGAACAGATTAATGTGTCTGAAGGCACTGCTGCCTTGAATAGTAAGCTTACCAGATGGATGCCCATAATTTGCTTATACTGAGGTACCAGTTTAGGATGCATATTGACAAATTTCCAGGAAACAATGACCAAAAATTGGAGCTGCTTGCATCTACTACTGGTAATGTGGAAACATGCCAGGAGAGCAGAGAACCTTAGTATGCTGTGCTCCATGTTGACAAATTGGTCACTGCATCTCCAAGCCACATTTCTGTGTTTATGATGGTGGTAACCACAAGCTCTCATCCAAAACCTTGAGGGCTGTGGCTTTCCCATGCAACAGTGTGACACTGTTTTCTTTCAAAAGCTGCTTTGTTAATTGCCACGCTTTATTTCTTGTAAACCTTAGTAATTTGAAATTCCTGTAGATTTTCTCTTAGATGACACCTTCATCAGATGTCAGAAGCAGTTACAATCATCAATATGATTAAAAAACTTTGATGGCCTACACAATATCCTATCTGTTGGGAGAAAAACTGTGTTTACTAAATGGTCATTCTGAAGAGAGCTACATTTACTTTGCTGTACCTGAAAGCACTTGATGTCCTCATTATGCTCAGAAAATATACTAACTAGTGTTTAAGTTTTTGTTCTTCTCCCTAGAGTATTTGAACTGAAGATTTCCACTATGTTCTCCTGTTGCACGTGGCAATGTTGCTACTGAGTGGTCATGGGGAGAGCAAAAGCATATTTAAAAAGATTTGTTTCAGCAGTGATGGTAGCTTTTAAGTAGCTTTGGTCCAAAGTACATTGCTTAAACCGCTTTGAAAGCTGACCCTAGATAACTTAATGGTTATCCATTCTAACTGTAGATGGAAGACAATTAAACTTTAATTACAAATTTCTGTAAAATTTACAATATTTTGTAAAATTTACAGTCAGCTTAAAAATATGCAAAAGATGTTTGGTGCTATTTAAGGAAAAAAAAGAATTTGCTGGGGAAAGCTTCTATCTCCCTCTCTACACTAAGCAGTTTCTGATTATCTAATTTACTGATAAAATTCTAAGCATATCAGAGAAGCATGATGTCTTGAAGGATAAAAAGACTCAGTTTGTTCTTCATCATTTGCTTTAAGAACTTTTTGATGATGAGAGTGGCCAAGCATTAGAACAGGATGCCTAGAACAGCTGTGGAGTCTCCATCCCCAGATGTTTTCAAGAGTCAAGGTTAGGTCAACATTTGGCTGGGACGGTTTAGTCGGGAATGATCCCGTCTTGAGCAGGGGGCAGTACTAGATGACTTCATGAGGTCCCTTCCAGCTGTACTTTCCTATGATCTCTTCCAGCTTGGTATGTGTAATTTCCATACTACCAAAGAGAAAGGTTCATTTCATTCTGAGGTACTTTACAACCCTCCATGGTTCATTTTTCATCTTCTGACTTCCTGAAATGGACAATTGCTTATTTCTGTGACCAGTAGGAGACGTAGCTACAGGACTGGAATCAATTACTGTATTTCTGGGGTAGATTAGAAAGAGTCCAGCTGGTATAGGATATAGACTACTACATTTAACTACATACTATACAGTATAACTAATATATCATTTAACTTTGTAATTCAATGAAACCACTGAACCTCTTGTATTATCAGCAGGAAAGGTTACTGCTATGTATAGTCATAATTCTAGCAAAATCAAAGACTGTTACAGCATTCATTTCAAGCTAACCTGTTCTGAAATTGCTGTTCTGCATCAGGCTCTGTTGGTGAGCTTTAAAAATGCTTAACATTTATGTTCCCCAAATGCTATAACAGAGTAGATCAGTCTGCAGTATACAGTAAGATTAGGATTTTCAGAAATGTTTAAAGGAGTTTGGTGCCCAACTGTCACTCAAGAGTCCAAAGTTAATACCTAATTTCCTTAAGTGCTTTTGAAAAAAAAAATCTCACTCTAATTTCTCCACCCTCTTGCAATATCATATACTTATATATCACACACTCATTATTTCATATGTATATAATATATGGAGATATGCATTCACACATATAAATTATTTTCTTTCAGCAGAAAAATAGGCTTCAGTGGCTCAACTGTCCAAACCAGCACCCACACAAGTAGATCCATTGGGCTGGATCACCTCTTAGGCTCATTCATGTACAGAAGCAAACTTCCGTACATAGCTCTCCCCTAGTCTCTAAATGAGGAGACTGTCTAGCTCTATGGCAACATACCTCCCACTTCCCCAGAGCAGTATCTTTGTTGGAAAATGGTAAGAAGGTTGGGTAAATTAGAAGACCAGACAGTGATGGTGGACATGGAATGAGCCTAAAGTACATATTTGTCCTTTGTCTCTGATAATAATAGGCAAAAAGATAATATTGTACATTCAGGGCAGAAAAAGCCTGGCCATCAGCTTTCAGAGACTAGGAATCTGAATAAGGACTACATGAGCATGTAATGTTCTGCTACATGAGGCATTTAATTAAAAAGCCTAAATTCTGCAAAAGCAAAAATCAGTGTATTTTCCTAAGGTCCCTGGCAGATGTTTAAACAATGGTGCAACTGGGAGTAGAGGAAATGAATGCCTCATGCCAAACATCACATCACCTGTCATGCCAAGCATGCATAGCAGGAGGCATGAGGTTTGGGAAGGGGTATAAAACTCCTCAAATCTCAATTGTGCCACTGCCAGCCTGATTCTGCAGATTAGGCAGGGGCAGCTCTGTCTTGCATCCAGGGTTGCCCCTAGCCCCCTGCATATTTCTGACCTGGGGCTGTTGGGGCCAGGTCCAATAATCAGCTGATTGTCAGATTGGCCCCAACAGTCCCAGGTGGATTCAAGACCCTGGGCTGACAGAGCTGGGTCTGATAATCAACTGACTATTGGTTCAGCCACAGGGCAGCCCAGCTACACTCATGATTTTTAGACATCCTGGGACATCAGGAGATGGGGACTGGGGAGACACTCCTACATCCTGGGGTCTGAATGCCCTGGGATGTTTAAAATGTGCAGGTTCAGACTGGCTCCCTGAAACCTGGCATTTTTAAATGCTGTGCCATGCAGGCTCAGAAGTTGCCAGATTCCTAGTGGCTAGCACCCTTTAGCTCCCCCACCCAGGGGACCTTGCAAGCTGCCTTCCCAGCAGCCAATTGTCAACATCAGCATTAGGTACTACACATTCAGTGTATGGCACTGTACAAACAATCCACAAAGATGTTCTGTAACTTTGTGGCTGATCTGCCACTTTGTGGCAGCATAAATCAGCTGAATATGTAGCACTGTTACTATTTATGGTGTGATTAAACATTTATCACACAATAACTGGAACGTGAGCCAGGGGCCTCATTCTTGGAAACTAAATCAAGTGCATATGAAATCATGAACCATGTGCCTGCCTGTGCACTAACAAAGTTTTTAGATCTCTTTAAAAAAAGTTAGAGGCATTACAGAGTACATACAGAGCTTACATATCTCTCATCAATGCAGAACCTTCAGGTCAATTTAACTTATGATCATTTCCTAAATGGGAACTCCCCCTCTCCCAAGACTAATACGCAAGGGTCATAGTTTACCCAAAAAAGCCTACTTCCTCAACTGAAGAACCAGGTCATATTTCATATCATATCAAGAAATGATGACAGTGGCCAAAATCAGTGGCTGCAGTTCCACTGAAATCAATGCAGCTGGCCTACATGTGTTCATACTGCATCTGAATTGGACTCCATCAGTAAGTGAAGTATGGAATTTAAAAACACTTTACATTTTTAAAAGTTGTTTTAAGCCTGTTGACATTCCCTCATAGGGAAGAATCAACTGATTCTTCCATTCTCTCAGAAACAGTAAGCAGGGTCAAGATTCAGTTGGTACTTGGATGCGAGACCTCCATGAGGCTGAGGATTTAACACTTGTCACTCTTGCCTTTGGAGCAAATTTGAAGGAATGACTCTACAAGTTGATGAGGGCTGTGTGGTATTGGGCAAACTGTTTGAGGTGCTCTTTTCTGAATAAGTTTCAAAACAGAGGTAATTGTAGGAACTAAAAATTGGGGCACTGGAATTGCTCCTTGACCATCGTCAGGCTCACAACTGACTCATTGGAAAAGCGGAATTGGTTCATTTCCCAGGACGATGGTGAACCTGGGTTGTGTCAGATTTTAAAATAAATTCCAATTTATTATATAATGCTACTTTACTTTGGAAGGAGTTTTACTTTCACTTTGTGCAGATTTGAAAACTTTTTCAGGTACGAGGCAGTGGTGAATTAAACTCTAAGCTAGGTACAGCCATTACACTTCTACTGGTAAAAATGATTGAAAACTGGTCTATACCTGTAATAGAACAGAAGTTCAGCACACAAAACTGTTTGAAAAATGATGGAACTTGGTCTAAGATTTGTCCTCCCACCAAAGGACGAGTGTGTTCTGTTTGCTACTGATCTAAACTACACCATACACAGAAAACCGTGCAACTTAGATTGATTCCACCTTGGGCTTTTTGTATATCTGTACTTGGCCTCTGTGCCTATGTTTGCATTAATCTATACAAGAGTGAAATAAGAACTTGGTTTAATACACAGAACACACTTTTGCATTACATGGAGCTAAACTTAAAAACTAAGGGCACCTATACACCTGTTCTGGGGTGAGGGTGGAGGGTGTTTTAATTAGAGATGCTCTCTGGAGCCACCCTAATTAAAACTCCTGCAGCATCTCATGCATTCAGTGTCCCACATTTCAAAATGGTGGCGGGGCACTTTAACTAAAGCTTGTTCGACCAGTTTTAGTTAAAGCTCCCCCACCGCCATTTTGAAACATGGGGACACTGAATACATGACACGCTGCAGCACGCTGGAGCCTTCCAGCAAATTTGAGTCTGCTCCAATGCCTTCTAATCAGAAGATGTCACAGTGCCCTACAGGTTTAGGGAGGAACTAGCTGTCTTAATGGCAGAAAACACTACTGTCGTAGTCGCCACAGAGATCTGACCTGGTCTGATTACCAACAAATTGCTGGAACCACAATTTAAAAAATAATAATTGGTTGAAGTTATTGAAACTTTTGATTACTTAATATGGCAGATCCAAACATAAAAATAGAGTGGATCCAGGAAAAGATGAAAAAATGGCTGGTAGAACATAATCTTAATCCAGCAGTAGAATGGTTTTGAACCACTATCTTTTTTTGTTTTTAATTATTTCTTGAGATGGTGGAAAATTAAAATAGCAACATCACAGAAAACCAGATAGGGAAATGTGTGATGCTGGCCATTTTTAAAAGACCTATTCATTTGGGTTGGGTTTGAGAGAACATGTTTACAACACGTTTGGATTGGCTTGACAAAACTTCAGAACAGGTGCTAAAAAACAAGCTGATACGTCTAAACTGGTATCAGAGGGGTAGATACCCAACAGTGCTTGTATTAAATTCTTCAGAGACAGGGGGCTAAATTGGTTACAAGATGACTTTTTAAAAGAAGCTCTTCCACAAGTCAAAAAACAGTGTTTGTTTTTTCCCTTTCTGGCTGGAAATTACAACAGCAGCATTAATCTATCCCCCAGGTTACAAACATGTGGGAGAACCGAGTCTTTTCCTGCAATGAGTAAAATGTTGAGAAGAGGCCTGATGATGAAGCAGGGTTTTTTAATATATTCTTTTTTATTATGTACTTAAAGTTAGAACTGTGCCAGTCATAGGACCCACTGTAAATGAGTATACCATGGATATCTCAGCATCCATTCAGAAATTATTTACCTTGTCCTCTCCATATATTTGCAGGATATTAATTCACCATCTAACTATTGCCCAGTGATCCCTAAATATGCGCTCAATCATAACAGCACACAACTTTGTGAAGGATAAATAGACATCTGTGCAGAAGGCATAATTGTTTACATTTAGTAAACAAAAATGTCTAAAGTGTTTTAATGAACTCAATGCACTCAATGTTTAATGAAAATTCAGTCTAAAATTGTTGTTTATTTAATTAATTAGTAGATTGAGGACTCTTGTAATATGTTTATTTCCAGAACGTAGGTGGTAAATCAAGGCTGGGTATCAGAGTTAAAGTTGTTGGTGGCATTCAACTGCTACATTTCTAATAAAAATTAATTTATAATAGTGTTGTTTTAAGTGAATATCTATTTGCTGAATAGGAAGCTGAAGAAAAAAAAATAGTTCTACAAGACTGATTTTCATGTTGGATATTTTTAAAGCCAAGTTAGCTTAATTTCTTGATATTTTACATATATTTGACTTGGATAAGAATACATTAATCACATGTACTATGCATGGAATGTGTGGAAAATAAGATTTTTTCCATCTGAATCATTTCCTGCAATGAGTAAAATGTTGAGAAGGGGGCCACAGATGGATCGGGTTTTTTTTTTTTTTTGAATACACAATGTTTTCTTCTAAGTGTAAAGTACTGACATAATGTTTGCTTTCAAGTGTAAAGTACTTTCATGATGACTGATGGCACACCAGAGACTGGAAGAAAAGAATGAGAACATGGTTCTGATCACCATTTTTTAAGCCTTTAAGTCAGATGGGGAGTTAATTTTACAATACCTGTCATCATGGGTGCCAGACATTTTTGTTCTCCCTCATTTAATATCAATTGATTTATCATATTCTCCCAAGAAGTGAAACCCTAGGTAGGAAACAAATTGGAAAGAACAGCTGAAATGGAGGTGGCTGAACTGGTCTGTAACATGTCTTTTGAACTTCATCTAATTTTCTCCTTGTAATGGTTAAGAAATAAATAAACCAGCAGCACCTCATTTGTTCATATAATGCATTGTATCTAGATCAAGTAAAATGGAAAACACTTAAAAACACACTCATAGACAGAGGCCTATCTATGTATTACTGAAATCTTTTCAAGCCCACACATACTTTGATTTTCAAGCTTTCCCAATATAGCAATCAGATTTTTTAATTCTGGTCTCTAAGGTCAAAGTTATGGGAGAAGACATGGCCTGACTGCCAGCTTAGGAAAATGTGCCCCATTTCACGGAAGAAAAGCATAAAAACCTCAGCCCCAACATCTACAACACTTATTTGAACCATACCTATTATGGTATGACAGGCCACTGGCTGACAGAGGGAAATAATGGACATGACCCAAGTGCTCTACACTATGGGCTAGATTCAAATCCCACAGATGTTAAAGGGAGCTTTTCTATGGACTTCACTGTGGACTTTAGGTCAGTGCCTACTTGGAAGTCTGGCTCAGTGCCTTCATGTTGAATGAAATCCTACACACAGGCTAGCAGCAGCCGTCACCATTTTTCCATACCTCTTGCAAGTTGGCACCCACAGTGGCTGCCCCAGTGGTCCCACCTGAGTCACATCACTGAATTATACTAACTAGACTTCTTTCCCCCTCTCTATGAAGGTGACTGCAGATGTGAATTCAGCAACTACTAGCAGTAACCCATCTTTGCTGTATTCACTCTTTACATGGTTAAGAAGAGTTTCTCAAAGCTAGGTCTTATGGTTTTATCCAATACTGCAAGAAAACTCCAGCTCACTTCAGATATATGGTCCCTGCATCCGGTAGTGTCCTCTAGAGTCTGAAAGGTTCTCCCCTGTTGACTCTGACACTCAGCTCTGCCTTCTGTGCCAAATTCTCCTTTTGCTTAGAGTGGTAACACTGTAGCATAAGGGAATTGAGCAAGTGGGAACATTTGGCTTATTGTCTTTAAGGCTGGGCTTAAGATATATATTTTTTTCTATGTGAATTTTATAGTTCAGGTTGCTTTAGGAAGCAATTTGGACTGCACTGCATGAAAGGCACTAAAGAGAGTAACTTTGCAATGTACCAATCATGGGGAACATCCTCCTCTGTATATTGAAACCAATTATATGCATTTGACCTTTATTGTATGACTGTTCTTCTGTTGAATGAACAAACAGAGGCAATAAAGGGACTGCCCTGAATCCAAAGACAGAATTTAGCTAATTTTATCTTATGACAAAAAGCAAGATGAGGCACATATTTTTGTAGGATGCTAATGTTTCATGTTCCTTTGCTTTAATATTGCTGTCACTGAAAAGAGCAGCATAGAGAACCTGCTGTCTGTGCAGTAAGTTTCCTCTTAGCTCTTAAGCCTCACTAAGAGTTTGACATCCTGACAAGACAGAAGCACGCACTGCAAGATCATGCTGTGCACAGTACATCATTCAGCATCATACCAAGCAGTTGTTCTGTTCGTAGTCCAAGTGGCTACTTAACATGAACCTGGAATCCTTCTCAATGACAAAAATCAATCCCTCTGTTGTCTTGCTAAGATTTTCCTGGACTCTTCATCCTAGTGACTGTTACCAGTCTTCAAAACATATTTTCAGCCCTCTCCATCAAAAAAAGAATTTTAAGCCAGAGAATTTTAAGCCACTGACCCCTAAATGTCAGTGTTTGTGGAAAATCCTGGATAAAGGAATGAAAGGTATCGAATAAAAATTCCCAGCCACTACTGTCTATGATAGGTTGACAAGAGCTATTTCAAGATGCCACTGGACAATAGGATTGATGCGATTTCCTGAAAAGCTGCCCGATTTGTTTCAACATCTCCAATGAACAGTATGTATGCAGGCTATCTGGCTTAATTGAGCTATACTAAATATTAAAACCCAATTAGCGCATGCAGTCCATAATGCAATGGCTATGAAATTAGACATGATTCTTGAAAGAAGCAAGGAAAGGGAGTAGTGTAATAGAATAGGTTTTCGCATTTGATAATCAGAGTACCTGAGCAGTAAAGTGGGAAACACTCTTTCCTTTACAACTCCAAGGGGAAAGACCCCAACAGCTGTGTGGCAGAGGCCAGAGTTATTTACCCGACTCAGCTGGCAGCCTCATGAAGCAGGTCATATTAGCTTCTGCTCAGAAGGGGAAAAGATTTTTATTTCCAACAATAACAAGAGAGCCAATATGCAGGAAAGGAGGCCCTACAGGGGGAGAAGCCAGCTCAGGATACAGCAAGGCCCAGACAGATGGTTGAAAGGCATGGTTATGCTCCAGGACAGTGATGCTGGAGTTGTTGCACAGAAATCCAAACAGAAGCAAAGGAGATAAGATACGCAAGAAATAGATGATGTGTGTACTGGGGTTCCTGCCAGGTATTAGCCCTGCAGCAGCATAGTTCAATTAAATGGGTCTGCAGCCCTGCTAATCACTCACAGTATCAGTGAGCAACAGCTAGAAATGCAAAGTTGGGAGCAAACTTTGTTCTGAGATTATTTAATTTGGAGCATAAATCTTTGAAACTTATTTGACAAAGCCACATGAGAGACAGACAAAGGTTTCAGGCTTGCTTGAGAACAAGCCCTCTCCATTCAGATGTTTATCAACCATCCTTTTTTGACCCTTGATCCCTGGTGTTCCCTATCCCCTTTTACCTCCACTTCCAAATCTGAAATGAAAAACTCTTTAAAGAGAGGGAAGATAAACCTGTAAATCATACTTCTTTCCTGCAAAACCCTGAAAATATTTGTTTGATGCTGTGCATTTTTAATTGCCTTCAGCTCTGACCTATAAAGTTAGTTGTAGTTTTATAGCTAGGGTCAGGAGGGACCTGAAGAGATCATCTAGCCTGACCCCTTGCCACTTGCAGGAATGAATGCTCAGTTCACAAGACCCCAGACAGGTGATCATCTAACCTCTTCTTGAATTTACGCAAGGTAGGGGTGAGGACCACTTCCCTAGGAAGTTGGTTCCAGATTTTGGCCACCCTAACTGTAAAATATTGCTTCCTGATCTCTAACCTAAATCTATTCTCCATCAGCTTATTACCATTGTTCCT
>NW_017729006.1:23319235-23327662 GCF_001723915.1 Gavialis gangeticus | reverse complement strand
GCAATCAGGTTGGTCAGGCAGGACCTGCCTTTGATGAACCCATGCTGACTGCCCCTGAGCACGATCTCCCCTGCTGGCTCCCCATAGATGTGCTCCTTGATGATTCTCTCCAAGATCTTCCCAAGGACCGAGGTGAGGCTTATGGGCCTATCGTTACTTGGGTCCCCCTTCCTCCCTTTCTTAAAAGTGGGGACCATGTTAGCTAGTCATGTTAGCTAGTTTCCAATCCCCTGGCACCTGGCCAGAAGACCACAAATGCTCATACAGCCAGGCCAAGGGTTCCACGATGACCCCTGCCAGCTCCCTTAACTTGCTTGGGTGGACGGCATCTGGACCTGCGGATTTAAAAATGTCTAGCCTTTCCAGAAGATTTCTAACTACATCTGCACTGACCCAAGGTTGTCAGAACTATCCCCAAGATTGTCCCAACCACTGGTAGGTGGGATGTCCCGGTCCATGTTCAAGAAAACAGAGGCAAAGAAACTGTTAAAAATATCATCTCCCTCATCTGGCGTAGCCACAAGATTACCGTTTGCATCTTGCAGGGGCCCTACATTGCCTGTTGCCCTCTTCTTGCTCCCAATGTACTTGAAAAAGGACTTTTTGTTGTCCTTAATCCTGGATACTAGCTTGGTTCCATCTTTGCCTTGGCCTTCCTAACAGTCCTCCTACACTCACAGGCTGAGGAGTACTCCTCCTTGGTGAGAACCCCTTCCTTCCACTGGTTGTATGTCACCCTTTTAGTCCTGAGGCATTTCTGAATTCCCTTGCTGAGCCAAGGGGGTTTCTGAGCACTCTTACCCCCCTTGCTTCTCTCAGGGACTGTTACCCTTTGGGCCTGGAGGATCGCCCCCTTAAGGTATGACCATCCCTCATGGACTCCCATCTCCTCTACCTTCTGGGACCTCAGTGCCTCCCCCACTAATCTCTGAAGGTCATTGAAGCTGACGCTTCTGAAGTCAAGGGCTTTAGTCTTGCTATAAGCCCTTGACACCCTGCGCTGGATACTGAATTCCAGCAGGTGATGATTGCTACTGCCCAGGTGGTCAAGGACCTGCAGTCTCCTCACCAGGTCATCCGCAGTGGCCAAGACCAGGTCCAGCAAGGCATTACCCCTACTGGGGCTGTGCACCTCCTGGATAAGGTGAAGGTCTTGTAATACAGCCAGGAACCTACGCAAATGGTCAGACCTGGCTGTCTGCTTCTTCCAGCAAATGTCTGGGTAGTTTAGGTCACCCATGACAATGATATCTGTTGACCTAACCGCCTCCATAAGCTGACCGGAGAAATCCCGGTCCAGCTCTTCCCCCTGGTTGGGTGATCTGTAGTAGACACCCACCATAAGGTCCCTTTTGCCATGCCCCCCTTGTAGTTTGACCCACAGTGTCTCCGCCCAGCCCTCCTCTACTCCAAAGCTAATCCTTGATGATGCAAGTTGCTCTTTGACATAAAGTGCGACCCCCCTGCCTTTCCTCTCTGTCCTGTCCCTTTTATATAGGGTGCATCCCTGAATGCCCACCGCCCAGTCGTGGGTAAGGTCCCACCAGGTTTCTGTGAGCCCTACTAAGTCTGGATTCTTACTTGCAATCAGGAGGCACAGTTCCTCCTGCTTGCTCCCCATAACAAGTTAGTAGTTTAAGTACTTTTAAAAGCTTTGTTTTAGTATAGGAATATCATTAAATACAGCTGAGGGCCTGATATTATACAGCCCGTGGGACAGATCCAGCCTGCAGAAGCTTTGGATCTGGCTTTGGTATCATTCAGCAGTGCAGGACTCCCCTTGGGCCATGTAACACTGTATCACACTGCAATCAGTTGCCTGGGATTTTGGTGGAAGGGGAGTGCTGTCTGGACTGTGGCACAATCAGGCATTGCGGGCTCTGGTGAAAGGGGTCTTTTGCTGCACCATGCTGCAGCTAACCATTTTGGAGAAACAGTGATGGCAGCTGAGTCCTAATGCCTGTCATCCTCTAACCTGAGCTGGCTCATTCCAGCCTCACTCCTGGAAAATGTTGCCAGCCCTTGTTCTAGTCTATTTTAGTTTTATCTAGAACATTAGTCTATTATGCACTGAAATTTATAGTTTAGAATTAAGCCTTTTAAATTGTGTAAATGAAACTATTCTAAACATAAAAGTTCAACAGAAGCAGAAGCCCCCAAAGGAACTGCAAAAACAGCAGAAGCAGGATGTCCATCAATGCTGCAAACATACTGAAAGCAGCATACAAATTTTTCAAGAGAAGAGAACCCAGGAACTTCACTATACCCTGTGGCTAAGTCCTCATGTAGTGCAGAGCCCCACCTGCATCCTTGCATTCCCCGGAGCTGCAACTTTGCCCCAGGTCAGCATGCATTCAATTTTTTTTCTAACAGTTCAATGTGCAAACTCCATGCAGTCATAACTTTTTTGCACATCATACTGGGCATTCTGAAGCCTGCTACCAACTTGAAGGACCTGTACTGCTGCAGGTTTTCACCTGACTGCTGAGACAAAGACTTTTATTGCTTGTATTCTTCTCATGTAGAACCAAGATATTTTCCCACTTACTCTTGCACTGGTATAACCCCATTCATTTCAGTGGTATTACTCCTGATTTATATAATTGTAAATCAAGCCCTCTGTACAGAAAACCAACCATTTAACCTATGAACGAGCAGGCCAACACCCTCAAACAGCTTTCCACGGGCCTGTTTGCAGCTGTCATGGGGATTTCCTCTATGACATGCAGAAGGTGCAGCATCTGGGAAACATCTCTATTTGCATCTCATTTCATTACCTCTTCTTATTCACCCCAGTTATAGAGTTGGTGTTGTATAGGCAGCCTTTGGGAAGCAGTCAGGTCACAGTTTAATTTCACACTACAGTCAGGAGTAGGTTGCAACCAGAGGAGTAGCACATTAAAGAGCAGTGAAAAAACATGGAGCAGCTAATTTTACTAGCAGTACAATCAACAGGACTTTATATGATCAACAGCAGTATTTGGTGCTATGGCTAAAAACCTAGCTTCTGATTGGTAATACCCTTATGTCAACCTGTGACACCTACTTGTGTCCTGGGGATTCATCTGTGAGCTAAACTGTTACCTTTTTCACGCACACACCCTAAAGTTGGATGAGAACTAGAAAACTGTTACCATTTCAACAGACTGTCCGATTGGGTCAGTCCTTGAGGGCCCTCAAGAACAGTTTTGCAGTCACAGGCCCTGAAAGGGTATGCAGCATGTTCTAATGAACACACACACAACTCAAATAGCACTTACCAACAATCATGTGGTTGCATACATCACAAAATGTGGGTTTTTTGAAGATGTGCTCCTGAAAAACGTGAGCCTTGTTGTTTTCTGCCTGCTGTTTGACTTTGGTAGGGCTGGAGGTCTGGTTCTCTGAGCTGGGGAGCTGGCCAGTGCTGGTGCTCACCTCAGGCGGCAAATCCACTTGCAACTTCACATCACTGTTAGTCCTCTGAAAGAAGTTGTCTGCACTCTTGCTTCGTAAACTTTTGGTCTTGAAAGAAAGTGATCGTTTCAGTTTCTGCAGCTGCAATGCAAGGAACAAAACAGTTGTAATAACTTTGACAGCATGGTGGGGTTTTTGGAGGGTTTTTGGGGGGGTGGGGTTGGTGCATTGTTGACTTTGTCTATCCATGTAATCCTCCGACGCTCTTAGAATATTTTGAATGGATTATTCCATGGATTGGACTGGCATGTAATGATTCTTCTGCAGTGAACTACAAAATTAGCTCCAGAATCAAGATAACAATTTATGAATTAAGCTTGAAGCCTGTTAATAGAAAACCAGTCACTCCAGTTGACTTGACTGGAGACCTCTATTGCTGTCTTACTTCAGATACAAAAACAAAGACATTACAAGCAGTAATGCACGTACATCCAGAATATAAAGGAGAATATATGGTCCTGTAAAATTAAAGTGCCAGTCACCTATGAACAGGCCATGAGCAGCCCATAAAGCCATTTCAACAACAGCCTTTAAATGGTGTTGCAAAACAGCTGAATTCAGTGACATAAATTAGGAATATTTTAATGTATCAATTTACAATATGGTGCAGAGAAAATGTTTATTGTGGCATTGCCAAATCAAGAATTTTTTTTTTTTTTACTGACAATCTGCAAGTTTTTTACATTTATTTTACTGACATACATTTTACATAATGTAAATGTAACCCTTCTTCAGACCCTGGACTAAAGCTGGATTCAAATTTAGGGTTTTGACACCAACTATAGCAAAGTGTCAGTCAAAAAAATTCTTGGGTTGGCAACCAGACCTGATTGCAATAATCATTTTACACCATAGTGCCCAACCCCCAAAAGCATCTTTCTCCAACACCTGCCACTCCTTGACTGCACCTGTTACCCCTGCCAGCCCTGCTCCCCTGTCCTGGCACAAACCCCTAAGGACTATTGCCTGCCTATCTGCAAGGTGAGCAGTGTTACCAGCAGGGCTACAGCAGTCATACCTGGCTGAGGTGGGAGGTAGGAAGGAAACTAGAGACACTCCCATGAGCCACAAAGCCCTGGCAAGAGCACTGTGCAGGGTTTTACAATCCTAGTTAGATACCAGATGGCACTGCCCCACTACATCTCTCCTTCAATAGTGCCTTGAGCTTCTTTCTGATGATGGAGCTTCAATCAGGCTTTGGTTGCTTAGGGGTTTTTTGTGGTATTTTTTTAAATGGATTTTATGGATTAGAGTTTCTAGTTTTGTTTTTTTTTTGTTTTTTTAAATGGAGTGTCTATAAATGTATGGACCATTGGCAACCCTGTTTTATTGGCTTTGATACTTGAAGTTCTAGTTTTTAAAAGAAAAAAGTACTGAAGATCAAGAGCTATCATGTCATTTAGTCATTATCAGGATACTGAGCGGCAGATGAAAGGCATCACATGCTCAAAGTCATACAGTGTTACTTGCCTGTAGTTCAGGCTGCCTATTGTACCATGTCAGTGCTCTCTCCAAAGGATTAATACAGATCTGTCAAGGGCACTAGGTGAGGCATAGCAGCTACTGTTATAGGCATTAGAGTTTGCAGGTTGACAAGCTCTGCAGTCTAAAGAGGACAAACAGTCAGGGGGTGGGGGGGGGGAAAAGCATGCTAAGAAAAGTTAGCATTCTTTTACATGTACTTATCTCTAATCTACAGTACCTCCCTTTCACCAGTCATGCTGCATCATTTCAAATGCAGTGAAGATGGAGATTATTCTCCTGGCCAGTTTGACATAGGAAGGATATTTTCCATGTCAAGCAGGAGATGCTCTGTGGTAACTAGGAACAGTTGTTTATACTAGCAACTATTTATACGGGAAACACTGATGATTGGGTGCGATTGTTCAAATGAACACATAGGAAAGAGGTCATATACTTTTCTCAAAATTTGTGGTTGCATTTTGTAACTCTTGGGGTTCTGTTCTGCCCAGTTTCCACTGTACATTGTCCCCACTTATTAGGAAGCCTTATAAATGGGCAGACACTTCATATAAATGATGCAGGGTAGCCTCTACTCCACCCTTTACAAAAATGTAAAACAGAATAAGGCAGCCATCTGAACAGTCATTATAAAATACACAGGAACTTCTTCTGGGTTTCCCAGTAGTAAATCCCATCAGTGTTACTGCCTTACCTTATCTCTCCAGTTAACAGTGCTCTAGCTTACTGTACTGTAAAATTCTCAGCACCTCACTTCCGAACCCTTCTATTTAAGTAGCTGCTTCTCTTAGGATAATTTAATGAATTAATCCAAGAGATTCCAACAGTCCATCAAGAGTTGCTTTCAGAAAGCATTTCTTTCCTGACTGATAGCAAAGACCCAAGGATGTTCACCAAAGTAAAAGCTCTTGCTCACTCCCATTACTCACTGGTAGAAAAGAGAGATGAAATGGTTAAAGATCAAGCCCAAAAGCAAGCTAGTTGTGGATTTCTGTAGCTACATCAGCAGAAGCTTAATACTTTCAATCACTGCACCTGTGAAACACAATATAATCACACCAATAAAATATGTGACACCCTCCTCCTCCCCCTCACTTTCCCTTAAACCACTGGCACCTGAGATTAGAGTCTCTACAGAGATTACCTCATATCCCTAGTGACAGTTATGAGCTCAACAATAATTCACCTCCGTGCTATTGAAGTGGCTCTCACAGAAATCAGACCTAATTAGTGCAGTGAAACACAGAGAATTACAGCAGCACAAAGTGACTATAATGGCATTCATTATTGATTTGCCATCCATTTCTACAGTGCCACATGAAGTTAATTAAATCTCAGACATGACTATGTCTGCAATGGAAAGAAGACTTAGCTATAAAACACAGTATTTATTTTAACCACAAAACAACTGCCTTGCTAGTTTGGCAACAGATTGAGAGGGATTGATTTAATCTTATTATCTCAGTCTCAGATACACTGTCATTTCCACTGAAGGCATTTTATTGCCCAGACAGAAAGACCCACAGTTTTAAAAGAAAGCTGTATTGCAACCTCCTGTTTTTTGTATGAGTAAATGTATGCATTAAGACTCATATAAACTTGAAAAGTGCATGTACCAAATGGTAGAATTCACACCCATTTGAATTTGGCAGTGCATGCTTTGCACATGTGAATTTTCTTGTTTTATATGCAAATAAGAGGGTGAAAAAATATATTGCAAATTATTACATACATACAGTAGTGAACCCACTCCAATTTTTTTTAATCACCTTGTACTTTGTGGCTTTAATGACATGCTTGTGTAATATATTTTCAAATAGTATATAAATGATACCCTTCCGATCTTATCACTGCTTAGTATCCACTTTGCAGAGCTACGTATGACAGCATAATGGGAACGATCAGTGAGAATCTGGTATCATGTTTTCAAAATTTCAGGTGATCTAAGTACTAATCTGTTACCAGCTAGAGAGAAGAACCTGGTCCATCAGAGAATCCTTATGCTATAGATATTTAATAGTCTATTATTACTTCTTATTTGCCTTTACTGGAGGGAACCCAATCCAACCAAAAAGCTATAAGGCGGCAAAGTAACTACAGACTTTCGGTGAAAATAATTCAAATAGTAAAAATATAAAATCTCAAATTAGCATTATGCTGCAGTCAAGCGAGTATAGTTTTAAAATTAAACATTCTACTTCCCCTCTATTGTTACAATTTGCCATTGTTTAACATAGTTCTTTCTGTTGCAAACAAAGCTTCTAAAAACATGTACTAAAAAGTCCCCATGCACCATCTGCCTGATTTTGATCTTACTTATACTGATGTAATGCAGCTGTGACACCACTGATTTTAATGGAGCTAATGGGATGCTCAGCTGGTGTGAAATAGGAATCAAGTCCTGCACATTTATCTCTCCAGAGGAAAGAACATAGCCACAGAGTCAGGATTCCTAATTTCTCTAGAGAGTCAAACCCATAACAAAACACACCAGTAAATTCTGGATAGATCTAAAGACCACTGAAATGTGGATAGTTCTGCGATAGGGCCAAAATCATGGAGGGGAGGGAAACTTTGTTCCTAAATCAGTCAGTGATACTTTTGGTGGTGACAGCAGGAACTCGGAAGCATCATCACCAAGTCCAAACATTCAAATATCATGAGATGGGCTTGAAAAAAATAATAACATAATGAGACTTGCTGAAATAAAGATTGCCAATAGGTTAGACCATAGATTTGTATAGGCTGGTTTGGGTATGGCTGACCCTGCCAAAGGTGGGGTTGGACTAGATGACCTCTGGAGGTCCCTTCTAGCTCTACTTCTTTATGATTTGTAACCTGGGCGGTACTCCAAGAGGTACCCCCTCTCCAATTGAAGGGATCAAAGCAGGTGCACAAGCACTGTGGGAGGTGTAGGGACCCTCCTCCCCCTATAGAGCAGAGCCAGACCACCAATGGGGACTTAACCATATACCTTTTAATACTGGGAACATAACAGGCATAAATCGGAGGGTATAGTGGACACTACAATGTCCCAAGGGGGCAGGATCCAACAAAGGTTAGACATTTACAATCATTGACAAAAAACAGGGTTAACAAAATATAAAACACTAACAGCAGAACAAACAATACAGGTTGGTGAAATATAAAAAGGCACAAAATGCAAAATGTCAAATGACAAGGAAATATAGGGTCTTGGTACCTGGAGGGGGAGAAAGGGGGGGAACACAATGACCCCTTTCCACTGCAAGAAGACCTCAGCTGGGACTTGAAAGCAGATCTCCCATGTGGTTGGCAGGAACACAGCCACCACTGGTGGTACTACTCCAGCTTGCTAGGGGACTTGACCTTCCTGAAGCCCCAGCCTCACATTGAGCTGCCTGGTCTCTGATTGGAGGAGCTGGAAGCAGAGCTGGGAACCCCTCAGGTTGCTGCTCAGATCCTTCCTGGAGCAGGGGGAGCCTCTCATAAGGGATCCTGGAGCCCAGT
>NW_017729006.1:23298420-23314235 GCF_001723915.1 Gavialis gangeticus | reverse complement strand
TCTCCTGCCGGCCACACGCCGCGCTGCTGAGGGTCCCATTGCTGCTTGCAGGTCCTGCTCTTTCAGGGCACTGCTCCTGCCCTGCTGGCTCAGCTCTATGAAGCTCCTTCCTCGTTGTCACTCACTGGTCTCTACCCTGAGTCAGCCCACGCTGTCCCTTTCATCCCCCTCCAGGTGACCCAAGGGGCCAGTCGGGACATGGGGGTTGGGGAGGGGTGAGTCTCTGGGGCCTGATTGGTGCGGAAAGGGAATCCCAAGTCCTCCAATCATCTTTTACCCCTTCAAAACCCCTGGGCCAAATCATTACCAGATTGGTGAGGAAAGGGAATCCCAAGTCCTCCAATCATCTTTTACCCTTTCAAAACCCCTGGGCCAGGTCACTGCCAGCCAGCCCGTCACAGATTTATAAAAAATCCAGAGCTTGTTTGAAGTCATTCATTTGGATTTCCTTTTATGTATCTTTCTAATCTGGAAGGCTAGAAGTTTAATTTTTTAAAATGTATTTTAAAATAAAAGCTGAGATTCTTCTGAGTACAAAGTGGGAGTTTTAATCAAAACACTGTGAAATTTGTGATAAAATCATGAGAGCTGGCAACTCTGGCTCTCCTGGAACAAGAACCCTAGATTTAGAACCCAGGATGTTCCTGTGGCTTTGAAATTAGGCAAAAATAAATATCCCTCATTAAAACTATGATATCGTCCACGCAAACTCATTGACTGCACATACTGCACCCCGGGGCCTTGACACAGATAACTGCAAGAGCCAATTTTGATTAATCTTTTCTTGGGTATTATATACCGCAATCTTCCTGTTCAAGTTCCAAAGGCTCTGACAGCTTCATTAAAAACAATAGCTTTACAGTGTTTGCAGAGTTCCTGATTCTCCTTGTCCCTCAAAACACAGAGACAAAGAGGCTGGAAAATTTGAACTTAGGTGTGAGGAGATTGCAAAGTGAACAGCATGTAGCTGTGCCAGGGTTGGACCTTGTCCTAAAGTAGCAAACAGCCAACTGCTCATCACTTCTTTGGGTTGAGATGCACACAGAAGGGGTGAGGAGTTCAGTTAATTTGGCTTCCTCTTAATTCTGGTTTCATGCAATTTAACAGCAATGTCACTCTGTCCAGACAGCAAAATATTTTGTCTCTTGCTTTATTGCTGTAACATCCTGCTCTCTGGCTTCTAAGGCACAGACATTACCCAGTACAGTCCCTTTCAAGTACCTATTAAGATCCTGTCTCTTCCTCACTGAACTGAGTGGTCCAAGCCACTTTGAACCTCTTCACTGGTGCCGTGTTTCCCCTATATCAAGTTTAGGTTTCTTGGTCTTTCCTTCAAGACTTCATTTTGTCTAGGTCCTCTACGAGCTTAGCTGACTTTATTCTCCTTCATGCTGTCCTTCACCCCCTCTTCTCCATCAACAACATCATCCTGGGGAGTACAGAAGAGTCAGTGGCAACTCCCTTTTTGGAAATTCTGCTCTGACGTCTTGAGCAGCACATTTTCTACCATCTTCTACCTAGGCAGCCTCACCCACTTACTGAGCAATGGAGGCTGACTCTGGCCCTACCTACAAAGTGAGGCCAGTATGGGCTGCTACATGCTCAAGATGTCAAGTCTGTCACTTCTTCATGCACCGAAGGCCATAAAGTTAAGTTTTTAGCTCCAATCACCTTCTCTTTCTCCCACCTCAGTACCAAAACTTACGGTGAGAAAAGAATTTTAATTTTTGTCTTCCTTTCTTTATTCCAATGTTACTGAAAACAGGGCATAAATTACAAATAATGAAGAAAAGGAAATGGGACTAAATACATAACCCACAGTTTTGTCCTTCAACTTAGCATAATGCAACCCTTTGCAACCTTAATTTATTACTTACGCAGCATCAAAAAAGGCTTCACACATCACTGCCAGATAAACATCCACTCTATCCTGAGTACTTTTTTCCCCTCTGGCTGGTCAGTTAAATTCAAAATCATTCAGATACTTACATTGTTGCAATGGGCAAGGGCCAAAAAGCATTGGCTAGATTCATGTAGATAGTACGACAAGCATACAATACCCCATCACAAGGGCTCAAACCAAAAAACATTTCAAATAAGGGGAAGAACAAACAAAAAAAAATGACAAAGGCTAAGTGCAGATAGTTAAAAAGTTCACGGTTGAATCCATTTAATCTTCACAGATTAGTGTAAGTTAGGTAGATTGAATTGATAAGCAAGTGAACAGAACATCACTTTTGATTTTAGAAATGCAGCCATATAACTTCAGCGGCTCAGGCCAGAAGCCGGGGACTGCTAGAGCACACCTTTCTGCTCTGCTAGAGCAAACTAGGTGGGCTAAGGCTAGCCTGCCTACCCTGGGGGGTGGGGGAGTGCAAAGAATCCTCGGATGCTGGGGTACTGTAAGTTAACTTGAATCTGGAAGAGATCTGGGAAGGAGTTTCAATGAACTGATATAACCTAAATTAGTGAAGTCCGATACTACCTCCATCCAGGTTTATTTTAAACTGGTTTTGTCCATTTTGAGTGTGCACTGAACTTCTGTTGTGTTACAGATTTGAACTGGTTTCTGATCACAGTGGTTGGTGTGCAATTTCTGTTCCTAGCCAAAAGGAAGATACTAGTCTGAGTACATTCTGTTATTTGGAACCAGAAGCATTCAAGCCATAGTGTCATCTTGTGCAATATTTTTCTTCAAATGTTAACCAGACTTCTTAAAGAACTGCATGTTATAAGTTAAAATATACAGGGGCATGTCTTCAGCTGGTGTCAACTGAATAGCCAAACTGACTTGGCATGAACATAGCTACACTGATTTACAATAGATAAGGATCTGGCTCACAGTGAAGTGCTTACAGCGTGCCAGCGTCAAAGGTATTACTATGTAAAATCAAAAGGCAAACTTTTTCTGAAGCTCAGTTCCAAAGCTTTCCTGCCTTTCATTTAAGAGGGCATGGCACTAAGATTTTAATTTGTCTTCATTAATGCTTCCCAAAGCCTACAGACCTCACTTCAGAAATATTACATATTTTTGTTTGTTTAATGAGAGAAGCACCACAATCAATAGTACTAACCACATAGAAGGATATTTTAAATGGTCATATATATGGCTGCGGATATTTGCAGGACAGGACACTGCTGCAGTGCCAAATACTCGCTTGGCACTATATAAACATGATGCATATTCTCTCCTCATAGTGTCCTCTCCTGCAAATTCAAAAGGAGGTTGGATGATCACCTGTCTGGGGTCTTGTGAACCCAGCATTCATTGCTGCCTGTGGCAGGGGGTCAGGCTAGATGATCTGTTCAGATCCCTCCTGACCCTAGCTACTATGAAACTATTTACTTGCAAAAGCTCCCTGGTTTATTTTTTTAAAATGCAGGTGCCATGATTATAGATAGGCACTTGAATAACAAATTGGACTAACTATACTGACTTCAGATAACTGAACTATAACACCTGAGAATCTGGTCTATAGATTTGTTTGAGAGCTCTATATCCAGCCTTTTTGGGAAAGCACATTGGTCTGATCAATAACAGACAGTGACCGGTACTGCAGAATATTCTGTGAATGATATTTGTGTTATTCTCCTGAGCACATTGTATGAATAGCTTTAGAATAACTGTATTTAGTTTTGTGTAAAAAAAAAAAAAAAAGGCCCTAAGCTGCCTGCCTGGATGCTGTATTCAACTAGTCATAGGGCAAGCCTTTTACATAGTGTGTAATGATAAAGCTAGGTAGGTGGCCTTTTAGAGATTCATTAACATCTCTTGTTCACTTATATAACAAAGAATGACAATGCCTCCAGATTGTATCCTTAGCTACTACATGCAGCTTTGTGTTCCTATTACTGTCACTCTTAGTTTTCTGTACATTGTATTCAGCACCTAGCTGTAGAGCTTGTTTCTGCAGAGTTCCTTTTTAGAGTACCTACCTGTAGAGCCCTGTTCCTATTCAGCTTTCAAGATTATGAATTAGAAGACTGGTTTATTTCACAGTTGTAAAGCATCCAACACTATCCTAATTGGTAACTCTGGACCTTATGAGATTAATAATGACTAAAAAAGCCTGTGAAATTCAGTGCAGCAAATCTTGATAGATAATGAGCCTCTCTGAAGTCACTTCAAGTGTCAAAGGCTCAGCCCTCTCCAGGCATCCTTGGAGAAAGCACATGTGGATATCTACTCACTGGACCTCAAAGCATCAAAATTTGGCCTCACTGAAACCTGTCCCTATTATAAAAATCTCTTGATATACTAATATAGTTGGCTGAAAATCTCAGCGGATTCTTAGTACCTCCTTCTCCAATGAAATTGGAGATATTCCAAAGCACTATGGAACTTCAGGACTGGCAATTATATGAGTAAATGCAAATGCAAACTAAAGAGGAAGGATTGTTCATGAGAGTTTAGTGCTGAAGAAAGATTTTAGATGGACAGTTCTGGAGTCCGGAATTTCCTCTCTGATCTGGGAACAAATTCAATTGTATAAACTAGAGTGGGCCAAAAAAAAAAAAATGGTTTCCGAGTTGTGATAAATTTTGTAGTGCTGAAATGTGGTTTCAGTTCAAATCAAGCAAACAAAAATGTTCACAATTTCCAGCACACAAGAAACCCCACACCCTGCAGCTGGCCAAGGAAACCAAAATGCTTGTCAGTTTTGTTTTGAAAAGAACAACATCAATTTCACTGACAGCTACAGGGGGGCTCAGAGAGTATCTCGGCTCTGGAGATCACACAGGCTGCCTCAGTGTCAGGAACCCAAAGCTTCCCACATTTCCAGACTACTCAGGTAAAGAGGTCCTGAGCTTCTAGTGTCCTCACCTTAGAGGCAAACTACCAGAAGTCTGTTAGAAACTGACCTTGAATTTGGGAAAAGTTCATCACACCCAAGCTGCTTTGAGTAAAATAATTTTGGACTAAACAAACTGAACCACCTCTAGTATCAAGTCTCTCAGACCAGCTTACCAGTGTGCTGGAAGGGCCCATGACATACTTGGTTTCTGCTGAGGCTTCCAACAAGAACAGTGATTGCAATCGGGGTTTCCATGGACACCTATCTAATGGGAGATTGTACACTAGAGCCCAGATCATTCATATCCAGGTGGTTTGTAGCTTGGTTAATTTGCAGCAGATAGCTGAAATAAGGGTGAGCCGATCAGCCTTTTGTTTTTACATCAATGATGCTAGTTCTCCACTCAGATGGACTTATTCAGAGAACTGGTGCCCTTTGAAATAACAGGTGCCATAAACAACATCTCAGCACATCGTGACTCCTATACAGCTGTTTGCTGCAGATCGGTATACCCTGGCTTACTTCACAAACCATCAACTTCACAGCGCAGTTAGGAACTTCAAACTGAAAAGCACCTGGATTCTACATGCCTGAAAAGCAATACATTTTTGATAGACAACGTAACGGTTTTCCAATTAGAGCTAATGGGAAAATGCAAAACTTTTTCATTGAAAATGTTGAGTTTCTGGTGAACATAATCAAACACCAAAATACTTTGACATGCTGCTGCACTGCTTCATGGCTGGTATAATTCAGCCGCCTTCTGCTCCTGTACATTTCTTCTCTATTTGCCGAGTTCCCCAGTTGGACCGAATCTCTGTTGTAGTGCAAGAAAGTGGTACATCTTGGCCACCACATGGCCACAGTGAATAATGGAAAATTGAGTCCAGGAGGAACCCAGTTCAGGAAGAGGAGAACATGAGGTACCTGAACTAGAGCTCTCAAAAGGCTGATCACACCAGCATTTGTGGAAGCAGGTATTTGGATTTTTGGCCAAAGCCGAGGTACTCTTCTAGCTTTTTTGAAAAAATAACAACTTTTCTTTGCAGAAAAAAGAAATTTCATTTGGTCAAGAACTCAATTTGCCCATGAAAAGCAGTTTTGTTGACAAGTTTTGACTAGCTGTACCTTTACGGATGCTTGGCTTACTCCCAAGCCAAATCAGAACCAACAACCTAGAAGCAAAATATTCTGTTAGCAATTCCTGAAAGGCATAGGCTCTTTTAGAATAACTACAGTTCATCATACATTTTCAAACCACAGAACAGGTTTGATTCAGGTTCAGTTTGATGAGATGTGTGGGGAAGTCAAGATTTAGTGTGTGTGAATTGTTCATTCCTTGTTCACCTTTGTGTTCTCTCTCAATAGTGGGAACCAGGTAATCTAAAGCCAGAGTTGTGATTTTTCAGCGTAACCTCTCAGCTTATCTTTAAAAAAAACACTTAATCTAGTTTTGCTTACTTTATCATCCAAATCACAAAAATTAGATTAAAAATCTGAACATCTGCTGAGCTTGTACACCACTCAGTAACTATCAATTCTTCTTCCTTTGTAAACATGTACATAAGTCAAAACACATTACAATTTAAACTAAACAGAGAACATCAATGACAAAAGCAAGTTGTTTGTTTTGTAACAGGACTTGCAAATGCATCATCCCTTCCTCTTCTTTTCATGTCTCAACTAATGAAGAATGCTGCTGGCCTATAAAACAGGCAAGGAGTGTGTAAATGCAGTGAGCTGCTGAAAGCTTTAACTGAGTGGTAATAGCTGCAGCACTGCTTTTAACCATTTAGCTTGTGAAACCACTCCATGCAGTAACAAACTACAAAAACCCACCAAACCCAACAACCTTGTGATTCATTTTGTTGTTACCGTGGGTCAAGTGAATCTTTCTTCTGTTCCAACCAGAAGTTAAGCATGAAAGCTGATGCATTAAGTAACAGAAGATTGATGATAATGCCATCCTTGTAACTTTTGTTATAAATGGATACTGTTTACTAACTTTTGGTTTTATACTTTGGATTTCACTTCAGGCACCTGGTTGCTAAGCAGCCACTCATCTCCATTCTTTGTTCTCATTCAGACCAAGCACACGCCTAGCATGTCCGTTGCCTCTTGACATGCACTGAATTTGAACTGTTATATTTAAGGTCTCACTGGGAATTTGGTATTTCACTGCTCCACTTGGATATCTCTTTTCCATTTCAGCTTCTAAATGGAACAGTGATTTCCCACTGGCAACCTTGATTTAGTCATTCACTAATCTTCCCTGTAGGGGTAATGGGACAATGTGTTTTTGAGATTAAAGGGCTAGTGTAAAGCCATAAAGCTTCATTGAAGTCTATGCTGATTTACATCAGTGGAGTGTCTCAGTCCTAAGGACTTAATAATGCAAAAAAGATGTAGGGATGAGATGTAGGGGTTATTTTTTATTTCTCATGAGTAATCTCACTGGAGTCAATGAGATTATTCATGTAAACAAATTGACCAGTCATTGACCTCATATAATGATGCATGTGCTTTCATTTCCATTATTAGGCTTATTCTGCCAATTATAAATTAAAAAAAAGAAATAATTAAATATAAGTCCACAAAAAGGAACAAACAAACAAACTTGCACCTGTGCTAAGGACATCCTTCATTTAAAGAACCCTACCCCTACTAGAGAAAGCTCTTACTAGGTTTGTTTGCTGAAGTGTTTCCTTCTTTGTAAAGCACAGCTGTTTTATAAATATTTAAGCTGTGGCATTCATTTTGCTATGAGTAGGAAAATACATTTGGCACAGAGGCTGATCCCAGCTAAGGGCAAGTGAACATTGGCACCAGACCCCACATATAATCATCACATTTGACTTGTCGTGAAACAAAAAGGAAGACCTGGAGCTCTACTGAGAATTGCTATAGTTAATATTTGGCCATTATCTCCACTTCTCTTTATGGGGTTTCACACTTCCCCTGTTAAAACTACTTCAGGAAAAAAAAACACAAGTGCTCAGTTTGGCAATAAAATTGTCACTGGGCCAAATCCTAAAGGTCTTTACTCTCTGCTAGCTCCTGGTGAGTTCAGTAGCAATTATGCCTCCATAAGGGCTTGAGGAGTTGGTTGTAGTGTTTTGTGTGTTTTACAGGGTGAAAAATGTCTTTTTAGCTCTGCATTGTTGACAGAAGCAAGAGATTTTTGTAGCAGGAGAAGGCCACCTGGGCTCAGCATACCCCCCTTTATCTGAATGATCTTCATACCAGCATCTTGATTTTTCTCACCATTTTAGTCAATCCTCTGCCTCCCCAGAAACAAATATAGATGTCTCTTGAATGCGTCTCTGCCACCTGAGTCTTTTGCTTATTAAACTCCGTACAAATTATTTCTGTGAGAATTTCCTATTTAGTAGCAGAGCTTTAACAGTTTTAGATTTTGGTGTCTCATCTTACAGTCAGAGATGGACTGAATCAAGATCTTTGAGCACTTTGTAGTTTGGGAAAGTCCTGAAACTGAACGTGGATGTGGGTGGCATGGCTGATTTAAGCCTTTGCACCCTCCTGCACACTGCTCTGTGTTCCCCCCTCTCCAGTTACTTTTTCCCAGAAAGCTTTAATTCAGTTGAGGATTTTTTAGCTTGATCCCTAGTATTAGTTCTTCTCCATGAGAAAACAAGAACATCTATTTATGTTTTCAATTATTTAAATGATATCTCTTAGGGCATTATTACAAGTTACACTTAGGACATGTGTTATTTAGATTGCTGCAAGCATTGCTACAAGTTTGAAAGTTTTTTGAGCAGTTGAATGGTAATGCTTACTATGATCTAAATAAAACAAGTCCTAAGCGCTGGAGCTGTTGAAGGCGTCCGTGTCTTGTGGTGCAACATGGGGGCCGGAGCCTGTTGAAGACTGGTGTGGTGGGGCTGGGACTGACAAAGAGCTGTTTGTTGGTTCCAGCTTCCCCATGGCACTAGAGTGTCCTTATGTCCCTGGAGCAGTCAGACGTTAGCTCAAAATGTGTTAGGTAATACAATCTGGAGATACTTGTCACTGAAAAAATTCCAATTTGCTATGCTATGATGGCACTTAGCATATGTTTTACTGCTTGCACACTTAGGACATTTTTACACATGCTCCCAATGCAGCACTGGGCATTTTTAATAGCAAGTTGCTCTAATTACAAGTGCCTGCACTCATGTGTACCAGTGGCATAGCGCTGAGAAAGTGGTGATGGTGCACTTTGAACTAAAGCATGTTGAAGGTGTTTTAGTTCAAAATGCACCACAGCCATTTCTCAGAGCATAGGTGCGTTGCGCCGTTGGTACACATGACGTGCAAGGCTGCCAGAGTGTATCTATTTATATGCTCCAGCAGACTTGATTAATTGAGTCTGCTCTGATGCACCTGATTTGCAGGTTCCCCACATGTGTGTAAGTGACTTTGGATGCTAGCATTTTAAGTGCAGTTAACATGTGCTAAGTGTAATGTAATAAGGCTCTTAGGCTACTTTCAAGTTGTTTGTTTGGGTTTTTTTTAATTTAGTTTTCCTTCATAACTCAAGTCTTTGTGATATAATGTTATTTTCATTGCCTTATGTTTCAGCTTTTCTTTACAATGTAAATACATCCCCTCCTGTTGCTGTTTCAACCCTGTTTTGCCTTTATACTGCCAGTGAGCCCTATAGTTTGAATAGTTTGAATGATTGTTCCCACATCAACCTCCTGGATTTAGGAGCTTTTGTTTTGTGGGAACAAAGTCTCCTAAATCCAGAACAGCAAGTCCATGGTTGTATTTAGCTCATGTTTCTTAGCTTGGTTACTTGGCCCTAGATAAGGCAGCAACTCATTGACTAATGCAGTGTCAATCCAAAGCCTTTCAAGTGTAATTGCATATTCTCTATTATTTGTTTTGTCTCCAATTTTAGTACTGTCTGCATACTTAGAGAGCTAGTATTTAATTCCTACTTCTAAATCATTTACATATTTTGAACAGTTAAAAATGACTCCTACAGCACCAGTTCCCTTCAGTAAGCGGTTTCCAATACAGTGTATTTCCACCTCAGTCAGCCCCTTTGTCTCGTGGTTATTGCTACTTTATGTTTGTTTAGCATCAGTTTGATAAATGCTTTACAAACAGAGGAAGCCAACACTTCATTGAAGAGGGCTTCATTCTAACTTGGCAGAGAATAATATTATTATGTATATAGTGCCAAATACTTGCTTGGCACTATATAGATATGATGCAGTGGCTGTGCCTGTCTACAAGACCCTGAACATTTAAATATATGTAGACATAGGTGATAAACTGTAGAGTCATGCAATATGTGAATTTATCACCTCACTGGGCTTGCTTCCCTTAGCACCACCAATCCATTGCTTCGGTATCTGTCTGAACTTTCCAAACCCCAAAGAATCTTCAGACAGCTGTTGTTTTAACACAAGCAGCCTACACGACAATAATATTTCTCTCCACCAACTATGGAAACTTCCTTCCAAAATAATCCCTGGAAAAGGTTTGGGATGGACATGATTCCCTGTATAATTGTGTGTTTTTATGCTAAGATAGCTTTCCTGATGTAAAATCCTACTGGAAACAAGCCATTATTGTTTTTACCTGAATATAGAAAGTCAAGGTAAACAGCAACTGGGTTTATAGGATTGATGTCAAATAACTACATCAAATAAAAACTTCCTGTTTTTCATCTGACACTGAGACAGCTATCTTGATGTTAAGAAACCACCTTTTTTCATTGAAGACATAATCCAAATCTTAGACTAGTTACACTAGTTACAGTTCCTTTGTAAAAAAATGTCACAGCTTCCATATCTGCTATATGGTGCAGCACTGCAGGTTTAGAATTGGAAACTGAGTAAACATTTTCAGTTTCTTACTGAAATACATTGTTGTTTCCTGTCATGGAGAAGTCCTAGCCAACAGACCTTAGAACTGTGCTTTTCTTTTGGTATGGAGAAATCTTGTTTAAATCATTTTAAAGATTTCTGCAGTCTTCTTAGGACCCTGTAGAATTGGAGTCTTTGTAAGAAAGGCTCGTTACCCAAAAAGGCTAAAAAATTATCTCAGTATACTTTTTGACCCTGCAAAATATTCCCCAGATGGAGTTTCTATAATGTGTGTGTGCATCCTGGATATGGTATGTGTGGTATAGAGACAGAATTAGCATGCATTTGGGCTGGTTATGAATAATGATACCATTACAGTCGTGTATATATATATACACATCTTTAAACATACTTAGGAGCAGATTTCATAGGAGAAGTGTGTTTAGAAGAGGAATCGTTTATAGAATAGTGTTCACAAAGATCTTTCCCCAGAAGACAATAAAGGATATATATAACTTAAGCAGCTGAGGGGTATGCAGCATGTGTAAGCCAGATTTTCCTGGGAACACCCCAGCCGTCTTCTCTCTCTTGCACAATCCAGTTTAGAAATACAGTAGCATTTCTAAGCAATGGGCTTCTTAACGTGTAATGGTGACTACCATCACTGCTAGGCCATTGGCTGCACCTCCCACAGCCCCATCTGCTCAGGGTGCAAACTCTGGGTGTTATATTTCTGCAGAAATATAGTGTTGAAGCCATTTTTGAGATCATGCTTGAGAGCACCTTTATACGAACACCCCAGAGTGGCCTTACTTGCTAGGTTTGGATTGTGTCAGGAGGAGCAGCTGGGCAGGGAATTCTTGTGAACTTCTTGCCTGGGTATATTGCCACCATACCTGAGGGCTAGAGATAGAAGTCACACATAAACTGGTTTAAGTGATCAACATTGGTTTAAACTTGTAACAGAACAGAAGCTTAGGGCACATAAACCAGTTTCAAAATGGCTGAAACTGGTATAAGATAAACCTTGTTGAATGTAGTATCAGACTTAACTGATTTGGGTCATACCAGTTTATGAAACTCAGATCTCTTCCTGGTTGAAGTTAAGTCAGAGTCCCCCAGCATCCCAGCATGCTTTGCAGCCCTGGGTTTGGCTGTGCTGTGCTGTCTGCTCCAGAGAGCAGGACTGGCCCCACCCTTCTGCTCCCTAGCTGGGGAAGTGAGGGCTGGCTGACAAGGGGGTGGCAGGGCAAGTCCTCCTGGGGACGCAGCCCAGTCTATAGGGGTGGGGCTGCCCCCCTAGGTAAATCCCAGCTGGAGTCTGGGGCCAGGGAGAAGGTTAAACACCCCTCCCCCTCCTCAAACTTAGTGTTGGCTGTTACTATGGATTACAAATTCCAGAGGCACCTGGAAGCAGGAAGAGGAGGTGATGAGTAATCCTGAAGAGTCCTGTTGTTTGATTCTGGACTGCAAATCCCAGAGACTTTGGGGCAGCAGAAAGAGAAAGCAAACACACAGCCCATGCTGGCTACATGCCAGACAGCTGTGCTGTAGTGCCCCCAGGCTTCTGGCCTGAGCCACTGAGGGCATGTGGCTGCATGTCCTGAGTCAAAGGAAAATGTGTGTTCACTTGTGTCTCAATTAATCTGTGCATTTTAGACTAATCTGCAAAGACTGAATCAATTCAGCCTCTGGCCTTTTGACTCAGTATAGCCTAGGAGCCCTATTAATATTCATGTACTCAAAGACATAGCGCTGTCCTCACTCCCAGGCCACTACTATGTATGTAACTTGAGGATTCCTGTTTTCAACACAACAGCTTATCCTTCTCTCTTTTTTTGTATTTCACCATTCATCTACAAAGCACAATTTGGCTGAAATCTTTTTTTTAAAATGTGTAAATGAATAGTTAGCTCTGAACTTCATCTGTCTATCTTGGCAGCAATAACTTCAAAGCCCTTCAATAGGGGAATTAAACATGACCCCCACCAGCTCTCCTTCAGACTATAGTGCACCAGTTCACAGTCCCTTGGAATTCTTACAGGATCTAGTGAGTTTTGTTGGAAAATACACATTACAGGCTCCCATATAACTGACTTCACTCCTTTTTACTCCTGCAACTTTGAATTATGTACGTGGTAAATAAGTTATTTTACTGTATCTAGGTGCAATGAGCTGATTTAGTAAACACCAATACTTCAACAAAGATGTTCCAAACCCAGTATCTGAAGTTATGCTCTTACACATGAGATTGCTCATTTTCTAGCAACTGCTACTAGCCCAGGGATCAACAGTACAATGCTGCATTCTCAGTCCTTGAAAAATCAGACTGATCACTTACACGTATGCTGGGAAGGAGAATGGCCATGTTGCCACTGATGAGATTAGAGGTCATGATAATGGCCACTAGCACTTTCATTTGAAGAGAAGAGAAGGAAAGAAAAGGGGAAGAGAAGGAAAGGCAGCTCTGGAATAAGCCACAAATTCTCCCACAACTGGATCCAGGCTTGCAGGAGGGTTCAGGTTTATTAGGAACATTCCATCTAGTTCTGTGTATATAGATACAGAGCTCACACTTGTCTGAGCTCAATACAGTACTGTCTTGGGGCCAAATATTCTAACGGATTTGTAACACTTTGCAGAAGCAGAGACTCGGACAGATCCCTTGTGCCTAATAAGCATCTAAATAGCACCTGAGAATTTAAGTGCAATCTAATTCCACCCTAGATGAAAACCTGAAAATGAACACATTTTGTTCCAATTATTTTTATATTTCTAAATGTATCATAAAGAATATGCAATAAACACACTGTAACACAAACAAGAATGTAAGGAACATACAGATGATTCTCAACCAGCAACTTCTGCTCCCTGGAGAAGATCTTTATGCTATGAGGTATTGTTCCTTCTGGTCAATTAGAAGAAGTGTCCCTAAAATATATAAATTAGTCCATTCTTAGCATCTGATGAAGTAGATGAAGCCTAAAGAAACTGATGCCTTCCTGAACTAGTTAGTCTTTTGAGGTGTCACCCTGCCTGGCTTTCTGCCCAACTTCAAACTAACACGGAGAACTACCCTCTTCACATCTACACATCTTCTGTAATGCACTTGTATCTTAGCTGGAAAACTAGGTCTCAAGAACCAGCGAGGAGGACCCACTCACTTTCTGAATGAATAGCTTTTCAGAGGCTGGGAAAGGGTGATATAGATGCTTAAATGCCACTTAGAATTTGACCTTATGGCTCTGAGAGCAAAGGACTACTGTTGTCCAGAACAACAGGAGCGGTGGTTATAACTTTGTATTGGGTCAATTATTTCCTAATTGTAATCTCACTTTAAAATTCAGAGCCTCCCTAAAATATGAATTGCCCAGGAGGAAAAATAGCTTGTAGGATAAAGATATTCTCAGGGTCTCAGCAATGGCTGGTAGAGGATGAGCTTTGTTCTGTAGGTTATTGCTTGTGTTAGAGTGTATTTATTACTTATTGTTTATGCAAAGAATTGTCCTTGCCTTGTAATCAATTTGTAGAAGTTTGAACTACTCCAGTTGTAAAATCTTTGTACTGACCAGGCGACTGCTGGGGACTGGATAGTGCAGCTTGTGTTCTCTGCCTAATGCAATGGCCTACTTCATTTAAAAAAACCCAAACCTGCCTTTGTTTCCTGAGCCTTTGAAGAGACTCATTCCATTTATCTACATCAGAGTAGTTCTGTTGCAGCTATTGCCATCCATTTAATCTCTGATGATCTCAGAGTAATAATTTGTCAAAGTTTTGTGCCATTTGTCGATAAGGCCAAGTTGGGAATCATGGCAAAAGCAATAGCTTTTAGCCTACAAAAGCCTGAATGAAAATTCTTCTAGCAACTAATGAACCTAGTTCATCACTGGAAAGAGCCCTTCCCGGCCAGGGCCCAGGGGATAGCTTGCAAAGTCATTATGTATTTTGTACATTTTCTACTGATAACCAAAAAGGCTTTGCTCACCTGGGCTGTGAATTGGAAAGGTCTTGCAAGGTTTTACAATCACTGACTTAAGTAAATACATTCCATTTTTAAATTCCATAATAAAAGATGAGACTTTGGCTTTACTACCATTGGGAAACTTTGATTTTATAATTGTTCAGTTCATTTTTGTACTTGAGGCGATAGGAGTTGGATCTGCTAGGGCTCTTAGTAAAGCAAAGGGAAGAAGGTCCTTTGAGGTACATTATTCACTAAATTCAGAGGCCCAAATAAAAGCAACACTTTTTTTCTTAACATAAATAATATTTCCAAGGTTTTAAATTGGTGTGGCAAATAATTGATTATGTAAAAAAAGAAACAATGCAATTATACCAAGAAGGAAATAAGTCTAAATCTAAATACAGGGGACACACTTTGTGATGCTGAACGTCTCAGGGAAGTTAAATTGAAATACACGTCAATTAACAGAGGAGCAGCAGTCAGGTATTTCTTTGTACGGAAAGTAGCCATGATTCATTTGTAGAACAAAGGAAAGGTTCAAGTCCCTAGAGTTTGCTTTATTTCAACAGTACTTATGACATGTGAACTCCAGAGCCCTAGCAGCACTAAGTTATAAAACATCTCCCTCCCTTGCTTAAAGGGCTATCATCCATTTTCTTTATAGGCAATTTTAAACTGAGCTAGACTCGACCCTGGAATTTTTGTACTTGCAAACAATGCAAGGCCTGGCTCATTGTATGACAAGAGAGCAAAGAGCCTAGGTGAGAAGAGGAACAAATTGATGAGAGAGATAAACACTGGAAGGCAGAGACCAAGTGAGTGAGTGACTGTTCATTTGGATGCCTTGGACAACCAAAAGAAATTAAGTATTTTTGTCATCAGGACTAACTACTGACAATAGAGACAATTGCTGTGAACCTGCCAAAGAGACCTCTCTTCCCATACTTCATGAACTGATGTATGATTCATCTTGCAGCTACAGTTTAATAGCAGCCCTTTAAGTTTTGTAGCCTGGATAGGCTCACAATTTTCTCTCTTTTTGTCATAGGTGCGTAACTTTCCATTAGGCTGGCTAGAAAGCAACAATTCCATTTAATGAAAAATTTCAAGGTTTTAAAGTTTGTTTTCATTGCAACAGGGGATGAAAGTGCAATCTTTCAAAAGTGTGTGTGCATGTTTGTGGGAGGGTGGGGAGAGAGAAAGAGGGTTGGGAGGGTGGGGAGGGGGGGGGGG
>NW_017729006.1:23276790-23298346 GCF_001723915.1 Gavialis gangeticus | reverse complement strand
AGAGAGAGAGAGAGAGAGAGAGAGAGAGAGAGAGAATGTGTATAGGCATGTACACAAGACCTAACTATCCCAGAATAACAAATGACTGGCGGTGCAGGCAGTCACCTGGCATCTGGGAGATCCTGATTCAAATTCTTGCTCTACTGAATACACAACAAGGACTTGACCCAAGGGTTGCTCATTCCTGCTCACTGCCCTAACCACTGGATTCTCTCTTCTGGCATGCATCTTTTACTTATTTTGACAAGAAAGCTCATCTTGGAGTTGAGAAAACTTGCTGACAAAAATTTCATCAAAATCAATGCATTTCTGCAAAATATGTCTGGTTCAATTAAATGGCATTTTTGCCAAAAAAAAGTTTCACCAATCTTTTTTTGGCCAGCTATGCTTTCCGCTCATGTTTAGCAAAATTTTAAAAAGCTGTAACATTAATTTCCTAAATATTTCCCTTAAAAGGAGTTTCAATTCTGTACATGTTATGTATTATAGTGAAAAAAATCAAGAGATCTGCACACCGCAAGCTCAAGTGTTGCTGATTTCCTCCAACTGAGAACCTTGCCATTGATTGATTTAAAACTGAAAAACACCTAATTTATACTGGAAGAAACAATTGGCCAGATGCTCGATTTAGTTCTAAAGAGCAGGGTGGAACTATGCTAATCTGTATCACAAAATGTCTTCATCATGTACAAAAGGGCTGTGTGAAGCTTCAGGTACTGATTCAATTCGGAGGAGATTTGGCCTGATGCGGCGACCAAATCTCTAAATCTGAATTGAATCAGGAGACCAAGAAAAAGTTCTGAATTGATTCAAAGCTCTCTGAATCGATTCGGAAAAGACTTGGAGAGCTTCAGAGAGATTTGGAGATTAGGGCAGTTCCTGCTCACCACTGCAGGGAGCAGGAGCTGGACTCCATGCCGGTAACTGCTGGGGGGAGGGGGCTGGAGGAGGGAGAAGGGGACCTCTGCCAGGCCCCATCCTCTGCCTGCTCCCCATTCCCCCTGACCCCCGCCTGCTCTCCCAGTCCCATCAATGGCTGCCCTGCCTGGCCCCAGCATTAAACCCCACACTCCACCCCAAAAATCCTGCATGCACCAGCTGCTGCAGCAGCTGTTGGGGCTTCTGGGGACTCGTGGCAGAGCCCCCCCATGCAGCGTGGGGCAGTGGGGTGCAGTGGGGATCACCCCCCGACCTGGCAGGAGCTGGTGAATATGGGCCTTTTATTTTAAAGAGCCAGGACACTGGGGCCGAGCGAGGTAGCCACTGGGGCTGAGAGAGCAGGTGGGGGATGGGGCCTGTTTGATTTGGAGATTTGGTTGATCCAGCAGCAGCTGAATCTCCGAATCCAATTCAGCCAAATTGATTCGGGACAGTGATTCGAATCGCCAAATCTAATCACTGTCCCCTGAATCAGCCAAATCCAAAGCAAATACGAGCCGCTTTGCACAGGCCTAATGTACAATATGTACACTCAGTGCAATGCCATTTTCATCTCTGCTTTTCTGAGTTGGAAGGTTATACTAATAGAGAGAAGGTAGGTGTGTATATGGGATGGGAGCAAGGTATCCAGTTTCACTAGTAAATCCCCAAGCAGCGTGTTTTTACTGAATCATTACTTCAGCTTTTAAGTTAATGGTGAATTATCAGTTATACTATATATCTCTGTTCCAGAAATGACACCTCTTTGGATGGCTACACTCATCTTGTTAAATTTCTGAGTCTTTCATAATTTAGGCCAGGTTTCTTCTTAGTTACAACTGTGTAAATCTTGTAGATTTCTATGGGAATAAGTGGAGTGTCACAAGAGTAACCAAGGTATGAATCTGGTTCTACAATTCTCTTCAATATAATTTGCAATTGCAAGTTGTAATTTACTTAGCTACCTTTGCTTTGTGACCTACATCATGCCTACATAGCCCTATCTTTCTTTGTTTTACTCAGAGGAATGACCTGAGTGAGAATGGGGAGGATTATTTTCTAAATTCTTAATTTATTAGGTTAAAATACACCCAGTTTATAGTATTTTGCTGTATCTAAACAAAATCTAACTGCTAGGTACTATAGGTCAGCTATATTTTGCTTTCCTTTTAGAAGAGTGGGCTGCAAAAATGACCTTCATCATTATTAAAGCAGTGCTTGTGTGGTGTTTTAATAAAGCTGCATTTCTAAGTGCCATCTAATAGCTTATCTGCATCAAGATTAAAAAAAAAAAAATGAAATGAGCTGTCACTGAAACTAACTGAAAGCACAGACTTAGGAATTCCAGGTGGGGAGCTGGAAACTCCCGCAGCTGGCAAACAGCACAGTACTACCATTGTTAATGGAATGATGTCTCAAATAGCTACAGTATGAGTGATTCATGACAAATGCCTAAGTCATTGCAATTCAGTTTGATAGGATTTGTCACATTACTACTGTCAGTTAAGAACAGGTCAGCTACAAAATGCATTATGCATTGAGGACACTCCATGGCCTCGTAACTCAGGTGTGCTTATTTTGGGGGGAGTGCATGTGAACTTTGACAGGGCATTCTTAAAAGGTGACTTGTAAGTCATTTGTAATATTTAAATGATCCATGCTAAAAGCAGAAGTTCATTTTAGTTTATATACATCACAGGTACAAATTGGAGGTTGTCTGAGATAAGTTCTCACTCAAGTTGTAAGTTTCTTGTGATACTGGTAAACTGACTGAGTTCAATGGAGTTCCTGTGCTAATAGGAAATGAAATTCAGAGTCAACATTTTTCCAGTTCAGTCAGCTCAGGGTGTCCTGCTGAAAAAATAGACACCTGGGTGGTAGAACTTGGAAGATTTGCTCATGCTTCTATTAGAAATGGGCATCCACGAGCAAGGAAAGAAGAATTTCACCCCGTACAAAGTTACCCATTTTACACGAATGCCCATTTGTGTGTGCAAATGAAACTTGTACAAGAGGTAGGTGCAGACAGCAATTAATGGGGCCTAGTTCAGGCACCGACATCTGAAAAACTGAGGTACATTTGGACAAACTGACTAAGTTTTTCTCTCTGCGTACTTATGACAGCATGGGCGACTAGTGCCACCTGAGTCAGGGGGAGCACATGCCCCCCCAGTGGCCAGTTATCAACCAGTGTGGGGGGTCCCCTTGCAGCCAATCTTGCCAACCAGGGGGAGGGTCCCCCACGGCTAATTGCATGGCCTTGGGGGGAGATTTTCCTCTGTGGCTGATCATGCTGACTGGGAATGGCAGTGGCGCTTCACCAGGTGTCCCCACTCCCTGGTCAGTGCTTGCAGGGGGGACATGGGCACTGCCACCTGCCCCCCCTGCCTATCACCTAAGTGGGGAGTGTGGCTGGTTAAGGGGTGCACCAGTGCTTTCAGGGGGTGCATATGCACCCCTGTGCACCCCCTACACATTGCCACTGCATGAGAGCATCTTCCTGCAAAAACTGCCTATTTTGTTTCAGTGAAAAAAACAACTTATTTTTGGCAAATTAATTTCTCACATAAGGCTTGAGTCAAGTCATTATTAGCCAGTGACAGACCAGATGCTTGTTAAGAGGCAGTAGGAATTTGTCTTTATTTGGATGGCAGGGTGTGTAGGTTAAAGGAGATCAGAAAGAACTAAGTTACTTCCCATTTTACTTCAGGTATCTTGACACCCCAAAAAGAAGATAATTACTGAAACCTAATTACAGAGAAAGAAACCTAATTACAGTCCGAAACTATTTCATCATCAACAGAGACAGCCTTAGGGGTGGGCGACATGTGCAACCACGCATGCCATGGTCGGGTGTGCAAACACATGCATACATGTGTGAGCAGCCCATGCTCACAGCAGCACTCTCCCCATGCCCTGGTGGATCTCTGCCCCAGACAGGAGGATTGGTGCCCAGCCCAGCTTGCCCCCTGCCTCCAGTCACTGCTCAGGAAGAGCTGGGCCAGGCATGTGCAGGTAGGGTGGTACCTACTCCAGTCTGCCTGCCTTGCTCCCACACCGCAGCAGCTGTGCCTACTTGCCTTCTTGCTTGGCACACTATGCTGCTCTGTGTTCCCACCGGACTGCACTCTGAGTCCCTGCCCACCTGCCTCTGCCTGCAGCAGGGCTGATGATTTTGGGGTGGGAGGAGGGCCACCAAAATACAAGTTTGCTCAGGACACCATTTTCCCAAAGGCCGGATTTGATCAGCAGATAAACAAGTGGGAGGTGAGACAGAGAGGACAAAGTCAAAAGAAACTTGTATCAACAAGTACAACAAACAAGGAATCAAAAAGCAGAACATTTTTTAGATCTAGCCTTTGCCTATAATCTTCTGCCTAATTTCTATTAAAACACTTAAAATAAACTGTGGGTAAGAAGTACTTTAGCTCATTTTTTTCTGCTTAGCATTACCTTCACCATTATGTACTCACCATTTTATGGAGTGGCATGTAAAACAGTTCTGAGGCAAAATAGGAAATAATTGTGTTTTCCCTTCAGGATTTTTAAGGCTGTTTTCATATTCTCTAGAAGGCCATTGATGTAATAGACTGCATACTGGATATTTATCCAGCAATGTGGAGGGTGAAACGCTAACTGTATGCCATGCTCCCTGCCCTTTTAAAATATTCATTGACTAATTACCATCTATGGAGCCTCATAAAGTATTAACTCTTTATACAAGTGAGATATCCATTAAACTTTGTAGACCAAATCCTGCATGATATAATCTTATTAAAGCCAACAGAGTTGCAAGCTGTCCAAGCCAGCTCAGATTAACCATTATTACTTTAAAGATCTAACAGTGTGGTAGGTAGTGTGGGTTCAAACTTCTGGATTGCTTTGGACACAAACTGAGGAGATTCAACAATAAATTGAATCTTGCTGTGTGGAAGATTCAATATACTAAAAGTTACATCTTGGCTTTTACTTTCTCAGAATTTATCCTACAATGTTTGCTGTGTCAAAAATTAGGGTTTTTTGTACAAATAAACTGCAATTTTTTTTTTTAGACAGCATTAAATTTGGATGTTGTTGTCTTTGTTCATCTATGAACTGGTCACTGGCTATCTGGCGTCTAATAAATTCAGCTGCATGAGAATCCCTTTAACATGTTAAAGCCAGACAAAGCCATGTTAGTTTAAAGGGAAAATGCATTCAAGGCAAAAAACGCTTAGGTGTCTCAAGTGTATAAATATCTGGAATGCAAGCAATTCAATGTGCAAGTCAGTTTAGGGTCTTCATGAAAATATTTAAGCTACAGAGCACAAAGGTGTGTGACTCTCATGCATGTAATTACAGCTGTACTTTGCATGAGTGGATGGAAATAGGTATACATGTGAAAGAGTGCCTGATTTTCTTCCAAGAAAGTGAAAACTATTGGGATGAATTTCAGTGGAAGCCAGCAGGTGCTCAGCGTAACAGAAAAAAATCACACCCTAGAGACTCAGTGACTAAATATGCTGAAAAACTATAGCTCCCATTGACATCAATGGAAAATACAAGTGCTCAACACCTCTAGAAATTGGAATCTGAATATGTAAAGGGTACTTTCTGTTCTGGTATCTCTGGGGAATTGTCCATATTATTAAAATATACTATGTGACTTGAATTGCTGTTACAGATATCAAGATACGGCTCATGTAAAAGTATAGATATCAGAAGACAGACTCACATCCTCCTACAAAGTCTTACTGAGTTTCATAGGGATGGAACTACTAAGCTTTCATATAACTTACATCTAAACCTGTTGAAATTAATAGCAAATGTTTTCCTTTGTACAGAGTTTTCTAACTTGTGTATCACATTTTATAGCAGCAATACAGCTTTTTTTTTTAACTTGGTAATGTAGCCCCAAAGTTGAAATGTTTTAATTTACTATTAAATTGTATATGACTTTTACAAAGGACCAGAAGGGGCACTAGTAACTAGAGCCTGGACACACAACTCTTCACACAGGAACACATTCCCTAGTCATTTTCTTATTTTTGAGATGCAAATCTAGAGAACTCCACTAAAAACTAACCAATCAGTCTCCTAGATGGATCTGAGGGATCAAAATGTGACAAGGCAATAATTATCCCCATGTACATAATATAATTATCACATGCATTCATTCTGCATGCACATAAAGTTGTTCCTACAATATACCTTAAGCACCCAGTCCCACACTACTTAGGTGCTAAATAAATGCTTTCAAGAGCTAATAAATTACTGTTATTATCACAGCATTCCTATCCATTCAAACTACAGGCTTTTTGAACACAGCAGTAACTTATATGCTGTTACAAGTAAGCCTAGTTATAACAGTTATTGTCCCCTGGATACACATTCGAATTGATACCACCTACAGTGTAACGTGCAAAGCGCCCAAAGGGAGATGATCTGAAAATGCATGTTTACTGATAAGCAAATATATTGGGGGGTTCCTTAACATGAAATCCCATTTTACTATTATGTTTGTGGCTTTATATCATGGGCTAGAGATGTTTCCTAACACCAGGTGTAATCAGCAACAAGGTTAAAGGAATGAGTGTGGCCCTAAAAGTTAGGTTCTCCTGAACATTTGCTGTGTTAGATTCAGACCTCCTTTGTCAGCTCTTTGCGTCCTGGAGCAAGTCTCTTAGGGTGCATCTTTATCACTTCTTTGGCAAGCCTAAGGAGCAGCTCTTTCAAACACCCCCCTAAGCCACCTTCTCTTGCTGCACACATGGAAATGAGGCAGTGAAGCTGTCCTGAGGACAGCCCTACTGCTACTCTTCAGTACCATGGAGGGAGCGGTCTCAAGAGCACTATACCTTCTGGAGACTTCAGCACCTCATTTCTTGGCATGTGCGGAGCAGAACGAGAGGGTTGTGGTGTGCTTTAGAGGGGCAAACCCTGGGAGCGCCACAGAAGCAGCACAGACATAGGGTCAGATTAAATCTTCTCCCTCATGCTCGGTAGTACCTCGCTCAAAGTATGACACAAGCACATCTGGAGCCATTTCAAAAGGGGAGGGATACCTTTGGTCCAAACTGCGGCAGCTGTTATATTGCGACAGTGTGTGGACACACAAGGAACAATAGAAATGTAGCTAAACAGCTCCAACATTAACATTGCTTCTTTCAGGGTAGCTGTTAGAACATAACAGTTGCTGCATGCTCCCAATCAGCAGCTCCCCTTTTGAAACAGCTCTGTATGTATGCATGCCCATGCCCTAAGAATAATCTCACTGAATTTATTTGCTAACATGGTAGTCAATATGAACAGGAGAATTAATATTTGGGACTTAAGCACTCTGCATCTCAGTTTCCTCAACTGTAAAATGAGGTTCCTAAAACTTAGCAAACAGAGTGTTGTGTGGGTGAGTTCATGTTTGTACAAAGCCGTGTTCACTGTGGATTAGAATATACCTTCTATATAAGGCAGGCATGATTAAAACATGAGCAGTAGTCCAATTAGAAATGCCTGCTCAAAATCTTTCAAATGTTTGCACAAATCTTCATTGCTAGAAGTCAGATTTTTCACCATTAATTTCCTGCCTAATAGATCCTTCTGAATTTCAGCTACTTCTTCCATTGCTTGAAGTGGTGAATCTCAACCACATGCTAGTCAGGTACTCCAGCATGTCTTCCTTGTCATCCCTTCAGCATGGTTTTGTGCATGCAAGCTTAAAATCCATTTTCTGAAATTTGGCCTGATGAGATTCTAAATCATTTTTGCCTGCAATAGGGATGTAGACTTCTTGAAGCAAGATATCCCTTCCAGTCCTATGTATGTTTCTTAGAAGGCTTTAACCTGCTGGAGGATTCCCTGTTTGATATTAAGGTGGTTATTGTGCATACTGTCAATGATCCCATTCCACTGTCAATATGGAGGGGTCACAGAATAGATTTAAAAGTATAAGTTTTCGTCAATAAAAAGTGACACAATGTTATCCTTACAAACCTGAGAATTCAGCTGTTCCTTTCATTACTAAAGCTAAAACATGCTTATCACAACACGCCAAGTAAACAGAAACCTCCTTGGCTTTTAATAGAAAAGGAGAATACCCTGTCCTTTCTGATAATATCTAAATCCCCAGCATACACTATATATGCTATAAACATTATATATACACTGTATTTACTTGCAAATAATAGCATCAGCTGCTAAACTGCACAGACATCTGCTCCAGTATATCAGTTCAAGTACTCATAGATGTGAGCCTGGCAAAGCCAATGATAATAATGTTAGGTCGTGAATCATTTAGTAGTATCGTGCCGTCTTGCCAGATGTCTTTAACTTCCATTGGCATTGGTAGGACTGCTATGAATGGATGGCTAAAAGAAAACAATTTTGTATGCAAGATTTTTGATTTCTCTGATATTAAGATTTATGAATATTCAGCTTTTGCTGGTCATGGAGCTGTTGGGACCCATTCACTCAATGCCTCTTTCACACAGTTGTAAACACAAAGTGAAACCTCAAGTTTTATATCTCTTTGCATGTCACTGCTTGAGGACAGTATCTCACTGCAGAAAGCAGCCACAGCCAGGGCCCAGCACACAATACAATGCATGTGACAATCTGGTCCTAGCAGCCTGGTGGCAGTTCACGTGTTTAACACAGGACCTCACAGAATTCCTCCAGCACTTTGATTGGCTCCAAGCAACTCCTGTGAGGTGCTTTCAACTCCCACTGATTTCTCTGGAAGTTAGGTTGTTCAGCCCCTGCCAAGCAAATATTCTGGGGAACAGAGGCTTACTGTATAACCTCGTTTCTCCTCTTCTATAAAAACACTACTGCATTCTACAGGGATGCTCCAAAGCTTGATAGCTTACTACAGCACTGAGTTCTTACTGTAGATGCAGGGGGCCGTTCCCTTTTTTTATGATGCCACTCCTTTATTTAGGGGATTCCCTTGTTCTCTACAGTGGTCTACACCAAAAATATTCAAATTAACGTTATCATTATGCTTTATCAAATTGCCACAGTGATTAGTAATTGGTACTGCAGAACAATGTCATAGTCTTTACTTAATGGGCTGAAAGAACCATCTAATTTAAATGCAGCTGCAAGGTCCACCTTAGCTGCTTAATTAACTGAGAACAGACACAGTCATTTTGAAATGCCCAATCCAGTTGTAAGCTCCCTGGAGCAAGGGGCTATAGTTTGTTCTGCCTAGCTTAATGGGGACAGGGTCTATGACTGGGGCTCCCAGGTGCCCTCACTGTGCAAATAATAAATAAGTAACTATTAGGATCATATTCGCCTGTTTAGTGAATAATAAAGATATTGAAACTACTGTTTTGTGAGTCCACCATGTTACATTCACATCACTTTTTCTAACAAATCACAGGTCGACTGAGAAACTTCTCTTGTGTGAGTCAATTAAAAATGTAAGAGCACAGAAAGTGGAACTGGATGACTGTTTTCAGCTGGGTAAGTTGAACCAGGTCAATGATAAAAGGTGGTGAAAAAAATCCATGAACTGTGGTATGAGTAGAGATTCCTCGCCAAAAGGATTTCCTAAGCACCTTTTCATCTACTGACTTGTTTAACAGTGAATGCCAAAGTTCACTAAAGGGTCTCCTAGGAAAGACAAATAAATTCACCTCCTCACTGAACCTGCTACTCAATCAGTCTTTCCAAGCATGAATAAGTGAAAACCTTTTAAACATTCTGATGCCAAGTGTGGAAATGGTTATACATTATTTAACAATTGATTTCCTGCTTTATAAGAAAGCCTTCAACATCTCAAAAACAGGTATTTTTCAGTCTGACCTCTTGAACTGCCTAGGTAAAAAGGTAAGAATTCTGCAACATAATCATTACTACAAATACTTATTAAGGTTAGAAAACCACAGTAAATTGTCATTTCAAATCTCAATTCAGAATTCCAACTTAAAAACATACACTGTCAGCAAAGAAGAAAATAACACGTGCATTTTTGTATCACATAGATGAAATACCTTTGATTCCTGGCTGGTAGTAGATGCTGGAGAGGGGGGCTGATCTGTATTCTCCAGTTCATTCTCTTTCTCCACGCTATCCATGCTGACTTCAGTAGTGCTGCACGGAGGAATCATTTTACTTCTGTAATAATACTGCTGCTATCGTGAAGGGAGCTACAATATTCTCCTGCTTTTGTTTATTTAATCTGTTCTTTCTTCCCTGTTCTTCTAGAGCAAATGAACTCCTCTCATTCTCAATTTGACTATATTTGCAAAGCTAGAATTCTCTGGATTTTTTTTTCTTCTCCTCCTCCTCCTCCTCTTCCTCTTCCTCCTCCCCTCTTTCCCCTATGTAATTCTGCTGCAAGGGAATTAAGTTATTGATGGCTCTGTAGGTCAGTTATGTGCCTATTTCTGTGTTTTTCTTGGTCCTTCTTTCCTCTGTGAAGCCTGGAGGTGTAGAACAGAGTCGTGACTGTCAGCCCAGTGATCAAATGGGAGTGTGCTGAAGCAGAAAGCCTGAGCTGCTCACACACATGGGGCACTGGAGGGAGGAGTTGTATTTCTAATGCCTTGAATAGCTTTGTAAGAGCATGTGCTGTCATAGTAGTGAAAGAAAGTAATGCACACACACACATACAGCAGGACATGTGGCTTGGGACCTCTTTTACCTTTTAATTAGGCTGAGGATCTTGGAGCACAGCATGGTTTAAGGATGGGCAGTTGTTCACTCAATAGTCCTATCCATCTTGGGGTGTTTGTGTGATGTAGATTTCAGAGAAAATGAACAAAATACAGTTGTGTCCCCACCAGAGATGGCCATTAAAGATCAAACCATGCTACACTTTCAGAATACAAAAATTTCTCCCCAACACCTCCCTAGCAGGGGACAAAGCACATTCCATGATATTACCCCAACCTGGAAGTGCATTGAAGATGCAGGCAGAAGAGCATCTTTGAGTGATGCACTTGGAATCAGGCATGGCAGCAGCTGTTAAGAGGTCGAATGAAGCATCCAGGATGCACAAAGCCTCTACCTAGAGGTTGCCACGGTGATAATGCTGGATATGTGACTAAACGGTGGTGTCCAGTGAGGCAGTAGGAAGCCTTTCTGCTCAGTGGAGGCTAGTGTTTGTCACATGTGACACAAGGAGAATGAGTTAGTGCTTAGCAAAAATTTACACCTAGTGGCCAGATCCTCTGTAAATGTAAATCAGTGTCGCTTCAGTGGCTTTCTGGTATACACTTGCTGAGGATGTGGTCCAGTGCATTTCCAAAATTATTTGACACTTCATCCTCTGTCTTTGCAGTCACAAGTCTTCCTACATAGGACAGAATTGGCAGCATATTATTTAAAGGGGATTCAGTGGAGTATTTTTGTTTCAGTTTGTCATGTTATTGTGGGATGCATTTCTCATTCCCTTTTCCCACCGTTTTAAGGCTCGATCCCATGAAGGCTCAAGTGCCACAAAATCAGTAGGATTTGCCCATGCTCAGCTCCTCCAAGGTGTGCTAAACACATTTCACAACCCTTCACAACATCAGAGAAATATATGACCCTGAAATACGAATCAGAACACTAGCTGAAGTTAATTTCTCCTTTTAACTGTAGTGGTATTCTGAAAAGTGACATTGTAAAGAAGGCACTCAGCAGATCTGTTACCTCTGTACACTTGAAGGTGTATCTGCTGGCCTTTGATACAAATGCATTTTGACTGCTTTCATGTCCTGTAGCTAGAAAGAGTGAATCAAGTTCTGTTTTGGCCTTTGCCTCAGCAACAGGATAGTTAATCAAAGCTCTGCTGCAGGTCTCCCAAGTTAATTGACTGGAGTTGGCTGCAGGTGTAAATGAAGACAGAATAGGAAGAGAATCACAGAAGCATAAAAAAACTAGGGTCGGAAGGGACCCCAGGAGGACATCTAGTCCTACCTCCTGCCTGAGGCAGGATCATCCCTATCCAAAACATCCCATACAAATCCTTGCCTTATTACTAGAACTACACAGATCCATTTTAAATTACCCAATTGTGACTTGTGGCTACTGAGCCAGTTGTCTAGCCACCATATAATAGGATTTTTACAAGTGTAAATCAGGGCAGAATTTGGCCTGCAGACTCTAAACCCTTTGTAATGACACAAAAGCCAGCAAGCCAAAAAACAGACCTTGATTTTGAATTCTCAGGGGAGCTTTCAGGGATGGACTTGTTGGTGGAGGGGGAGCAGAGGGAAACTGTCCTCCTTGAAAATGGACCATATCTAATACTGAAATCCTTAACAGACAACAAGCATGGGAAACCAGGATGCTGTTTTGTACAGTCTCTTCAGAGCACAACTTTATGTACCCGCCAACAAAATTTGTTTCGCTGGTAGCAGGTAGGAGAGCTACAGCTGTCAAAAAAAAAAAAAGAAGCACACCAACCCCTAGTTTAGTCAGCTAAGATTGAGGTGAAGAAATACAGATGCCAGAATGGCTGGCTTGGCAAGTAAGTGAGGTAGGAACTGATTTACAAACTTCTGAATCTTAAAATCTAAGAATGTTCCCCTCTTGAGCCAGAGAGAACATTTCTCACCATCCTTGCACTGGCTCCAAGAGCCTGGGTTTGCCATGGCATCCGTCTCACAGAGAGAATATCTCACTGGGGAAAGGGGACAGCTTTAAGCACATTAGAGGAAGGGGTTATTAGGCAGGGACTGGTCAAACCTGGAGACAGAAGGGACGGGGACAAATGAGAGAGACCCTTTCAAGGAGATGTTAGCCCGATGGAGCTGGCACTCATCCTCTGTGAAGACAGCTATGGCTGCTTGCAGATTCCAGCTGGCTTTGGGATGGACTTTGAAAACATTTTACAAAACAAAACAGCTTTGCCTAACAGAACAATGTTGGAGAACTCCATAAGGAAAATCCTTCCTCCTCCCATGGGTATTTCGAGCTCAAATTTATTAAGCCCCATTTATTAAGCCCCTACCTAGATCCTGTAAATAATTAGGGAGCTGAGGCACATCTTGTACAACAGGTCTTTCAGCTCTCCTCTAAAACAAACCTGTGATCCTTTGAAAAATCTGACTAATAGTTAATGCTCTCAGCATTGTAAAATCCTGCACACATTTTGTATGAAAAGCTTGTAACGTCATGACTGTGTAAGTGACTATCTACTCTCTGTACTCAAGTTTTTTTTTTGTTTTACCAAATTAGTACTGACACCTGCTGCATTCCCTCTCTTCTTCCAATTACTCACTTGTCAGCCATGACTGATCTGTCAGTTACTTGACAATTAGCCTGGGAAACATGACTCAAAGCTGAAATCTTAAAAATGCCATTTTATTTCCTTCCTCAATAGCTGGATATCAAAAATTAAATGCAAACCATAACCAAACAGATTGGTCAAATTAAATAAACCTATATTTCCTTCTCTCCCACACTTTATTCTTGAAAAGTTGGTTTTGTGATTAATGCTGATCACTTTCTAGGTAAAGTTTCTTGGCTAAAACATGAAGTATAGCAACTTGGCACTAAATTAAAGGAAAAGGAGCAGATTCTTTAATGAAAAGAGGAGCATAGATTTTGGAGTGGGGAAGGGAATGGTAATGAATAAAGCATAAGGCCAAATTCTCAACCCTAACTGCAGCTGTTTAACAGTGCAGAGTGGTGTAAAACTATCTACAGTTAGAGCCAAGCTATGCCCCCATGAGGGGGTCTGCAGATGGTGACTAGCTGACATAAATGGCTCTACACTGCCTACTCACCCCTTGCAGACAGTACAGTGCAGTACAATATCCTATGTTCTCCTGATCCTGAACCAAAAAAGTTCTTGACGATGCAGCTGACAATGCTTGGAACAGTTCTCAGACTGTCCTCAAATGTTTCACCTGGGATGCTTTAGCAACTGCTGGTCCAAGACATGGGATGATGACACGGAGCTACCAGTCCCTCTCCCAACATTCCTCAGTTGCACTCAAGCTAAACTTGGGGAAGCTGAAAAAATCAGACTCAACGTTCCTATTCTATGCCATTCACATGCACAGCTCATGAATTCAGCCACTTTTGGGTGTATCAACACTGCAGATTAACGTGTGATTGTAGCATGTTTACTAGGGCTGTGCAAAACAGCACTGTTTCGCTTTGACTTCTATTTCAACGGAACAGTGTTTTGTTTTGAGTTTAGCTTTGTTTCGAAAGCACTGTTCCATTTTGTTTCATTGAAACAGTTTTGCTGTTCTGATGCTGTTTCAAGTTTTGCCCACACCCCTGGAGGAGTCCAGCAGAGACTGCCTGGGGGTGCTGGTGGGAGGCTGCTGCTGCCACTGGGAGCTGAGCTCAGTGGAGGGATGTGGAGCATGGCCCCAGTGCTGTGCTCCACTTCCCACCACCGGGCTGAGTTCCACGGGGCTGGCAGCTGCTGGGTGCTGAGTTGGTGGAGGGAGGTGGAGTGTAGCCCCAGTGCTGCACACCACCTTCCTCCATCGGGCAGCAAGCCCCCTAGGCACTGGGCATGGTGGAGGGAGTTGGAACACAGCCCCAGCCTCCCTTCACTGGGCAGCAAGCTGCTAGATGCTGAGCCCAGTGGAGGGGGGTGGCATGCAGTGCTGGTGGTGCACAGTGCCTCCCTCCACTGGGCAGCAAGCCGCTAGGTGGAGGGCTTGCTGTCCGGTGAAGGGAGGTGGCATGCAGCACTGGGGCTGTGCACCACCCCCCTCCACCGGGCTCAGCGCCTAGTGGCTTGCTGCCTGCTGGAGGGAGGTGGTGCACAGCCATGGGGCTGCACTCTACCCCACTCCACCAGGATCAGCGCCTAGTGCCTTACTACCCAGTGGTGGGAGGCGGCATGCACTGCTGGTGCAGCGCACCACCTCCCTCTACCCAGCTCAGCACTTAGTGGCTTGCTGCCTGGTGGAGGGAGGGGTGTGCAGCCCCAGTGCTGCACTCTACCTCCCTCCACCAGGCTCAGCTCCCAGTGGTCAGGCTCCATGGAACTCAGCCTGGTGCGGGGAGGCAGGGTGCAGCGCTGGCTCTGCCCACCTCCCACCACTGGGCTGGGCTCCATGGGGTTAGTGGAGCCAATGGGAGTGTAGCCTGGTAGTGGGAGGCAGGCACAGCCAATGCTGCACTCCCATCAGTTCTGCCAGCCCCACAGAGTGCAGCCTGGTGGTGGGAGGTGGGGAATGCCAGGGCTCCTCTTCCTGCCTGGCTGAGCTACATGGGGCTGTGGAGCCGCTGGGAGCACAGCCCTGGCTTTCCTCTGCCTCCCCCACCTGGCTGCAGCTTTGAAACTCAAAACATTTCAAAACTTATGAAACATTTTGACTGGCCTCATTTCATTTCAAGGCTGGTTTGAAGCCCTTCATTTTGTTTTGATTTTGCTGTTTCGAGCTCAGAATGAAACAGCTGGTGAACTTTTGCGCAGCCCTAATATTTACATTGTAGTTCAATCTAGCCTAAAGAAACAGCAAAGACATTGTGAGAAAGGCTATGTGATAGCAACCAGGGTATGAGTTATCATCTATATCCTATGAGTGTCTATATACATTCTCTAGGGTGGGTGGGGGCATTTTAGAGCAGCTTGTGGAGAGCCACTCTAATTAAAACACTGCAGCGCTGTGCATTCAGCATCCTGCATTTCAAAATGGCCATGGGGTTGCTTTAACTAAAGCTCGCCCTTGCCACTGTTTTGAAATGCAGGATGCTGAATTCATGTGATGCTACAGCATGCTGGAGTATTCTAATTAGAATGCTCCAGCAGACTGGATTAATAGAGCCTGCTCTGATGCACTCTAATTAGAACACGTCAGAGCATGTGTATAGGCACCCTATGAGACTAAACCCCCATGTTTAATCACAGGCAGGGAAACCAGACCCATACAGGGAAATGACAGGTCCCCTGGCACTTCACTGATCACCTTCCCTCTTGTGTCATCAAGGACATCCACACAAAGTGGGTACTAAACACTTACAGATCAGCATGGTCTGATTTTGCACCCACTTTATACAGATGTAGTAAATGACCATATGAGGTCCAAGGTGGGGGGAAGAATTAGGTTCTATAGAATCTGAAGGAGAAAAGAGAAGTAAGAGACCCTATGAACCCCATTAAGGAACTGATCACATGGAACTGGTCAGTCTTGGAAACCCTAGGAGGTAATAAAAAGCCATCAAATGCTGCACTACACATTTTCTCAACACTAGCCCTTGCCCAAGTGCCTCCAGTCTTGTTTTGGAGATAATCCTTTAGAGAAGAAATAGCAGCTCGGCTTCTTATCTGTTCAATTCTTTGGCAACAAAGCTATTACATAATACCACTTGTGATGGTGACTGTATTGTAAATGTGGATTAATATTGTGCAGCTGGTCAGGCATTTCATAGGATCCTTTTCTCCAGGGTGGAGGAGGGGAGTGGTGGAGGGGGCGTTTTAATTAGAGTGCTTCCTGGAGAGCGATTCATTCAATGAGTTTTAGTTAAAGCACCCCCATGGCTATTTTGAAATGTGGGATGCTTCATACATCATGGAAGACTACAAGGCTGGACAACATCATGGAAGACTACAAGGCCTTGGGATACCAACTCAAGAAGATGGGAGCTCAGGTGATATTTTCCTCCATTCTCCTGGTAAGTGGATGGGGTAGGCGTCATAAGGCCTGCATTGATGTCGTTAACTGGTGGCTTTGGAGCTGGTGCCACAAGGTGGGCTTCGCATTTTTGGACAACAACCCGTATTTCTGTATGGAGAGTATGATGGGGTGGGATTGGCTTCATCTCTTCCCTAAGGGCAAACATATTTTTTCTTCTAGGTTGGCTGATCTTGTACGGCAGGCTTTAAACTAGCTTCGCTAGGGGAAGGGGCCACTCCAAGTGGAGAGGATGCTTTGCCAGAATACAGGGTGACAAGAGAAAGGGACGCCCAGGTAAACAACAACATCCTGGGATTAGGGGGCCACAACAGTCCTGGGAGTAGTGGGGAGGTGCGTGCACCCTCAGGAGGCCTCAAGTGCCTCTACACCATTGCTCGTAGTATGGGGAGCAAGCAGGAGGAACTGTGCCTCCTGATTGCAAGTAAGAATCCAGACATAGTAGCGCTCACAGAAATCTGATGGGACCCTACCCACAACTGGGTGGTGGGCATTCAAGGATACATCCTATATAGAAGGGACAGGGCAAAGAGGAAAGGTGGGGGGTCGCGCTCTATGTCAAAGAGCAACTCACATCATCAAGGATTAGCTTTGGGTTAGAGGAGGGTCAGGTGGAGACACTGTGGGTCAAACTAAAAGTGGGGCGTGGCAAAAGGTGGGTGGGTGTCTACTACAGACCACCCAACCAGGAGTAAGAGCTGGACCGGGACTTCTCTGGTCAGGTTATGGAGGTGGCTAGGTCAAGGGATATCATTGTCATGGGTGACCTAAACTACCCAGACATTTGCTGGGAGGAGCAGACAGCCAGGTCTGACCGCTTGCATAGGTTCCTGGCTATATTACAGGGCCTTCACCTTATCCAGTAGGTACACAGCTCCACTAGCGTTAATGCCTTGCTGGACCTGGTCCTGGCCACTGCGGATGACTTGGTAAGGGGACTGCAGGTCCTTGACCACCTGGGCAATAGCAATCATCACCTGCTGGAATTCACTATCCAGCACAGGGTGTCAAGGGCTTATAGCAAGACCAAAGCCCCTGATTTCAGAAGGGCCAACTTCAATGACCTTTGGAGATTAGTGGGGGAGGCACTGAGGTCCCAGAAGGTAGAGGAGATGGGAATCCATGAGGGATGGTCATACCTTAAGGGGGCGATCCTCCAGGCCCCAAGGGTAATAGTCCCTGAGACTTTGACTCCGAGATAAACATGAGCCACCACTGCCAGACCGCAGCCAGCAAGGCCAGCCATACCTTGTCATGCATCCAAAAATGCATCTCAAGCCAGTCCAGGGAGGTGATACTCCCTCTCTATGTGACATTGGTCAGGCCACAATTGGAGTACTGTGTCCAATACTGGGCGCTGCAGTTTAAAAAGGATGTGGCCAGCCTGGAGAGGGTTCAGAGGAGGGCCACCTATTTGGTAAGAGGGCAGCAGGACAGGCCCTATGAGGAGAGACTGAGGGACCTGAATCTGTTCAGCCTCAACAAGAGGAGGCTGAGGGGGGACCTGGTGGCTGCCTACAAACTCATCAGGGGAGATCACCAGCAAATAGGAAGAGCTCTATTCTCCCCAGCACCACCTGGGATGACGAGGAACAATGGTAATAAGCTGATGGAGAATTGGTTTAGGTTAGAGATCAGAAGGTAATATTTTATAGTAGGGTGGCCAGAATCTGGAACCAACTTCCTAGGGAAGTGGTCCTCGCCCCTACCTTGGGCAAATTCAAGAGGAGGTTGGATGATTACCTGTCTGGGGTATTGTGAACCCAGCATTCATTCCTGCAAGTGGCAGGGGGTCAGGATAGGTGATCTGTTCAGGTCCCTCCTAACCCTAGCTACTATGAAATTATGAAACATGCGACAGTGAGGCATACTGAAGTGTTCTAATTAGTGTTTAATTGAGTCTGCTCCAACATGTTCTAATTAGAATGTTTTAATTAGAACATGTTGGAGCACATTTATAGGCACCCAAAGTGCTTTGCAAAGTTTAAGTAATAAGCTGTTCCACACCCCAGGGAGGGATTGCGGCAAATCAAAAAGGAGTAGCAATGGAATGCAAACCTGAATTTTAATGTGAAATGGTCTCTCTCATTTTCTCTCTTTGTAACAACATAGTAGCAAGTAATAAAAATCCAGATCTAAGTTACATAGCTCAAACCCTTCTGTAGTAGACGTATCCCTACCACCACTATAATGGAACGCATGTAATTTAACACCGGTATGGGGCAATCCAGGACAGGAAATAAAGAATACTGTACCCACTTGAATTTGCAAAGAAAATTTAAGAAGGCAGAAAGTAATGACATCAATTGGAATTTAGCCAAGATACTGGGGTTACTACTAGGGGTGTTCAAAGTGGACTCTATTCGATTCTGATTTGGATTCGGTCCAAATCAGGGACAGTGATTCAATTCATTGATTCGGATCACTGTCCTTGATTTGATTTGGCTGAATCCAAATCTGAAGATTCGATGCTGATTCAGAGAATCAGCGATTCAGACATAGACACAGGTTTAAAAAGATTTTCTACATACCTTGAGGTACCAGTGTGGCTTGTAAATGCTGTGATGCTGGAGCAGATGGAATGTCCCACAGGAGATGGACCAGAAGTGGACCGGAAGTACTTCTAGTCCACTTCCGGGTCCACTAGGAAGCATTCTGGGGGACTCCCCCTCCCCGTGTCCCTCCCAGCTCAGCAATTGGCCATGGGGGGACTCCAGGTGCACCCCGACCCAGGAAGCACCAGTTGCCAAGCCAGGGAGGCACGGGAGGGGGCCACCCAGTGTGCTCCCTGGCAGACCTGGAAGTAGACGAGAAGTGCTTCTGGGTCTGCTGCTGAGCGCACTGGGGAGCTCCCCGCATTCCTGTGCCCCAGCACTGCAGCATTCATGAGCCGCCTGCTACCTAGAGGGATGTAGAAAAAACATTTAAAGCTGTCTATATCCAAATCACTGAATCTTTCCGAATCTCTCTGAATTAATTCAAAGGGTTCTGATTTGATTCAGAGAGATTAAAGGGTTCTCTGATTCCATTTGCATTTGGAGATTTGGCCACTGAATCAGGCTGAATTTCCGCTGAATCAAATCAGGGACCAAAACTTTGCACAGCCCTAGTTATAAACAGAACTCTTATAAACAGAACTACAGAACACTTGAATGACTATCTCTAGTAAGAACTGATTTGTATCTCTGCTATCAGAACACAGTTAGCACATGGGTGTCATCCTTGTCATAGCAAATTTTCTACTGTCTGCTATGGTGGCGATTTAGATTTCTGTCCAAGTCGCATTATAGTTCCAGCATCTCCAAGGGAACAATGTTCTAGTAACTAGGACCTATGAACATAGTGAACATGATATCTTCCACCTCTCCTGGGCTCTTCATCAGCTTCAGTCATCCTCCCTTAGTTCAGCTAGTCATTGGATTTCTCTCTGATGTCTTGAGCAAAACTCAAAACCCCTTAGACAAAAATACAAACACGATAGCTTTGACATGTACTGGCCTTATGCTTTGGTTCCATCTAAAATTCTCTTCAGTTCTTCATTCTCTCTCAGAACGCTGATACAGAAGAACAAGACAAGTAGGTCTTCTTAGGGCTCCTTCAGAGGGTAAAACTCCACACCAGCCACCTCTGTTCACCTCCTCACTTACTGTCCTTCACTTCCTCTTAAGTTCATCCCTCCATTAGCTTTGCCCTTTCAAGGATACTTCTTTTAGTAAAAGGCAGTGAAAATAGCATCCAAATGATTTTTGTGACAATTGTAAATAATATGCAAAATAAGATTTAGCACATAAGCTGGTGCTAAACTCTAGGATGTATGTGCATATGCATAGGTCATACGTAAGTATCTTATGGGCTTGCACCAAAATTTAAAGATCTCTGCATGCACGTGTTGTCTGGCTAAGGCACTTACAGTGCCTGTCACTGTAATATTTTAAGGACAAACAAACATGCTGAATTCAAAATGAACCCTACTGATGACTGCAAGCCTGCACTAACTATGCTATCATACTGAGAAAAAGGAATTTCTTAATGCATTGGTGACATTTGTGTTTTTTAGTAGTGCATGTAAAGCAGTTTAGGATCTTATAGAATAAAAAGCTCCATAAAAGCATAGGAAATTATCATGATCAACATTGCACTTCATCAGATTAATGCATGTCAAGTAGAATATGAATGTAACTCATTAGGATTCCCCTTCATTATGTACATTACTGCACTGAAGTAGTACAATCTTCAAAAGAAGATGAAAAAGAAATGCCCAACATGGCAGTCTAAAGGTAAATTCTTTAGAGTCCCAGCGATAATACTAAAAGGACAGCATCATTACTAAAATTCTTGTGAGATTCAGTATCTGAAAGGTAAAGCAGTTATAATCTCAGCTCTTATTCCTCTGTATAGATAACTGTCTGTTGGAGGTGGAACTAATTGTTGATTCAGTCCTAAAACTGAAAGCAAAATCTGGATGAAGGAAAATCAAAGACAACTTCTTTTTGGTTTTTTTCTTAGGTAGTATTCATGATGCTTGAGTTAGTCTATAGTAACAGTGCTTCTCAAATGTTGGATGTTGTATGCCCTTTTTAAGTCTGTTATTCTGCTGTGTATCCCTATGATTCCAGGTTATGTGTAGCAAAAAAGTACATTTTATGTTACTACCAGTTACATAGAACCTCTCCAATGACTTACGAGATATTGTAAAATGGTTCTTCATTATTTACAATGAAAATTTTCCATTTATATTTTCCTTATCACTTCTTTGCTTTCCTATTGCCTCCTCTCACATACACTCTAGAAGTTTTTTGTATAACTCAAAATAAAAAAATCCAACATTACAAATACAATTAAATTTTTCATTCAAATTTTTAAAAGGGAAAATGACAGACCTTATCACAGAATCATAGAAGTAGGGTCAGAAGGGACCTTGTAGATCTCCAAGTCCGACCCCCTGCCCAGGCAGGAGAAAAAACTGGGCTAAAATGATCCCAGCTAGGTAGGCATCAAGCCTCCTCTTAAAGACCCCCAGGGTAGGAGCCAGCACCACTTCCCTTGGAAGTTGGTTCCAG
>NW_017729006.1:23275364-23275799 GCF_001723915.1 Gavialis gangeticus | reverse complement strand
CCCAATTTTTTAATGATGATGGGGTGGGAGACGGTGTCAAAGGCCTTGCTGAAGTCTAGAACGACTACATCCATGGCAACACCTGAATCCAATGCTTTTGTGACCTGATCATAAAAGGCAATCAGGTTGGTCTGACATGACCTGCCCCTAATGAAACCATGCTGGTTGCCCTTGAGCATCATCTCTGAGGCTGGCCCATCGCAGATGCACTCCATGATGATCTTCTCAAAGAGTTTCCCTAGGATTGAGGTAAGGCTGACAGGCCTATAGTTGCCTGGGCCCTCCCTCCTCCCTTTTTTAAAGATGGGGACCATGTTGGCTATCTTCTAATTATCTGGCACCTGGCCCGAGCACCATGCGCGCTCGTAAAGCCATGCCAAGGACTCTGCAATAACGCCTGTTAGCTCCCTCAACACCCTGGGGTGGAGAGCATCT
>NW_017729006.1:23270236-23274075 GCF_001723915.1 Gavialis gangeticus | reverse complement strand
ACTCCTTGCATTTGTCACCTGTCTTGCTTGGGTGGTGCCTCCTTGTCTTCCTGCGGCCCCCTCCCCGGCAATGCTAAAAGGTCTAATGTGAGGTGATGTTAAAAAAAATAGCTTTTGAAACAATCAGAAAGATAAGCAAATACTTCTAAACAGGGAATCCAAACCAACAGTTTTCATGAAATACTTAAATCTTGCTATTGTTTCTAAAAGTGGTAATTAAAAACTCAGAATTCAGATTGAGCGCCATTTATGCCAAATTCTCCTGTAAGAAATAAACTCAGTGTTTTAAGGGCTCCATTGTGCTTAATTGTTAGATTTTGTCACTTGAAGCAACAGGAAAAGAATATATTAGCGAAGAGCTGGCTTACAAGAGAATTTTAATTCTGAATCTTTTGGAGACTTGCTTTTTTGAGAGAGACTTCTGTTTTTTTTCACTGTGATTAGTATCAAAAAACATGATGTGTCTGCGTTGATAACTGACTAGGTCTCTTGAAAAGCTAATTAGGGTTTCTAATTCAAATTACACTTTGAAATTAAAACATCAAGAAAAAAATTGTGAAAATTCATAGATTCATAGATGCTAAGGTCAGAAGGGACCTCAACAGATCACTGAGTCTGACCCCCTGCCTGGGTGGAAGAGAGTGTTGGGGTCAGATGACCCCAGCCAGATGCCTATACAGCCTTCTCTTAAAGATCCCCAAGGCAGGGGAGAGCACCACCTCCCTTGGAAGCCCATTCCAAATACTGGCCACCCGTACTGTGAAGAAGTTGCTCCTGATGTCCAGCCTAAATCTGCTCTCTGTCAGTTTGTGACCACTGTTCCTTGTAACCCCAAGAGGCACCCTGGTGAACAGGGCATCTCCAGTTCCTTGCTGTGCCCCCCTAATGAATTTGTAGGCGGCCACAAGATCCCCACTCAGACTTCTCTTGTGGAGGCTGAAAAGGTCCAGGTCCCTCAGTCTCTTCTCATAGGGCTTGTAAGCCTTTAACCATACGAGTGGCCCTCCTCTGGACCCTCTCAAGTCTATCAACATCCTTCTTGAAGTATGATAACCAAAACTGGATGCAGGACTCCAACTGCGGTCTGACCAATGCCGCATAAAGGGAAAGCATCACCTCTTTGGTTCTGTTTGTCATACATCTGATGATGCATGATAAAGTGAGGTGAGCTTTGCTGATGATTTCATCACACTGATGACTCATGTTCGTCCTGGAGTCCACTATGACTCCGAGACCCCTTTCCACTTCTGTGCTGCTGACAGGGTCACTTCCTAGCCAGTAGATGTGCTGGATATTTTTGTGCCCTAGGTCCAGCACTCTGCATTTGTCCTTCTTGTACTGCATCCTATTGTGTACTGCCCACTTTTCTAACCTGCCCAGGTCTGCCTGTAATTGTTCCTTACCTTCTGGAGTGTGTACTTCACCCCACAATTTAATATCATCTGCAAACTTGGACAGAGTATACTTCACACCTACATCCAAGTCACTGATGAAGATATTGAAGAGTACGGGTCCAAGGACTGTATCCTGCAGGACACCAGCGTATCGAAGGCCTTGCTAAAAATCCAAGAAAATGACATCCACCTCTACTCCTGCATTTAAGTGTTTTGTGACCTGGTCATAAAATGAAACTAGATTGGTAAGGCATGCTCTACCTGCTATGAATCCATGCTGGTTGCCCTGCTGCATTATTTTTCTTGTCGGACTCCCACAAATATGATCCTTCATAATCTTTTCAAAGACCTTTCCAAGGATGGAGGTGAGACTGACTGGCCTATAATTACTTGGATCCTCCTTCCTCCACTTCTTGAAAATAGGGCCCACATTGGCCCGTTTGCAGTCCTTCAGGACCCGACTCGAGCGCCACGAGTGCTCAAACAGTTGTGCCAGTGGATTTGCTATGACACTAGGCAATTCCTTCAGGACACTTGGATGAAGCTCATCTGGGCCTGCTGACTTGAACACATCCAGTCCACCCAAGTGACTCTGCACCAAGTCAGCGTTAACAGTTGTTGGGCTGGTGTCCCTCTGATGCCCATCTAAGAACCCATTAGGAGACTTATCTTGACCCCTGTTCAAGAACACTGTGGCAAAAAACTCATTGAATAGCTCAGCCTTGTCCCCCCTGTTACTATGTCACTAATTGTTCCTTCTTGTTCAGTAGGGATCCCATGCAGCTCTGCGCCTTCCTTTTACTCCCTACATACTTAAAAGAAGACTTTTTGTTGTCTTTAATTTGTGTTGCCAACCTCAGCTCTGTAGTTGCTTTGGCCTTTCTAACTGCCTCCCTGCAAATGCAGGCCAAGTATGTATACTCCTCCTTGGTAGCTTCCCCCTGCTTCCACCACCTATATGCCTTCTTTTTTGCCCTCAGGCTCCCCTGGATTTCCCTGTTTAGCCAAGTTTTTTAGCTCCTTTCCTCGTTTTCCCTTATACTGGGATAGTCTCCTTCTGTACCCAAAGGATCGCTGCCTTTACCACCCTTCCTGGACTCCAACCTCCAATCTCTTATCCTGCAGTGCATCACTGACTAGACTCCTAAGCGCACTGAAGTTAGCCTTCCTAAAGTCAAGCACTCCCACCCTACTAGCTATCTTACCTATCCTACGCTGTATGGTGAATTCGATTGATTGGTGGTCACTGTCCCCAAGGTGACCACAAATCTGCAGCTCCCCTACCAGGTCCTTCCCCATAGCCAGCACCAAGTCCATTAAGGCATTCCCCCTAGTGGGCCCGTATACCTCTGGCATTAGGTGAAGGACCTGCACGCAGGTTAAGAACCTACGTGAACGATTGGATTTGGCTGACTGCTCCTCCCAGCAGATGTCAGGGTAGTTTAGGTCCCCCATGACAACCATGTCCCTAGACTGTACGGCCTCTGAGAGCTGCCTCAAGAATTTCAAGTCTAGCTTTTCCTCTTGGTGTGGTGGTCTGTAGCAGACCGCCCCCCACCAAGTCCCTTTCCTTTTGACCTCCATGTGTCCTAACCCACAATGCCTCAACTTTCTCTTCCTCTGATCCCATTTTGATTAGGGTAGATGTATAACACTCTTTTACATAGAAAGCAACCCCACCCCCTTTCCTTCCTACTCTGTCTCTTCTGTACAACCTGTAGCTGACAATGTGTACCACCCAGTCATGGGTAGGGTCCCATCAGGTTTCCTGTAGCCCCACTAAATTGAAGTTATTATCTGAAAGCAGAGGAGTGAATTCTTCCTGCTGTTCCTTATGCTTCTAGCATTAGTATAGAGGCACTTGAGCCCTCTGAATAGTGCCTTTCGTGCCCCCCTGTTCTGATGCTCAGAGGGCCCCTTAGTACTTACCTGGGACATACTGTTGTATGTCTCAAATGTTTACTACCTCCTTGGCTTCTGTTCTTTCTCAGCTCGCTGGACTTATTAGCTTCATTCCTATCAAATTTAAATCATTATCATTTTTGTTTTCTGTTCTTTACCTATAATCATCTCTGTTCATCTATCACACTATCTGAAACGAGCATTCTTCATAGCATGACATAGACTGAAACTGTCTGAAGTGTTCAAACAAAAAGCCACAACATACACGACAATGAAAAGATTTACATCCCTGTTCCTTCAGAAGCTAAGAAGTTTCTGTGAAATTAGTTACATTTTAACATGTTACATTAAGGTAGTATACAGCACTGCACAGGTGCATTCCCATGCATAATCTTATGGATTGCAATATGGACTAATATGATCCCAATAGATAGACATGTGTGATAATTTGGGAAATCTATTTGCAGTTGATAAACGTTATTTAATTTTTTCGACTGTTTATGTCTCATCACCAGCAGCATGGCTAAGGGGGGGGGGGGGGGG
>NW_017729006.1:23266304-23269942 GCF_001723915.1 Gavialis gangeticus | reverse complement strand
CAACCTTTGGGATAACGGTGGTGGGGGGAAACATGCAAAAATAGCTGCTGCTATAGCTGATGGCTGGATGCAGTGCTTCTGTTGCCAGCAGTCCTATGCATGACACTGCCCAAGGTGTAAAGCTGTCTTGTTATGCCTCTGTTCACAAGTATCTTTCATTCTGTACTATTTCACCCTCCTTCTGCTGAGAAGTGACACTTATAGGTTCTGACAGAAGTGTCTTAAAGACTATTAAGTAGAGAGCAGATCTGGCCAAGACTGACCCTTGAGATGGTTAAAATCTGGGCAAAGTAATTTTTATCCCAGCTTTGCTTCTGAAGACTAGAAAATGGAGAACTAGCTTTTCCTCAAAGTCAGAAAAACACAACCAGGTTCTGGAGGGAAGCATGAAGCAAAGAAGCAGAAGCTTGGTGGAAAAAGAGTCATGATTTTATTGGAACAGCTTTTGATTGTAGGACTCTGCCAAAGAGCTGGAAGCCCTGGGAGCCATCTAGCTTGGGAGTCCAGAAACTCTGGGGTCCCCAACCCAAGGGCAGTGCACTTGGCAGGTTCCACGACAACTGACTGAAATTGTCATTCTTGTCAATAGCAGTGATATTGCTACTCTCCCTCTGGTGTCCTTGGAGAATATATTTTGCTCCAAGTGGGTGCAGATCGGCTAGTGCAGGGACCCTCCCCCACCCCAGGATTGGGGCAGCAGGTCCCCACATGAGCTGATCTGCCCTGGCCCCACTGGTCCCAAGCAGAAGCACCTGGCTCCTGTCAGCTGGCATGCAGATTGGGGGCCAAGTCCTCCCAGGGGTGTGTACTCCTGATCTGCCTACTGGGTGACAGGAGCCAGGTGCTGCTGCCTGGGCTCAGTGGTGAGACTGAGGGACTTGGACCTCTTCAGCCTCCACAAGAGAAGGCTGAGAGGTGATCTTGTGCCCACCTACAAATTCATTAGTGGGCCGCAGCAAGGGATTGGAGATGCTCTGTTCACCAGGGTGCCTCTTGGGGTAACAAGGAACAATGGTCACAAACTGACAGAGAGCAGGTTTAGGCTGGACATCAGGAATAACTTCTTCATGGTAAGGGTGGCCAGTATTTGGAATGGGCTTCCTAGGGAGGTGGTGCTTTCCCTTACCTTGGGGGTCTTTAAGAGAAGGCTGTATAGGCATCTGGCTGGGGTCATCTGACCCCAACACTCTTTCCTGCCCAGGAAGGGGGTCGGACTCAGTGATCTGTTGAGGTCCCTTCCAACACTAGCATCTATGAATCTATCTATGAATTAATTATTTAACATTATCATGTATTGAACAAGGCTTAAACAGGTGCAATTCGTGGTGTAATCTGATTCAGGGTTAATTTTTTTTTTAATGTGCTTTTCACTTCATTTTTAAAGTATGAGCATGTAGATGCACAGCTGTGATCTAAGTAGTTACAGTACTTAGGACGAAAAATCTCATTTAAATGCAGTACGCCTTGTGCCTTCTCTCATCTTTTAGAAAGACTGTTGCTCATGAGGAATGATCTAGAGAAAAGCTTATTTTAGGCATACAATAGACAAGAGCAGAGAAGTTCCAAACTCACACTTCACCTGAGGATGCTGGTCATGTGTGTTGCTTGGTGGTTTACAGATGGAAAGGCTTGGACCGTGTAATAAATGATAAATATTATAGAAACGTGTCTTAAGATACTGGTACCATATAAACAATATTTCCAGTGAATGTTCAAAGGGGTAGAAAGGGGCTATTTCAAGGGGTGGATCAGATTCTAGCAGTCTAAAAACTAGCTGACAATTGATTCATTTTAACCGTTCAATATGAAGGCAGTTGTTACCCCACACAGAATATTTGCTTAGGTGCCATCAATCCACATCAGAAACAAAGAGCTCAGTTCAGGAAAAGGTTACAAGGGGACTGCAGATTTCATTTGTGTTTCAGGGAGTAGACAATGTAGTGTTACCCTTCTGTTTTTAAGGCCCCAAATCCTTTTGCTTGCTCTAAGCTTAAGTGACTGAGGAGAATCTATGAAGAGCAGTTGCACTTTCCTTCAAGACATGGTGGGCACAAGGCAGTTATAAGGTAGAAAACTCTCTTGAGATGAAAAAGGAGTTTTGTCCTGCCCTGCTCTGACCTGCCCTACACTACACTGCTTGCTGAGTAGGCCGCTGGATCAGCTTACAAATATGCAAGTTGATCTACAGAAGACCAGGGCATTCTGTTCTTGGGTCCTAATGTGTCTGCCTGGTTCTTTGCAGCTCTTCATTGCACTACAAGCAACAAAGTGGCCATGTCTGCCTTGGTCTGCAGTTGTCCTTGAAGGGAGATGTTCTCTGCCACAGAGAGGGAAGCAAACGAGCTAGTCCAGTCCCAGGCTCTATTATGTTTTGCCTTGAACTCCTAGGGACTGCTGCAAGATGACTGTGTGACACCAGTCCTCTGCATGGCTCTCCACAGAAGGGGAAATGGAGGAACCATTGCATGGATCCATCCTCTCTCTTTGCATATAAAAAGGGAACGATTTGCACATGAAGGAATCCTTCCCCTCCACTCCCCACCTTTGCACGCAGGTCAGAAGGGCACAGTCAGGCACATTAAGTGGTAGAATAAGTTGCTCCGCAACTGATGCAGCAGCCTTAATTTACTATAAGCTTCTTCCTCTTCCCTAGTGGTCTTGTGCAGGATCTACCTGGGAATGCTGGCATGGGTGAGAAAAATGTATAGTGTCTCCAGGGTGGATGAGAAACGTCTGCATGACGTTATCACACTGGACACATCCTGCGCCATCTAAATCCTAATGCAGACTTGACCTTGGACCTATTAACGCAGGAGAAAAGAGCCTGTTATGCTCTAGAGGAAATTGTTTTCTGACCTGTCCCAGATTCTGATACCAGCTCCAGTGGAAGCAGATTTGTTGTGATATATGAGCAATATGCAGGTCCAGAAGTGATAGTGAAGAAAAAGATGGTAACTAAGATGACTAGAGTAGGGAAACTCAGTTCCTAGCTTAACGAAGTTCACAATATTTGAAGGATATTAATAATAGGATCCTGTAGAGCTTAAGCAGAAGCATGCCCTTAGTTTATACTGAAAAGTATTGGAATAAGTGGACTTCTTGTGTCTTAGAAATTTTTTTTAAGTATAGTGTGTACTAAAAATAGGAACTACAGGAGTGGTTGGCAGCTACATGGAAGTAGCTTGGCTCTGTCGTTTGAAATTGTAACTGATACTTTGTCAAGTTGTTCCCTAGTGTATAGGCTTTTACCAAATAAGAGCAACAACTCCATTAATCTGTGCTGCTTTTGAGGTCTCACGTGGTGTAGTTTAATACATTTCCTATAATAAAAAGTAAGTGCTTATTTCTTCTGTTGATATATTCTTCTGTAAGCTTGCCCCCAGCACACAGCTTCTCCCTAACAGCAGGGGGGCTGTGCTGACTTGGTTCTGTGAGAGATTGGGGGCAGGGCTGGCTAGGCGCTTGGCCAGAGTAGCCAAGAACAGGCTGACTGCTAGTGTGCCTCCCTGTGAGGGGTGTTGGTTTCAGGAGGCCACAAAGCAGCCTGGGATGCCAGCAGACAGCAACACAACTTGAGTCACTAGGGGATCTGGTACAGAAGTTGACAGACTGGTGTATAAGTTGATGAACAATGCAGG
>NW_017729006.1:23241203-23261304 GCF_001723915.1 Gavialis gangeticus | reverse complement strand
CTGGTTTCTAGAGCTGTTTCTAGCTTCTGAACAGTTGATGTAAATTACCACATCTCCATTGTAGTTAATTGAATGAGATAAAGGTAGAACCAACTGAGGCTGTCTCTAAAGATATTAATAACAGCAGTTTTCAGGGGATTTTCCTCTCCCATTCTCTATCCTTCTCTCTCTTTCCTTATTTCTTGCATTGTTAAATCTTTAGGCAAAGTTTTTCAAACAGCCTTTAAACTTGTGTGCATAAAAATGCCTCTTTTAAATTGCCAGACCAAAGACTTCAGTCTTAGCAGGCAGTCGTAATTCACTTGGTGATGTGTCCAAGCAACTGGAGCTTCCTTCTCGCAAGTGAATCAATAATTGTCTCTCGCTCACTGATCCATCTTCTCATCACCTTATTTCTGATGTGGTCTTGCCAGGTAATGGTAAGAACTTAGTGTGTTCATTTGAAAATGGCATTGTATTGGCATATCTTGCTTAATATAATAGAAAAGCAGCTTCAGCAACATGGAATCATAAATCTAGAGGCACTTCAAGAGGTGCCCAATTGGACCAGGAATACTAGGAACTAAACAGAAGTTGAAACTAGACTAGGCTCATCAAAAGGAAAGGAAAATGGCACCACACTGGAACTGTCTAGGAAGGAGCCAGGACATCCAGAGATATCCTAAAATAAGCAAGATTTAAATGGGTTTAGCAAAAGAGGAGAATCTGGGCTAGGTTCTTAGGTGACAGGCTGAATATGAATGATTATAAAAGAAATCATGAGGGCACAATAACTGAACTCCTTTGGCTGACAGACGTTTGATGGAGAATTGCTTAACGGGAAAATGGCTTGTGCTAGTCTCACAGATAGCAGCCCCCAAGATACTGAAAGAAATAATTAATGAACTTTCAAGAGGTATATCATAAGAAAACTTAGACTCACAAATGCTATGAAGAAGATGGTATGCTGATAGTACAGGAATAGCAGCAGGCATATTGTTTATGTGTTTAATTTATCCACATAAAGTGATCTGAGTCTGTCTTGAATCTCTCTGATAATAGACAGGTACAGGTATGCAATCACTTAGTTGAAAGTGATTCTATGTATAATCTAATATTTCTATGTAGTATCTTTAAGGCAGATAAGTCTCTAATTTTTTTTAAAGTTACCCCTTTCTTGAAATACCAGGAAACAGTGCAACTGATCTCAGGCTCCAGAAAAGGAAAATTATAAGGAGAATTTGGATTCATTCCATTTTCTTAAACTCTGTGCTGTTTTAGGGTTTTTAATTTTCTGTGATAATTAGCTCTCATTAGTTGTTATCATACAATTAACTGGGAAATGATGTATATGCTGACTAAAATTACTGTCTGGCTTGTCTGCCAGATAATCATTTGTAGCCTGTTTTTCTCTAGCAATGATGAACCCCATTTTACTAACAACAAACACCATACCATTGCAGTGACCCATGGCCTTAGCGATGCCTTCATGTCTCCTGATTTCTGTTGCATGTTGTAGGGCTTTATTTGTGCTGAAGTTACTGACATTTTTATAGGGTGTTTTGTGGCTATAGTGTATGGCCCAAACAAGATGTTCTTGTGGACTTTTAGGACAAATGTTTATTCCATTGTTGCCGGTGGTCACATGCGACTGGGCTCAGTGAACCAACTGGTCCTTTTATTGTGTTGTTCCTATGTTTACCACTGAGTTTAAAAACATTTCGTATCTTTGGAAACTAGGCCAATTGTTCTTCCATTTCATGCCACACACAGTATCTGTGCTATCTATACCTCACTCAGCCAGTGAGGTATAATCTTGGCTCTACTAAAGTCAATGGTAAAGTTTCCATTCATTTCAGTGAGCCAGGATTTCACCCATGACCTCAGCACCCTTCTTTAAAATACTCTTTTCAAAATCTTACAATGCTGTTCATCTACACCCAAGACTTAGTGATTTAATAACTGAACCCAAATTACATCTCCTTAAAAACACAGAAAGGGAAAGAATTAAAAAATGGATAAAAGCACCTGTACAAAACTACATTGATTTGTCAAGCTTTTTTTCTCACCCTGTCCTTTACCTATCTATATGAAATGTACTCTCATTGGGGAGAACCCTTAACTGTAATTTTCAAGAGTGATTAAGGGGTAGGATTTCTTAAAAGGTTGCTTTATGGTGTCATACACAGGGAGATCCAAACTGAAAGTTCCAAAATTGCTGGGAACTTCTGAAAATGATGGCTGTTATGTTAATTGTAGCCCATTTGTCAACCACTATACAAATAATACATAACAAGAAACCCCTGAAAATAATTACCACAACCCTCAATGGATAATATTTTCTTACTTGTACTGTCCTTTAAATTATGAATAAGCTGATGGCCAAGGAGACAAAGCTGCTAATCCTGACTGGTTAAGCGTTAGGAAAAGGAGCTAAAGGAATTCAGTCACCTTTATTTGTGTGCCTATTTTTAGTTACAGCTACTAAGCATTTTGAAAAACCCACCCACCCTAGCTGTGAATTTAGCAGGGTGTATTCAGTTTGTGAAAAGGGTTTTAAAGACGTATTGTAAATCTCATCAAAAGGTTGTGGCTGCCAAGGGATTAAAGAACTAAAATAATCACAAAACATTTATGAACTGTCTACAGTTCAACATTTACCAGTCAAAATTGTGTATGGTTTTCTTGTCCTGTTGAAGATAAAAAATAGATTTTCTAGAGAAAAATCTCTCATTAGTGGTCATACATAGGTAGAGATAAGCCCATTTTTTCTTATTTGTCAGCTAATTTGGATCATTCTCCATGGTATTTCTTTTGATATAGGGAGTTTTCAGCATGGAGTACTTTCCACCACAGTGCCTGAGCAATACTACCTATTATTGTCTATCACTCAATGCAGTTATAATGTATGAGGCCATTATTGTGGCAGGACTTTTATACGCCCTAAGAACATTTATATAAAAATCTACTGTTTAGTTCGTGCTTTTCTTCTTTAATGTCTTTGTTGAAGTCTCCAATTTTAACAATTCCACTAGCCCTGTGGGTTTATTCTTCGTTAAAAAACAATAAGGTCTTTGTACATTTTTCTCAGGCTTATGAAAATCAGAGCAGAAAAGTTAAACGTTCTATTTATCATAATAAAATGAGAGGGGAAAAACAAAGGAAAGGTTTATAATTATTATTTTAAAAATCTCCTTCAACAAGAGCCGTTTTGCAAGTGTTAGCATTCACATCAGCTGCTGGGCACAGCCCACACCCCTAGCCATATGAGAGGCAATGAGGTTCAGATCTTTAAACAACAAGTAGTGCAGCTCCCTATTCTGCTTTAGGTATTAGTTTTACTGATCCAGTTCCTCAGCTAATTTAAACTTGGTATAACCAAGCTCACCTTAATTCAGTTCATTCTCTGCTGTTGCATATAGCTTTCATGTTAAGACAGCTGAAACTGCAAATTTCCTATGATTTTGATGCAAACCTTATCTACTGGAAAGGATAATTAACTTCAGTGTACTTCAGTTAGCCTGCTTCAATTTCAACTATGTGTAACCCTGGGTGCGATGCTACCCGCACCCTTATCTGAATAGCGGGATCCTGGGGTACCTGGTAGCCCTGCTCAGCTCTCTAGGTAGCTGCTGCAGGGTCCCCAAGTGGAGAGCCTCCCCTAACAATCAAAACAATATTGCAGACTATTATAAAACTATTCACAGACTTTAATTAATGGCAAGATAATATATAATGAATGCAATAAAATCAATAATGTTACACAAACGTAACTGGTGATGGTGGCTTAAGGGTTAATGCTTCTCTGATGCACTAGGGGGAATGCATACAAATCACCCACGATAAAAGAGAGACCAATAAACAAATACATTGATACACCAACTAATAAACTATCAAGAACTTATTTACACACACAGCCTATAACTTGTATACTCCAGGGTAACTATGAGGCCCATGTGTGTACTGCCTCTGGTTTGGTCCCTGAGAGAAGGGGGCTGCATCTGTGCCCCTGCACAGCAGGCATGGGCAGTCCCTGCTGCTGGTGTGCCTCTCCAAGCTCCAGGGGTCTCCATACAGCAGGCGGTGGCTCCTCCCTTGCAGTCCCTGCAAGACAGCCGATTCCTGCCCAGACCCCCATCCCCTGGCACAGCAGTGTCTGTGCTGCAGGCTGGAGCAGTTCCCCTGCCCAGCACAACCTCACACCACCTGGCAAATGCAGCCCCTCCATACCCTGGGGCTTCTGGTGGCTGGAATAGTCCCTGCCCCTCTAGCCCAGGGCTCCCTCCAGCACCCTGGGCCTGCCCCTCCCCAGGGCCTTCTCACTCACAGGGAAACACCAGGGCAGTCTTCCCCTGGTCCTGTGACTCCCTCCCCTCTGCTCACCCAGCCACACAGGGCTTGCAGCAGAGTCTCCTCACAGGCAGATCCTCTCTGTGCCTGTGGTGGCAGGGCTCAGAGAAAGGATACAGTTTCTCTCCAGTCCAGCCTCTCCTGATACTTCTGCAGAGCTCTGCCAGGGGCTTTCTGAGGCACAGCCATGGTGAGGTCTTTTTCCTGGCCTCCCACACCAGGAAAACTGCTCCCCACTTTTAAATAAGCCCCCTCAGCCAATCCCAGGCCAGGACTCTTCCTGGGTTTCCTCATTCAAACCCTTTCTGGGGTTACATCACTCCTCTCACTTCAGAGAGGGCTACCTCCCTGGCAGCTTCACTCACCCTCAGAGCAGATGGTGCCTTTACTGGGACAAGCTCTGTCTCTCTGCACTGTCCCTCTACAGGGCAGCCCTTCTTATCCCTTCAGGTAAACACAGTTTAATGCTGCTACGTCTGCAACAGAACTTGAAGCCAGTTGTGTATCTTGTGATCTTAGGGCCTTGTTACACATTGCATTGTGAGCTGCAGATTTGACTGGTATTATAGTGTTAGATTGCATTTGGAGCAGTCACACATTCAGGCCAGCAGAGGCCTGGAGGACTGAGAAGTAAGAATTCCCTTCCCCCATTCTAGGCTCCCTGCCTCCCTCCCAGTTCCTTCCTCCCAAATCCCTGAGGCTCCTTCATCACTTACTTGTGGCTACCCATGCTGCAAAGGTAGGGTAGGAAGAGGAGGGTTAATCTATCTGCCCAGCTGCCTCTAGCATGCTGCTCTTCTCCAGGCTGAGCCTAGCCCAGACAGCAGGAGCAGGTGGAGGGGGGAGGTTGGGCATGGGGACATGAAACATCCAAGCCATAACTGCCATGAGGCCCCATGGTGTTATCTCTAAATCAAAGTTTTCCATTTTTCAGACCAAAGCTTTGGGGATTTAGCTGAAAAACTTTCCATGTCATTTCAACTTCAGTTTTTTTGTTGAAAATCAACTTTTTCCATGGAAAATTCCAAACGTGATTTTTTTTTGCTTATTTTTATCTAAATTTTCTGAGAGAGAAAAATTGTTATTTAACCCTGACTACCAACCACCACCTCAGGTTTGCTCTCAACAACTTTTGTGGTGCAGTTCTGTGTTGTCAGAGAAGTAGTGTGGAACAAAGTTAAAATAAGGTCACTTTGGGGCTGAAATAAGCAAATCTGGAAAAACTGGTATGATTTTTAAATTATTTTTCATATTTAATTCAACATTTCAATATATCTGAAGCAGATACAGGATCCCTACTAGTCTGTGACAATATTTTTTACTCTAAACTGAGAGCTTTGTTATTGCAGAATAGAGTTGGCACTGTCCATCTGATGTGTAGACATAAACCGCATTTAATCTAAGCCTCTCTTTGGTAACTGTGGTAATATCAAGATAGAATTATTTTTCATTAAGACTACGAAAATATAGTACTAAGTCTGATTCTTCTTGTACCTCAGAAATACTATGTTTTTTCTTCATACAGATATTCCTATGTGCAGATCCAGACAGTAGGCTCACATTTATAAGTTTCTGTCATAGGTACAGAAACAACATAGGAGGTAAAGACAGTGAATGTTATACAGACTCCCTACTGGCTTCAATTAAAATGAGGTCCTGAAAGGCAATTACTATACAAATATATATCTGCAGGTTTCCTGGAGAGATTTTATTAATATAGTGTCCTAGTGTTATTGCCTAATTAGGAAAAGGGGACTAACATTGCAATTTTTGCTTCAAGCCATTACATTAATTAGGTATAGGCACTAGACAGAAAGTAAGAGTCCAAAGTATCTTTTTTCAATATAAGGAAAGTCTATTTTTTTAACTATCAACATCTATATATTCTTTCCAAAGAAGTACTGAGTCACTGAATGAAAAGAAAATAGCCCTGAGAAGTTAAATCTAAAATTTTTGGTAGTGCTGAGTCCCTTCTAAGAAAAAAAATGCCAATTATATTCCCATCAACTCACCCTGCCATGTATCGCTTAAGGCTGACTTGCTGTAACCTATATACTTTTCTTTCAAGCTTTCTAAGTCATGCTCCACATGTAGGCAAATGTTGATATAAAATACATACATCTTCATACTTATTTTGTAATTCACAAACATCTGTTTTTCTTCCCTTCATTGCCAAGGACTGAGACATCCCAATACTTTTCAGCTAATTCTGTTCTACAGGCAAGGATTTCTTAAGAGTGATATATCATCCTCCCAAGAGGACTCAGCATCTGTCCAATAAAAGATATCACCCAAAGAAATCCTTGCCTCATGCATAATTCCTGGGCCATTGTGGCTACAACATGGCTCCAACACTACCAGTTTTATTCTAAATATTCTATGTGCATTTAAGATGAACCTGTCCTACTGCACTTGAATGCACAAAATGAGTAAAATGCTGTTGTCAACTAGAGGAGCCCTCCTTTCTGTGTTTCTGCCACCTCATTATCCATCCATATCAGCAAGGGGAGCCAGAAATTAGACTTCTACATATGGAACATAACATAAGAAGTGCCATTCTGGGTCAGACCCAGTATCAGTCTTTGACAACCACAGTAATGGGTGCTTTAGAAGGAGAGCATATGACCAGAGTATATGCCCTGTCATACTCTCCTTGGCATTCACCACCATTGGTTTAGAGATGGCAGCCTGTTTAGAGATCCCTGACTGTTCTGCTTAATACCTATTAGTTGATCTATTGTCTATGAATCCATCTAGTCCTTTTTTGAACTTGGCTGTACTATCTGCCTCTACAAGCTCCTGTGGCAATCAGTTCCACGAGTTGACAATGCACTGCATAAAAAAGTGCTTTCCCTTGTTAATTTTAAATCTGTCTCTTGCTAATTTCAGTGGGTGCCCCCTGGTTCTAGTATTCTGGGACTTGGTGAACAACAGTTCCTATTTACTTTGTCCACACCCTTCATGCTTTTATCGACTTCTATTGTCTTCCCCCTCAGCTTTCTTCTTTCCAAACTGAAGAATCCTAGCCTTTTTATAGTTTCTCCTGGAATGGCAGCTGCTCTATCTCCCTGATCATTTCAGTTGCTTTTCTCTGTGCCTTTTCTAATTCTGCTACATCCTTTTTGAGATGCAGAGAACTGTGCACAGTATTCAAGACGAAAGTGAAGCATGGTTTTACATAATGACAAGATGTTCTCTATTTTGTTTTCAATTCCCTTCTTGATGATGCTCAACATTTTTTAGCTTTTTTTGGTTATCACTGCACATGGAGCTGATGGGCATTTGCTGATACAGATGCTTTGGGATGGGGCACCAGGTGCTTCAATTAGTGAGCCACACTAATTAAAAGCACCCATGCGTCACGTATATCAGCTCTATCCTTGGCTTCCTAGCTTGCAACAAAGTGCACTGAAAAAATGGCAGTGGGGCCCTTTGAACTAAAGCTCATTGAATGTGTTTTATTTCAAAGTACCCTGCTGCTGTTTTTTCAGCCCAGGGACACTGGTGCACGTGATGCGGAAGGCTGCTGGAGCACATCAATTTCTGTGCTCCAGCAGACTCAATTAATCTAGTCCACTCTGATGCACTGCACTTCCAGCACATTGAAGCAGGCTCCCTGCATGTCTATGGGAGCCTGATTTTTTTTAGAGAACCATCTACAGTGACTCCATGATCTCTTTCCCAAGTCATAACAGGTAGTTCAGAACCCAGCATTGTGTATGTATAATTCATATTGTTGTTTCCTCATGTACACTGCCTTGCCCTTGTTGACATTATAGTTCATCTGCCATTTTTGCCTACTCACTTAGCTTGGTGAGGTCTTTCTGCAGCTTCTCTCTGTCAGCTTGGGCTTTGACAATGCTGAATAATTCATGGTCATCTGCAAATTTACAGATTTCACTGTGTAACCCCATTTCATGAAAATTGTAAACAAAACTGAGGCCAGCACAGATCCCTGTGGACCTCACTTTTCACCTCCTTCCATCCTGAAGGGTGACTATTTAGCTCCATCCTTTGCTTTCTATCTTGCTACCAACTGTGAATCCATGCAAGAACCTTCACTCCAACCTTGAAGATCCAAATATATTATGTCAACTGGTTTCCTCTTAGCCACATGCTCATTAACACCTGAAAGAACTCCTGCAGATTAATGAGGCAGAAACCATGCTGACTCTTTTTCAACATATCATTTTTATATGACTGATGACTGTCAACTGAACCACTGTCTATAGTTACATTTCCTACTCCCCAGCTATTCTTCAAGTTGGTTCTATTTTGGTTCAGGTGGCATCCTTTTCCATGTAGGTTCCTCCTGCCCCCAAAGATTCCCCATTCCTGATAAATCTAACTCCCCCACGCTGCTTCTCCTTGGCTCACCACCAGATGGGGGCTTTGAGCTGTTTCTGTGGGGCACACACCACCAGGTCAGGACCCCCAGCAATCTCATACCCACATCACCTTCCTGGGGTTCTGTGCTGCCTATGCCACCTCCCTTGGTTTCATACCGCCTCCCTGGGGCTTCATGTTGCCCATGCTGCCTTCCTGGGGCTTGGTGGGATCAGATCTGGGCCCTACCCTATATCTGCCTGGCCTTACAATGTAGGATCGGCCCTGCACTACCTTCTGCAGCCCACATGTGCCAGGATGGGCCCCAGGTCACACCTACATGCTGATCCAGAATGCTATACTGTTGGGGCTCCCCACAGGGCCAGACATTTGTCTGCAGGGGAGCAGCAATTGCTGCCACTGCTCTCCCCCTGCCAAATGTTTGGACCTGTAGGGATCCCTAGATGGTATGGCTCTGCAGGCCAGATCTGGCCCAGGGGGTGGGGGTTGACCACCCCTGCCTCCGCACCACATCCTCAGTTGGTGTAAACTTCCACAGCTCTTTTGATTTCAATGGATCTGTCTACTTTGTACCAGCTAAAGATCTAGTCCACTGTATCCCATTGAACCAGAAGGGCACCTTAATGTTCACATAATATAACTATCCATGAGCAGTCAGTGTCCCCAAAGCCATATTGGGTCACTAGATAAACACTGACCCTCATTAAAAGGCACAGCTGTGGAATGACTAGCTGACGCATCCGTTTGGCTTTAAACCGATAATTGTGACTAGTCTGATCCCCTACTTTTCTTATAATTTACAGATAACTCCCCTACGAAGTGTGTATGTGATCTACACAAACTAATTCAATAAACTTATATTATATTAATTAACTTTGTATTCCAGAACTCTTACATTCAATTATTTATTTACTTTGTTAGTGAAATATGTGCCATAGTAATATCAACAGAGAGCAGCCAGTACATAATATTTACTGCTGAGCTAGAGTTATTTCAGGTTTTATTTCAACACTTAGGAGTGGGAATCTTAGAAATTATTTCTAATGTCGTCTGTTTACAGCATAACCAGAACATGCCTTATTATTCTTAAACATTATAGTCTAGTTGCATATATTTAATGTTAAAAGTGATGAAAGTAAGCATTTATGCATAGACAAGCCATATTTTCCCCTTAGCTACATAATTAAACCAGACTATTGCTTTCATCCATTAGACAGGAAAAATGTGTGTAAACAATGCATTTAAGTAGTAAAAGTCTCTCTTCCCTCACTTTCTCTCCAAGGTTTATTGGTGATGGTATATTTAAGCATAAATAGAAAGTTACACCTTCAAATGAAGGTGTATTTTCTCTACAAAAAGAAAGGCCCTACCTTAAAAACCCTAATTTCTCTACAAAGAGAAGACCCTACCTTAACTACCACCACCCTGATATACTCCCTTGTAGTATCTGTGCATGCATCTATAACCCGGGCGGTACTCCAAGAGGTACCCCCTCTCCAATTGAAGGGATCAGAGCAGGTGCCCAAGCGCTGTGGGAGGTGTAGGGACCCTCCTCCCCCTATAGAGCAGAGCCAGACCACCAATGGGGACTTAACCATATACCTTTTAATGAGAGAACAGTACTGGGAACATAACTAGTATAAACCAGGGGGTATAGGGGACACTACAATGCCCTGAGGGGGCAAGATTCAATAAAGGTTAGACACTTAAAATCATAGACATAGTCATCCAGTTGACAAAAGACAGGGTTAATAAAATATAAAACACAAACAGCAGAACAAAAAATACTGGTGAGTGAAATATAAAAGGCACAAAATACAAAACTTCACATAACAAGGAATATAGGGCCTAGGTACCTGGAGAGGGGGCAAAAGAGGGAAAACACAATGACCCTTTTCCCCTGCAACAAGAATTTCTCCCTGTTACTTCACTCACCCTAAGTCATCCCAGCTGGGACTTAAACTCAGCTCTCCTACGTAGTAGGCAGAAACGCTACCATGCAGCCACCAGTGCTAGTACTGTTCTAAACTGCTAAGGGTCTTGACCTTCCCAGAGCCCCTGCTTCATGTCAAGCTTCCTGGCCACTTATTAGAGGAGCTGGAAGCAGGGCTGGGAACTTCTCAGGTCACTGCTCAGATCCTTGCTGGAGCAGGGGAACCTCTCCTGCTGGCCACAGCCTCTCGTAGGGGGATCCTGGAGCCCAGTGGGGAGCCTCTCCTGCCAGCTGCATGCTGCACTGCTCAGGGTCCAACTGCTGCCTTCAGGTCCCACTCCTTCAGGGTCTTCTGGGGTAACTGCTCCCGCCCTGCTGGCCCAGCTTTTTGCCAGCTCTTTGAAGCTCCTTCCTTGTGGTCCCTCGCTGGTCTCTTGAGTCAGCTGTGCTGCCCCTTTTATCCTCTTCCAGGTGACCCAAGGGGGCAATCAGGGGACATGGAGGGTGAGTCCCTGGGGCCTGATTGGTGAGGAAAGGGAATCCCAAGTCCTCCAATTATCTTTTACCCTTTCAAAGCCCCTGGGTTAGGTCACTATCAGCTAGCCCATCACACATGCACTGAGGCAGCAAGAATCTCAGGGTGAGTACTTGGATGGGGCTGGGAAGGGGATGGAAGCAAGGCCTTGTCCACTGTCTCTTCCCTTTGTACTTCTCAGAGACCAGGTCCACATCACCAAGCCAGCAATCTTAATGGGAAAGAAAAGACTGAAGTCCTGCTGTGAGAAAGAAGCAACACGTACAGCTGTGGCTTAAAAGCCACTGTTTATTTTTGTATGTCACCCACTTATAAGTGCAGCTGTTCAGACATGCAAAGCTGTCTGCTGTTTAACAGTAGCTGTCTTATTAATTTCAACCAAATTCAGCATGTTCCACTTTGCTTGTGCCTCCTTGATAGGCACTTTGGTTGAGTTTCTTACTTCAGTAGAATAATGTTCTATCATCAATTGTAGGAAAACAAATTCAGTAAAAAAAAAGAGGGGAGAGAGAAAAAGAAAACATAATTAAAAAGACAAAGAAGATTTTTCATTATTTCATATGTGAAAGTGGCCTGTATGAGTAAGTATACAAAATGAGTACTTACATCACAAGCTCAAGACAGGGGCTGTTTCAATGTTTTGGGACATATTTAAAAAAAAAAAGGAAAAAAAGATAGGCCTATGGCCTGTGAAGGAATTTGATAGAGGTAAAAATAGCAGCTACTATAAAAGTCCTTGAAAACACATCCCCCTTTTCCACATGGGTCTGTTGAAAAAATATATATATACTTTTTACAGAGTAATACAAAACAGGAAATGTCCACTGAGCTGGAACAAAGCCACTGGCTTAGGGACCTCAGCTACTTCACTTTATTTTTTTAAAGTTCATCACAGAATAAGAGAAGTTCAGCCAGCACATTGTGCTAAACAGCTGGGCTAGAGACAGAAATTAAACATAAACCTTGGAAACCAGCTGAAATTTGTAACCCAACAGAATGCACCTCCCCAACAAACCCCACCTCACAGGGTGAATGGGCTAGTCTTGGCCCAGGTTGTTGGCTTCAGCTGAGCAGGGAGATGTGCTCTAGTGCTCCCTGGCTCCTAGCATGGGCCACTGCAGACGTGTGGCTGCATTTCTGGAATGAAAAGTGAATGTCTGTTCACTTGCTTATCAGTTCAATCTACACAGGTTAACCAGCAAACATGGACTCGCTTCAGCTTTGGGCTTTTTGACTGTCTACTTAGCAATAAAGACAAGGCAGATACGGTGTTGATCAGATGTTTCAGCACATTTCTGCTCATCACCCACCTGCCCGACATGGCCAAGCATGAACTTCATTTCCACTGCCTCCTTGGTTTAAGAATGAGAAAGAAGCAATCGCTTCACCATTTCCTTTTTAAATACTTTCTTGCCTGTCCTGTTCTACCTGTATTGGAGTATTTCTCACTTGGGTAACAGGCTTCCAGGAGATTTTCTGTGAGGATATCCTCTTAAATAAAATACATCTGTAGAAAGTTAGAGTGTGTATTAACAGCATTCACTTTCTCTGGGACCTAAGGTCAGGATTTTAAAGAAGAATAGGTGTATATCTAAAGAGAATAGACATGTAAAGTGTTCTCATAAGAAGTGGGAGGGGGCTCTTCTAATTATTAAAAAGGGGTTCATTTCCAACTTTTCAGTCTTGTGGCTGGGAGTCTCTTCCACTCAAACATGCTCCTTACCTGTTGACTCTCTAGATATGCATACATTATCTTAGAGTATAGATGGGGGCTTTTCTTCTTATGGTGCTACCATTGTATGCAAATGATACAGCAAGGGAATACTGCACTTTTCCACATTGGCTTCAGGAGTTGTGCTGTGTCAATAACTAACTGCCTCTGCTAAAGTTGTCTTTGATCCGGTGGTTTTCCCTTAGAGAATCAGCCAAACTGAGCTCCAGAGTAGGAATCTAGATAAGCACTGATGTCCCATGTATGCTCACTTCACCAGTTTCCAGATGAGTGCCAGCTGCTGTCTGACCCAAACACCATGTTCATGGAGGGAAGGGAATCTAATGAAAAGATGAGAGGAGAAAGAGAAGGAAAATGATTTGGCTATGTCAGAAGTGATTGCTATCATTTTATTCTCAATAGGCATTGATTCTGGTCCGACATGGTAGTCTTAAACACATCATTATGCCTAAAATAGAATGATATGCTGACTATATTTTTAAAATTTTTTTTAAAAAAATCACTGAAACAAATGAAGTAAATGCAGAAAAAATTATGTCAGAAATGACTTTAGGCTAAAAAAAAAAGGAAAAGGGAAGTGGAAGTAAAAATGAGCTGACTTGATTATTTCCAGACTGCAAGAGGTTTGTTTTGAATTTGATCCTGAAAAGTAAAACACTGGCTACCTGGCACTGAAAGCACTTGAATGTCTTCACTGCTCTCACCAACTGGGAAGGTACACGTATACATTTATCATATTACCTAAAGATTTCCAAGTATTCAACTTTCACTAGGGTTGGATTAAAACAAACAAAAATCCCCAACCAACCAACCCCCCCGCTTCCTCTAAATCCCATCCCCCAAGATTTTCAAGAGTTCTTAGCAGCTCCCAGTATCCTTTGTATGGGGATAGGAGGAGATTACCACTCAATCAGCTGAGCTCTTTTGAAAATCTGGTTACTTTGGAGTTAAGCTCTTGAATATCAGGCCTAGATTATGCGGGTGGGCCATTTTTCCTATGGCCAAATTTTCAAAAATAATTTCTGCATGGAAGAGCTGTCAGTCAAAACAGCCCATGCAAAGGCTAAGAGGAAAGAAGTGCTATTAGTGTCAGTCAAATTGCTTATTCAGCATAAAATCTTACGTTGAAAAAATGGTCTCCATCTTTTTTGTTTAACAAAAAAAATCCTGGCATTATCTTTCAAAAATAGTTTGATGCTTTTTGAAATTATATTCACTGACATTATCAAAACATTTATAAAATTTGATCAACATTTTTAGTCACTGAAAATTGTGGCTTTTGTTACACGACTTGCTGTCAATGCAATTTGAAAAAAAAATTACAACGTTCAAAAAAAGTGAAATATAGCTGACTTTGCAGCTTTACATAGAAAAATAACTTTGACATTTCAACTTTTTCCGCAAAATTAATTCTTCATATTTTCATCTTTTCTAATCCTTAGCTATCAATACACAATTGTCCATTTGGATGATGGAGTCAAAGGCCATTTGGATGGCAGTGATACCACAGTGGCACATCCTTCCCTTGTGTACTATTGGTTATGGTTTCCATAAACACTAATGGTAGACTAATGAACCAGCAGGCTTGGGTAGACAGTTAACTGTGAATTATTAGCTCAATTTTATAAAAAAGGGGTCAGAAACACAAAATGGTTATGTTTCTGGTCAGGTGTTGCAGAAGTTGAGGAATGCCCTAAACCTCTTGTGTTCTAGGATAGTGCTTTAAGCACGTGAGCATCCCTCCATAAATTTGCTGCATAATCGTTGCTTTACTGGCAAAGGGGGATGTATATATTCATAACAGATTTAGCTTCACTGAAATATAATGGAAGGAAGCAAGGTATCAGAAAATGTTTATCACTGCTATTGCAGGGACTTCACTGTAATTAATAGTGGTCACACTCTGGTGTTATCAAGTGAATTTCTCTTCTCTGAACTTAAGGCCAGAAGGATAAACAGGAAGTTTCTAGATAAGATACTTCAGCATTTTTATATAGTATTGTACTGAGGAGACTGCATGTCTTCTGGGTTTTTTAGCTGACAGCTATTATTCTAAATGGACTGACAAGGAAATTATATGATGTTCTCTGATATCAATGTTTTTTTCGTGTTACTGAAGTAGCCAAAGCAGTGCATTCACTAAGAGAAAAACATAAAAGAGATTTTCTATGATAAAGGTTTGCTAGAGAAAATCCAAAGGTCTCTTTTAGAGTAATAAGAAACACCATTTTGTAATAGCATTTGTTTTTATTAGGGGCAAGATTAAATGAACCCAAACAAGCCAAACTTTTATTCAAAACTCAAACTAATGCTGACTTTTTAAATGTTATTTTTTAATTAAAGCATCTCAGTTAGGATTGTCAGAAAGACAACATGTCTGAAGATCATACTTCAAAAAAAGTTAGGTTTGAGTTTGATACTAAACTGAGATAAAGAATATAGAATTGGACATACTAGACAGTATTATGCAAAGATATTTTTTTTCTGTCTGGCTAAATCATTTTGGATCAACTTGAATAAAAATGTTTGCTTTTCTTGCCAAAATGAAAATAAACTGAACATGTCAGTTTGGGTTAAAAGAAAAATATTGTATGTTTAACTTTGGTTCTTTTTCGTTTCTTTTCTTTTTTTTTTTTTTTAGAATTAACTCCCCTGACTTTGTTATAACATTTCAAGACTAATGCTCGTTTTGAAAAGGCTGAAGGGAAGTACTTCAATCTTTTCGAGTTTACTACCTTTTCCCATGATGGCAGCTATTTGCTGAATATGGCATGAATTTATAGTTTGGGTCAAGGTAAAATTGTGTTTTCTGTGAATAAAGTAGACATCTGACTTGTTTCCCTGTTCTCATGATAGACCTGCTTTCTCCACATCAGTTCACCTGTTCCTATCCTATTTTACAGTTGACTTATTACAGGTGTTTTCATATTTATATAGTAGTTACCATTGACTATTGTATTAAACAAAGTAGCAATTGCACTTTCTGCTAGTTGTATACATTTGGACAACTCCCCAGTTGCTGCAATCATCATTTCCAATAAAAAATTCTTGTGAATGTATAAACACCTTGAGAAAGCACACAGTAGACATCAGTGCATTAGGGACTGCTGATATTCCAAAGATAGTATCATTTAAGCCTTGCAAATATTGTCTTATACAACACTAACTGTGGAAATAAACAATTCATTTGCATATTCTCTTATGCACATACACACACATCTTATACACACAGTTACATACAGGTGAACACAAATGGTTTGACTCCACTCTCCAGTAATGTTGTATGGAAAGATAACTCCCAGTCTGTGGAACTTTTGATGTGCATTACAAGCATACGTACAGAATATAATACAGAAACAAGATGGTGATGTACAATATAGCTTCACCAGAGCTGAAATGCATGGGATGTAAAGAGAAGATGATGTTGATATCAGTAGTTGGAAAGGCATAGGCACCTACAGATGATCATAATAAGTCTGACAAGGGAACAGGAATGAGGGCTTCAGAAGAAGGGTACAAATTCGTGAACAAAATAGTGAACCATTAAAAAGGAACTTTTTTCCCCTAATCCTGAAACTGAGTTCAGGAGCTCCAGGCTCCCAGGGTTCTAGGCAGTGTGCTAAAATGAACGCACACACACACTTTACAATGAATAGATACACACACACACACTCTGACTTCAGGGTAATATAAATAAAGGCAAAGTTTAAAGAAAAACTTTTTTTTTTTTTGCACATTTCAATGACAAATATGTCCCATGTCCCAAAAGGTTGAAAACAGAGTCTTCAGCATTGAAGGTTGTACAATTATTAAACAAGTAATTTTGTCAAAATACTTTTGATTTTTCCTTGTCCAAAAGTATATGTAACAGCTGCAAAACTTGTCTGGCTGCAAGCAGAGTGGGTGAGCTGTGCTTAAGAGCTCTGCAAGAAAAGGGCAGCAAAGCTTAGCAGAAGGCACATAAGCTTTACCAGACAGGAGGGTATGCAGTGCATGCTTCTTATTGGAGCGTTTAAGTTGTGACCAGAGCCCGCATTGCAAATCAGGGACTCTGATTGGCTGCTGCTGAGCCATAAAAGCTGAGGGAGAGAAAAGAAGAGGAGAAGCCAACTTCAGCCTGGTTTGCAGAATCAACCCGAAGTCAGGGAAGACTGAGCTGAAACTTGCCCAGGGAGCAGGCATCAGGACAGGGAAGAGCCTATGCCATCCTGTGAGAAGCTGATTCCCCACCAGGTTTGAACCTGTACAACCAGGGACACAGGGGCCAGGGAAAGAGTGGGGAGGGGTTGGTAAGCAAAGCTGGTAGGCTTGCTAGAATTGGGAGAAGCAGCAGGGTCAGAGACCTGCAGAGGAAATCTCCTGTACAACCTGGGAAGGCTTGAGTTGCAGAGTCAGAGACCTGCATAGGGAAACCCCTGTCTGTGGGTGGATGTGCTGGGAGGGGGAGACAGCCCTGAGGAGGAGTGGGCTGAGAGAAAATAAACCAGCATGGGTGTGTGAGGGGACACCTAATTACTAATATATGCAGGAAGTGTATTTCCAGAAGGAAAAAATAGGGAGCCTAGTGCTTGCAGTGGCTGTTCAGCAGCTTGTTTTGCTGTGTTACCAGGAAGTATTAAGGGAGTCCATTTTCCCCAGAACAGCAAAAGCCTCATCTCTGCCATCTAGTGAATGATCATAGTTATAGCTGTGTTGCCACTTATTGTTATGGGAAATGGATTCTGACCCAAAGGAAATCAATTGGGTTATGGAGGAAAAATGTTTTAAAGGGTTATAACAAGATGAATTTAATTACTAAGGTTGTTTAACACAAGTGGGGCTACCCAGTGTGCTGGAATTACCCACCTAATATAGTTATAATTTTTATCAAGATTGTTAGTTTTATTATTAACTATTGTTATTATATTTTTGTTTATTTTTTCTGTATATAAATTATTTATGTATAATAAAGAATAATATGTTCATTGGGGCCACAGCAAATTCCTAGGTGGTGAGGGTGAGGGACACACCTCTCCTTGGGACACTTCAGTCAGTAGTCTGCCTGAGGGGCTCCCAGGGCCACTGGCACCCTGAGGACCCAAACTCCAGCGCATCACCTGGCCTTAATGTGTCAGCACAGGTTACATATACAATAGCAGTTGTCCAGTTTGCTCCTTATTTTACAAAAGCAAATTTAGTGGTCACTCTGATCTTATATAATAGGAGCAGACTAAGACTTTACATGTACTAGGGATAGCATGCAGGTGATTTGCATTGGGAGCAGCCCAGTGAAGAAACAGTGACTCAGAAAAATCACCCATTCCTTCCATTGATGCACTCTTGTTCTTCCAGGAGGAAGTTTTGGTACAGGTCTTTACAAGAAACAGCATACCCATTGCCCTTCATTCCAGCTGGGTTTGGCTGACTCATGCAATGGAGTGATGAAGCCAAGGCTCTGCCTGTTTGTCCCTTGATTGCACAAAATAGGAAAAGTTATGATTTCCAGTATTACGCTCTACTTAACAGGATTAATTTGAAAAAAAAGAAGAGAAAAGAAGATTGTTTGCATTAGTGACGTACTGTAATTAAAATTTGAAAACCTATCTGCAGAGGGGAAAAAAAAACAACACAGTGCTACATTAGCTGAGTGAATCTTTAGAGCCTGCATGAGTAATTCTCTGATGGAACTATATCCACTGGGAATTAAGGGAGTCTGAATAATCCTAGTGTACACAGCCCAAGAGGAAATTCACTCAATATTGTACACTGGAAGGAAAGTCTCTGTTTTACAGTTTCTTTCAGAGAAAAGATGTACACACAGAAGGATTCAGTAGGAAAAAAGTTATTGACTTTTGGTTCATCTTAGAGGGAAATATTTTATTGACATGTGCAAGTAACCTTCATTAAAACTAACTTGCAGTGTTACCAACTCACTGAGTTCAATATAGCCCTCTATAGAGGCACGATTTCCAATTCCAATTAAAACAAGTCACTAATGCAAATGAGTTTGGTGATTTCTAGAAGGTGAAATGGTGCCTCAGCCTTCTCTTCTGGGGATGTAACCACTGGTGTGACTACACCAGTTGGGAATTAGACTGAAAAATTCTAGCATTACCAAGGCTCTCAAGCTCATGAATACCTCTTCCTCTTGTTTCTAGGTAGGGAACTACATAAGACTCTGAAGTGTTGCATCTCCAAAAATAGGCTGTTTTTGCTGAATTTTTACAATAGATGGATATTCTGAAAATCATCTACAAGTACTTTGAGGAAGCACAATTGCATTAGCTCTTTATAGTTTGGTTCTTAGTGCTCAAATATATTAGAATTATATTAAAAACTTACGGAATTTAAAATATATTTATACTGATTGATGCTAAGGACTTCTTTTTGGTGGTAGGAAATCTCAGTGTTCTGGAAGTATAAAAGAGTTACCAGATGGACACTCACAATTAATTTGCTTTGGAAGTGACCGAGCCATCTACTGTTGTGATGTCAGCTTGAGAAGGTGACTGGTACAAAGGCATAGGAAGGGAATTACAGAGCAAATCTAAGAAGCAGAATTGCAGTTCAATATCCATCTAGTATTAGGGAATTTTCTATGTGTATGTTCATATGGCTGCTATAAAAAAACAGAAGAGAAAAGTTATGAACTGGGTATGGGAAGGCTATGAAAAACACACATCTCCATTCTCCATGACTGTAGGGCTTCTGGCTGTTAGACAACAGAAAGTTAACTCAGCAAAAACAGCCTATTTTTGGAGATGCAACACTTCAGAGTCTTATGTAGTCCCCTACCTAGCAAAATGTGGAAGAGGTATTCATGAGCTTGAGAAAGTTATATCAACAGAAAGTTAAAATAATTTGCAGCAAAAATACAAAAATCATAGTGAAATTCAGAAACTGCAGTTGAGTTTGGAAAATTTTCTAGATAACTTAACTTCTAAGTGCTGAGTAAGTCTAGAAACTTGCTCTGTTAACTAGTTCTGGCAGCAACCTTACTAGGTTACTCCACATTGCTGGCTTTGGGACATCTTAATAGCAGAAGGGTGCCTATATACATGCTCCAATGTGTTCCAATTAGAATGCTCTAGTATCACCACAGTGTCATGTGTACAGGTTTAAAAGTGGCTGCTTGGGTGCTTTAACTGAAGCTGTTTGAATGAGGGGTAGGGGCTTTATACATGTGATGCTATGGCATTTTAATTAAAGCAGGAACTGCCTTAATTCTCCCCCCCCCCCCCACCCC
>NW_017729006.1:23230882-23241188 GCF_001723915.1 Gavialis gangeticus | reverse complement strand
CGCCCTTAATCCCCCCCCCCCCCCCAACTCCTGGGCATATGCATAGGCTGTTACTAAAAATGGGTCTACTCAGCAGCACATGGTGGTGTAAGGTTTATCTTACTTTCTTCTTCTTGGCCCTATTCAAGCCGTGACTGGTTCTCATAGGGAAATAATAGGCTACTATCATGGGCCTGCTGTTATCAGTTGCAAACAAAGGGAGGCAGACGATGAGGCTGACAAAGTGACAGGAGCCTTGGTTTGACTCACCTATCATTCACCAGCAGGGTTAGCTGTTGTGGCACAATGGTGGGTAAAGAGCACCTCTAAAATAAGTGTTGTTATTTAATGCCTTTTTCCTGAGGGACAGTATATAGTAGAGAAATAGTGGTCCTCTTCATTTGTTATTTGAACTGCTACATTCTACTCTTTAGTTAAGGATTTTTTAATATTAGAAGCTAGCTCAAAGAACCAAATTCTACTGTGTGCATCTGTAACTGCACAATTTTGGTATTGCAAGGTTAGGACTTCTTTATAAAACTCTGCCTCTGCCAGGTAGTGCTGTTTAATACTTAACAATGCTGCTAAAATTGATGAAATGTAAAGCAAAGTGACAAGAGTGATGGGGAGAAAGTGAAGAGAAAAAGAATTACAGAAATGGAGCCACTGAGGAAAGTTCAGAACATTGTGTTGTACAATTTGGTTTTCCTATTTCCATTTTAGATAGATTTGAGGTTGTCCTCTAGTTGGTTTCCCCAGTTAGTTAAGTGTGGACTCTGAGTCCTATGATGAATGGCTAGAGGGTCTATCCAACTTGAGGAGGTAGCCAGCTGATTTCAGGAGCAGATCACAGAGCTGACTGCCATTTTCAAGGGCTTATCGTGGCTGGGGTCTCCCCACACCTCTGATTGGCTGAGACGTCCTGCCTCCCACCACTGATTGGTGGAGAAGGTTGTCATATGGCTCCAGCCATTACCACTGATTAGGTAAGAGAACTGTTTATCATGTAGCCCCACCCCTCACTGCTGATTGTCAGAAAGGGGAGGGGCTGCATGATAGGCACAGCCTTCTCAGCAAATCAGTGATGAGAAGCAGGGATGGCAACCATCTTGCCTGCTTGCCTTAGTGCCAGTATCCTCCTTCTACCCTTCCCCCAGGCCAGCTGAATTGCTAGCACTTTATTTTTAGTAATTTTTTTATCCCCATGGATTTTGCAGAGATTGCCCAATTTCACGATTTCCATGAAATCCACACAACTGTGGTTTGGGTAGGTCCCTAACCATAGCATATTCCTTGGTACCTCACTCTGTGTAGCATGGTACTGATATGACAGCTCTGCTTTTTGCCCCCCAAATCTGCTCCAGTTATAGGAACACACATCTCTTTGTCCATGCATGGAGGGCTTCTAGCCATTAAACTATCTTCTGAATTTTAGCTTCCCATCTTCTTTCTGGCAAGGGTCAGAATTCTATCACATACGTACAGCTTGTGTAAAATTATGGTTTATAGTTCTCTCATGCAGAATTTAGCAGCTTTTGATCACTATGCAATTGATTTACCATCCATAGTTGTAAAATTGCTAGCATCCTTTCCTCAAAAAAACATTGCATCCCTTCACTCAAATAAGCCATGCCACATCAAGGAATTTTATAACTTTTTGCAAAGGTATCAAGAGGGGAAAATCGGCACATTCACCCACGTAAAATTTCACTAATAAGTAAATGAAAAGATCACTCCTCTTCTGACTGCTGGGGTCACCAGCACCTAATTCAATTGGTTTGATCCTATTCCTACAGGGAATAAGACCTTGATTTCAGTAGGGGAAAGAACACGCCCATTTTCTTATTTCTAAGCACAAGCTGATAGGGATTATCATTCACTGGTCTGATGTATTATCTAGTCTAATACCTTGTTTCCATAATTGGTCAGTATAAAGATACTATACAGAAACACGTAAGATAGTCTAAGGAATAACCTACCCACAGTCAAAATGTCTTCCTAATCCCCTCAGTAAAATCATCAATATATTCCATAACCTCTGAGGTTTTATAATTCTTAAAATTATTCTAATATAATAAAAGCCTTAGTCTGTCTGTAACATTCTGGGACAATGTTTCAGAATGCACACTGCACATATGCCACTGAGAAGATATGCACCAAGTGTCTGCAAGGGCCTGAAGCATTATGGAAAAGGAAGCAGGGAGGGAGCTGCTACACTGCCCCTCCCCAACAACAGCTGGCACAGAGGGGGGAGGGGAGAGAGGAGAGGAGGAAGGGAGGGGAGCAGGAAGCGGAAGGGGGGGGTTTCCAGTGGCAGTACCCCCCCACTGCACTCCCTCCCCACTGCCACGTCCACCTAGCCCCAACAACTGCTGGCAGAGAGGGGGAGGCACCAGGGAGGGAGGGAGGGCATGTTGCATGCTACTGGGTGTGCCACGTGGAAGCTTCCCCCCACCCCACCTGTTCTTGGGAGCTGCTGGTGGTGCAGGGTGGAGTGGCAAGGGGTGGGACATGGGGGGGGTGGGGCAGGTGCTTCATTCCCACTCGCTCCACCCCCGTCATTCATGATGGGCAGTTTGCTAGTATCTAATATAACTATGGCTCTTCTCTTCCTCTGAATAAATGCAAAGCACTAGTAAATACTTGCCTACAGTGATTGTTTGTGTCAGTGAGTTTCACAGATTAATCTGGTGTAGTACAAAACAAATTTTCAGTTGTGAATTTTAAAATTCTTGTCTTGCAATTTAATTGCAATGGTAATTCAGTGCATATACTTATTTCAGGAGGTGACTATATTTGCTTTGGAGGAAAAAAAAACAAACAAACTACAGTAGACCATCATCAAGATGAGGATCAGGGAAGAATGAATGAGTCCACAGCTAATTGAGGCACAATATTGATTTTCCTGGTTTTAGTAGCTACTTATTTGGTGAATGCAGGCTTTTTTTTTTTTTTCAATTAACATGATACTTTGAGTACACTTAAAGCAAAAAAGCCATCATAAAGAGACAGATATACACACAGAGAGAGGAAGATGTATACACAAAATTACTGAGAAAGATAAACAGTGAAAGAAAATACTTTAATTTATTTAACAAATTAAAGCAAATTAATGAAACATGGAGCCATAACTCAGTTTCACAAAAAAAAAAAAAAAAAATCAAGTATAACATATGATCTAAGCTTTAGATGGATTGAAGCAAAAATCATGACAGAATTGTGCATGATGCATGGACTGCGGGGGTCTTAAAAAAAAAAAAAAGGTAAGTTATTTATGGATGAATCTTATACATAATTTATGTACAGAACCTATTTTTACATACACTGAGCTAGAAACATACTCATTTTGGTTTCCGAAGGTACAAGTCCTCTGTTGCTCAAAATATAGCAATGAAGAAATACACTCAGGTAGATCTTGGGTAGCATAAGAAGGATTATGTTTCTTCTGAGTCTTTCTTCAGTTCCTGAACATAGATGAGTGAGGATGAATATAATTATTCTCAACATGCAATGGTTTTAAAGCACAGATCAGGTTAGGACATGATATCCCCTGGGCATCAGAAAACAGGCTTCAGAGGGGGAAGATTGTACTGCACTTAGGAGAACTAATTACTAAAAGCAGAATCTAATTAGGGTCGGCCATTTAGGCCATAAGTTCCTAAAGCTGGAATTGCTGGCAGCTTGTTTAAGTACATAACTACAGTCACTGAATTTCTAGTTCATGATATGATGGCCTCCTCTATATTCCACAGTTAGTGCTATTCTCTTATAATTCTCCTGAAAAACAGTTTCCTTGAAAGGAACCATATAATGTATGTAATTTCACTATAACAGAATGTTTTAATGTTTATTAACTATGATATATAGGTTTTCATTTCTCCATGTTGAAGACATATCTCTTTATTAAAAGTAATCTAAAATTTTACATTCATATTGAAGTAATGCAGATTCTACAAAGTTAGCCTGAAGGCATCAACCCAGTGAGCCCCACTCCAGTTTGAAGACACATCAATGGTGCCTCTGTAGTGCTCCTGAGACTGAGTTAAGGCCCTTCACTCCCACTTTGCTTGCTCCAAACCCAAAACCTAGGCTGAGGGGGCACTCTAAGGAGGTCCCCAGCTGATGCTATCTAGATCTCAATCCCTTCACTCCTGGGTCTGAAGCACTCATGGAGAGTGAAGGGGTAGGACTTTCTGCAATGGTCTTGACAGAACCATGGAAGCAGTGTGGACAAATCCTAAGACACCTTAAGATAGTGATTCCCAAACTTTTCTTCAGCATGGCACCATTTCCTTAGCATGGTCCCTCACTCCCAACCCACATCCCCTCTCCCCCATCCCCATCCCCACCCAGTGATGTTATGATCCCAATTGAAGTTGTAACCCACAGTTTGGGAACCACTGCCCTAGTAGGCCTGCTCAACCACATTCTAAATCTGAATCTTTTAAAGACATCAGATGGGCATTTTTAGAAATCCTGTTTATTTGCATTTGTGAATTAAGGTTTGAGTCCATAGAAGTCAATGTATCATCAGCACCACCTTTAAGTGAAAGATCTGTACAGCCTCAGGTACCCATAACATGGCCATTATCATCCTATTTTACAGATGGAGAAGCAAGGCAGAGAAGATGCAGAGAGACTTCAAAAGTTAGAAAGAAGGTCTGTAGCCCAGCCAGGGTGAAAACACATTGCCCGACTGCCAAGGCAGCTCTTTAACCATTGCATTATCCTTCCTGATAGCTTAACACAAACAAATATGGAATTCAAGGTTTCTTTTTAAAACACGATTCTGTTTACTTAGAAACAAATCACTTAAAGCAAGTGAAGACAGACACTATGAAAAGGGACCAGGTTTGTATTATAGCTACTGCAAGAAGTAAGGTTTGCAGCCATTTTACTGTATCAGTCTGTGGTGGGAGGCTTCTATGTTTAGTCTTTGCCCTTGCCCACCAGATGGTATTGACAGACCTCTTTATGAAGGCATTTATAACCCACAGTTTCTTGTCTGCCAGTTCTCTTATCTTTGAATTAAACCTCAGATTATCCCATCACTAACACCAACCAATATAAGAAGGTATGCCTGCTGAGGATCCTGCCTCGTTGGCTATTTGCCATCTAGCAGTTGTCTTATGGAAAAAATCAGTGTATGGAGGCTCTCCAACTTTTTGAATACTGGGTCCCACCATAATCACAGCACCTTCAATCTTTACAGCAACTGGTTCATCATATGGTGGTTACTAGTGCCCCATGTTCTATAGCTTTTTGGCTTCACTACACAATGGTTTCACCACATACCACACTTCAGCTCTCTAAAGTTCTCATCCACAAACTTCCATTCTCCTGAGTTGTCCTCTGCTCTCCCAGGCTAGGGACAGAAGTTCATATAAACTGGTTGAAGTGGTCAGAAACTGTAACAGAACAGAAGTTCAGTGCACATTAAACCAGTTTCAAATGGCTGAAACTGGTTTAAGATAAACCTGGTTGAATGTAGTATCAGATTTGCTGGATTTGGGTCAAACCAGTTTGTGAAACTTGTCCCAGACCCCTCCCTGGTTCAAGTTAAGTCAGAGTCCCCCAGAATACTTTCTGCCCCTGGGCTGGGCTGTCTACTCCAAAGAGCAGGGCTGGCCCTGCCCCTCTGTTCTCTAGCTGGAGCAGTAAGGGTGGGCTGATGGGGGGAGGGGCACACACCTGGTTGGACATGCATCCCAGTTTATGGGGGGGGTGTCCCCATCCAGGGCCAGGGAGGGGGGTTAAACACCCCTTCCCCCACTCAAACTTACTGCTGACTGACTGTGGACTACAATTCCTAGAGGCACCTGAAGGCAGGAAGAGGAAGTGATGAGCAACCTTGCAGAGTGCTGCTGCTGTAATTCTGAACTGCAAATCCTGGAGACCTCAAGAGCAGAAGGAAGAGGAAGTGAACACAGCCAGAGAGCTGTGCTCTAGTACCCCCTGGCTTCTGGGTACATTTCCTGAGTCAAAGGTAAATGTCTGTTCACTTCCATTTCAAATTAATCTGTGCAGTTTAGACTAACCTGCAAAGGCCAAATGGATTCAGCCTCTGGGCTTTTTGACTGTCTGCACTGAACTCCATTAGGAGCTGACAAGTCCATGACCCATCTCTCAGCTGCCTGGACATTACTGACATCCCTGCCCCCTAGGCAAATAAACTCATAGGCCCTTACTTTTTTCCCCCCACTCAATAATTATAATATGTAAAATAAGCACAACTCGGCTGCTTCTCAACTTAGGGCCCTAGGCATGTGACTAGTTTGCCTATGAGTTAGTTTGGCCCTGCACACTTATAAAGCTCTAGTAAGAGCATAGCTGGAAATATTCAGTAGTCTGAGTCTTAAAGATCTTGTTACCAATTTTATCAGTGGCAGAAATCCTTCATCCCTCATTCCTCATTTTGTTGCACACTGTCGGAGCCGAGCGCCCTGGTGTCACAGTGGGCCGAGCACAAACGAACAGGTGGGATTAGCGGCGAGGAGTCAGAGCAGGCGCGACAAGCATGTGGTTTCAAAAGATAACTTTTATTTTTGCTTACTTACACCACAAGATGATGAAGTAGCGTAGGTCAAGTCAACTTAGTTACAAGTGGTACAATAACGATGAACGAGAAACGTGAAACGATGAAACGAGGCCGGGTCGGTAACGGTGGCAAAGGCAGACGTAAATGAGTAAACCAGAACGAGATGAACAAGTCGAGAACGTAGGTAACCAGAACATGTCGAGTCGAGCGAATAATTGGAACGATGAACAAGTAACGTAGTAAACGAGTAACGATAATCGGTAACGAGTAGTCGAGACGAGACTAGAGCGTTTCTATAAAGGGGTACGACGAGGTACAAAGGTGGCGGGGAGACCAGCGGAGCTCTGGGAAGCGAACCAGGGCTCCAGGCCTAAGAGGCTCTCCTGAAGCAGTCTCTGCGCTAGCAGTCTCTGCTCAGGTCAGGTCTGGTCTCCTCTGGTCGCTGGTCTCCGCTGTGGGCGGAAACTTACAAGCCTTAAATATGATTCGGTCAGCCAATCAAATAGTTCCCCTTTTGGAAAATTCTAGCTCATTCTGGTACGCCTGGGCATGCGCATGTTGCCAACTCATGGCAGAATCATGATTGACAAGCATGGGGTCAAGTATGGGGCATGTGCTGGGCATGCTCACTAGCCTTCTGGGGATTTTCCACAGCTTGTCTGCGCTTGTCTCTGCTTAACACTGTGTTAGCCAGCACTCTTTTTAAATTTGTTTGTGACACACACAGGGCATTAACCCAGCTGATTTATTGAGCTAGTTCATTGCAAAGTGATTCAGCATTTGGGATCATTTTGAAAAAGTCAAACAAGCATGGGGTTGCTTATCCAAACAAATCATAAGAATTGTATCTGAACAACTGGGCTAGGAATAGTGAAAGGTGTGGTAAGGTTCAGAATATTTTTTTGGAAGGGTTTTATTAAAGACTCTATGAATGGCATGTTTGTGCTCACAAATTCAGTCAAGACTAGGACACAGTAGGGACTAGCGATGATGCAAGTTAAATCAACCCCCCCCCCCTTCACTCAAATTAACTGGACTTTTAAAATTAACTTCAAGTGATTTTTATTTCTAGGTCTGGATGAAAAGATTTTGTAGGAGTTGAAGGTTGGCTCTAACCTGGGGCAGGACTACTGTCAGAGCTTGACCTGAGCAGGGTGCAGGGCAAAAAAAAAAAAAAAAAATCAGCCTTTGCGGGGCAGCACTCCCACTCCGATCCCCCTGGGGACAAAAAAGTTGCGGCCACCATCATCAGCATTAGTGGCAGCGGGGGAAACAGGAGCAAGTGCCTGGACAAAGCCACTGCTCCACCCAGCTCTGCACTGCTGCTGCTCCATGGGTCCTCCCAAACCACAGGGTCCAGAGCAGTTGCCCTGATTCACACCCCCTAGAAATGGCCATCTATAGTCAAAGAGAGAACTAACAATCTGTGACCAGTTTCTTGACTACCCTCATGTCATTGCCCTGAACAGATCTTGCTTGCTGCAGAAAAATCTTGGTTATATGATAATAAAAATCTAATAAACCTTTTTATGTGAAACATACATCCATGCACATTCAAATCTAAATCAAAGAAAAAGAAAGAATATTTACCCCTAGTGAGCATCTGGTTAAATAGGAAGAACAATTATAAATTGTGTACATTAGTTACCATCCTTAAATATATATCAGGCTACAAGAGATTACCCATGTAATCCTAAACAATGGTAAACAAAACCTTGCTATTTTTCAGAACCAATTGTATTAATATACAATAAAAGATCTTGAGACACCAGCCGTATACATTTAATGAAACTGGTTCTATCCTTGCTTACCTCCATCACATGAATTTCAGGGTCAGGTCTGGGGAATTTTCATACACTGTACATGATTCATGTAGCTAATTAATTGTATTCAGGAATTGTGTTGCCCTTGTTACTGGCATTGCTTGAAAATTTCAGTTAATCCCTAAGTCCATTTGAGAGTTTTGGAGAAATATTCTAATGAATGAGGAACAACTCTAGGTGTCTGCATACAGGAACTCATTAAGGCTTCAGCAGAAATAAGTAACTGTTTGCACTGTTCATTTTAATTTACTTGAATATTAAAGTACTAATAAGTCTACTGAGATAAAAGTCAGCTTGGAAACTGGAGTTATCAGCGACCTAGCTTCCAGGATACTATTTTTTCAAATTGTGCTGAACTGAAAAGAGTGTTCTGAAAAGTCAATACATTAAAAACAGTTGGCCAACTTTTGTTACAGTACATAAGGCTATAATTATTTTTACCTGGAATAACCATAGTAACAGGGAGAGAGAGAATAAAATTCACTCTAGGTAACAAACCTGAAGCAATTCCAAAATGTTAGTGATTTCAGTTTCTAGGTAGATGGACTTGAACACCCATCTCCCTGGCCCTGACAAGGACAATTTTACCTAATTCACTTCCATTTAGAATGTTGTTTCAAAGTTTATTTTTTCTTAACCCATTGCTTGGACTGTGTCACCTTTCTCTTTGTAGGCCTACACTGTTTATTTGTTCTTTATGATAAACCAAAAGCTACTTCTCCTTACTTTCAAGGCATATGCCTCCTTTGCCTACCAACTATGACTATTGAGAATTAATTTGTCTCTGATCAGCTGATGAGGCCAGTCTTCATTCCCTGGTTGTTAAATTTTCAAATAAGATTGTTTATGTTTCCCTCCATATTATACAGCTAGCTTGGGAGGGGCTCCCCATAATATCAAAAAAAGCTACTTCCTCATTGTACTTGGAAAAAACAAAACAAAAAACAGGAAAGAAAATAGACAATGCACTCCCCCCTTAAAATAAAGCCTAGGAAAACTTCCCACACAATTTAACAACTGAAACTGTAGATTATAATACAAATCTTGTTTCACTGTTTTCTTGCACTGTATCATCTGCCTATATTTATCTGTTGTTTCTTGCCTTCCTCTTAGACTTTAAAGTCCTTGGGCCAGGGACCATCTTTTTATTGTGTTTGTAACACAGTTTAGTCCCCATCCGTACTAAGACTTTAGCAATATAAATAATTGATCTGAAACATCTCAAAACTGAGAATACCAAGAAATCTTACATTTTAATTAAGATCCCCCTCTTCTATAGGATATGTATGCATATAAAGTACGCAGAGCTTATACGTTCTGCAATTTATCATAAGATAAGCTTCAGCTACTCAGCAACAATGTTCTGCAGAAATCTTCTAAAGATCAAAACCCCTATATCATGCCATCATTACCTTCAGTGGTACCGCATACGCAAAGGATATAACTGGTCCTAGAATAATACTATATAATAAGATGATGCCCGTGACAGGATGTGGCAACTTCCCATTAAAACATAACCCTCTATATCAGGGGTGCCCAACCCTCAGCCAGGGCAGCTTTGTAATCCAGCCTGCGGGTCCATCTCCTCACAGGTCTGGAAATATGGCAGTAGAGGAGCAGTGGCAATTAGCACCACCACCACTCCCCCTCTGCTGAATTTCCAAGTCCAGTTGAGGCCAGTCCTGCCTCATGGGGCTGGTTGGCCCTGTACAGAAGAATCAGATCCTGTTTCTGTGTAGCTGGATAAAGCATGGGCTTGATGCAGCTGTATGGAAATGGCCTTCTAAGGCCCAGGACAGCTGCATTACCTGGTCCAGCAGTGCAGACTGGATTAATTTTACAGACTGGATCCGGCCCAGATCACCCAGCACCACTCATCCAGTCTGTGGCCTGAAAAGGTTAGGCCTCACTTCTCTATAGCACAGACAATACAGCCACAGGGCATGGACGAAACATATGGCAGTGA
>NW_017729006.1:23220072-23225882 GCF_001723915.1 Gavialis gangeticus | reverse complement strand
CCTCTGCTGAATTTCCAAGTCCAGTTGAGGCCAGTCCTGCCTCATGGGGCTGGTTGGCCCTGTACAGAAGAATCAGATCCTGTTTCTGTGTAGCTGGATAAAGCATGGGCTTGATGCAGCTGTATGGAAATGGCCTTCTAAGGCCCAGGACAGCTGCATTACCTGGTCCAGCAGTGCAGACTGGATTAATTTTACAGACTGGATCCGGCCCAGATCACCCAGCACCACTCATCCAGTCTGTGGCCTGAAAAGGTTAGGCCTCACTTCTCTATAGCACAGACAATACAGCCACAGGGCATGGACGAAACATATGGCAGTGAGGTAAAAGACAATAGGAAGTAGGTCCCTAAGTAAAGGTAGACAAATGGAGATGTCAGTCCCACCTTCAGAATAATATAGCCGACATATTCCTGCCAATAGAAACCCCTAACTTTGAAAGCCCCTCTGAAATGGGGCTGAAACTCCCCAAGTTCACATAAAGAGCCAGCATCAGCAGTCTTACTCCTGCCCCTCTGGCACTTGTAAATAATCTTGTCACTGCAGTATCTAAAGGTGCACGCTCCACACACCAGGTTATAGCTCAGGGGTGGGCAATTATTTTGGGTGGAGGGCTGCTTACTGAATTTTGGCAAGCTGTCAAGTGCGGCATGGATAGCTCTGCCCCTTGACAGGTGCCCCCTCCTCCCCTGTCACCATCTTGTGACTGAAAGTCCTGCCCCCTAACCCCTGACCTTTGCCACCAGAAGTCCCTCCCCTTGCCCTCAGAAGTTCTCCTTTCAGCAAGGGGTTTTGCCATCTCAGCACCAGAAAAATACCAAATTATATTCTAAAAAGTGAACATTCATTAATTTGATTTCAAAAAATATTTTTGTTCAGATTTACATGCGTTTGTGTAGTGTACATAGAGGTGATTGCACAATAGCTCAAAATGAAGTCTTACTCTTGTATGTTGTGGGGGGCATGGGGAGGTGGGTATAGGTTTGTGGGGGGTTGTGGGTGTGTATGTGGATATGTGGTGTGTGGGTGGGTATGGGGTTTGTCAGGGACAGGGTAGGCTGAGGTGTGTGAGGGGGTGTGGGGGTCTGCATGTATGGCAGTGCAAGGAGGATGTGGGTTCATGTGTATGGTAGGGTGTGCATGTGGGACTCACCTTATGAACACACACACACACACACACACACACACACACACACACACACACACACACACACACACACACACACTCTTCCTACTCCTGGCCCTGAGGTACTGGCATGCTCATGCGGTCCAGCAATGCAGCCCAGGGCCATGTGGTGCTAGAAAGCAGGGAAATGGCTGGGGGTGGGGTGGGGCGGGGCTGGGCTTCTGCGTCCTGCTGCTGGCTTCCCCTGGGTCCTACTTCACTAGCTCCCGTCATCTTTGACAGGCAGCCAGAAGCAGATAAATATTACATTTTCTAAATTTTTAGGGGCCCTATGGGCTGGATAGAATGTCCTGGTGGGCCAGATCCAGCCTGCGGGCCATATTTTGCCCACCACCGCTATAACTCTTTAATTACATGTACAGTTAACAAATGAAGTGATTTTGAGGCAGTCTTCTAACTACTGCCCACCTTTCAGGAGGGTAACTAGGACAGGAGAGGTAGGAACCAGCCCTGTGCACCAGTTCAGAGGGGGCATCAATTTGGAGCTGCTCTGCACCTTTGCTCTCCAGTACTCAGCCCTTCTTCTTACTTTCCGGCATTTGGGACACCCCTACCCCTGTTCTTTGGTGCTCTATAGCAGTGGTTATCAACCTTTTTTGTACCAGGACCCATTTGTAAACATCAATGGCCAGTCCTGACCCAGTGCCTCACTCCCAACCCACTGCCTCCCACCCCCAGGCTCCAGCCCCCAAGTGTGTAGAGCATGGGGGCCCCAAGAAGCCCCTCACAGGCTGGAACTGTGCCAGCCTGCAGGCAAAAAGCCCTGGTTTCTCACTGTTTTCTCCTTTAAAGGAGAATCCATTTTTAAAATTTGTTTGCGACCCTTTCATGTATTCTTGTGACCCAGAGGTTGAGAAATGCTGCTCTATAGAATCTCTGCTCAGGGCACTGAAATTGCTAATCATGCCTCTGCCACCTCCATACCCTATTTAAAAGTGTGAATGCTTTCCTGTGTGAAGACTGTGATGCAGTTGTTACCAAAATTGAATAATGATAAGCCCAACCTGAAACCAACAGGCCCAAAATACTTTTCACAGCTCTAATTGTTTGTATACATTGGGTGCCAGTGGGAAGTTAAATAACCTAAAGAAGGATGTGATTTGAATTGGCAGACAATGAATGAATGGTAATAGACATAAGCACTTTGTGTGTCAAGGATTTGGCATGTAATCCATTATTCTAATTAATGTCATCCAAGCCACCTACATCTGCCACACAGGATATTTTTGTCTTTTTCTGGAAAAATGCTTTATGCCCCGTGTTAGTTATCAGTCCTGCTAAACCTCTTAGGTTTTTGAGTGGGCACACATGATTAAAAGACATAGTAAATCTACATTTGTGACTTCGTGCATGTGTACGTGTGTGTGCACACATGCCCACACATTTTATTTGGTGGAACATATACTTATGAAAACAGTTGGAAGTTTTCCACCTGAGGTAGGTCAAACTGCCCAAGGTTGCTACAAAGGTTTTACTTCTCAAAAATCAGGCATATCCTTTTCCCACCCAAGGACATCACCTTTTTGATCTGATGTATCCATTTGCATTCAGAACTCTATAGGAAAAACATTCTGGTCTAGTTCAGTCATACCATATTTAGCCTTTTTTCCCCCAAATCACCATAGGGGATAAAAGCCCCTTCACCATATATTTGCATACAAGGAAGCCTCCCCAAAAACATTGTCTATCATTAAAGTTGCTGCCAAAAGCATGTACTCAGTAATGGAAACAGATTATAAAGTTGATTAAATGTGGTCAACACTGAGCATGAGTATAAAACACATGGCTTATATTGGGCAAACATGCTGATGGGAACCTCTTTTGTGCATAGGGCCCTTAAAAAAATTGGCGAGCGTTCCCTCCACAGGGAACTTGCAGTGGGCCTGGAGGTACTAGGAGAGCCAGAGCCAACACTGATGCCCTCCCCTTGGTGCTACATTTGATCTTAGCCAAAAAAAGGCCAAGATGCTGATGGGAACCTACCACAAGAATAGGTTAACACAGCCCACCTGAATAAGATAAATGGTAGTGCCTATTGAGCACAGTCACCCTCAGTGGCAACTCTTCTTCAAATCATCGCAAACCACTTCATTGCATATATCAACTTTTTCTTCACTCCCACAGCTGAGCTGCAGTTCTCCCATTTCCAATGATTCCTGTTTCTTCACCAGCCTTTATTGTCTGGCAAACATCACCAAATGGTGCCCCAAACAGAATCCCTCTTGCCTCCTCTTTCAGCATGGTACATATGATTAGTGTGGCCCTTCCTTTCATGAGGTGGGGCCAGATCAGGTTGCCCTGCATCTCATTTCCATATACATTTTTGGAGGATCCCAGGACTCATGACAAGAACACCCAGTTCCAGTCACAAATTGGGAAGGGGGGGGCAATTAGCACATGGATCCTTTGCATGTGTGTGTGTGTGTGGGGGGGTTATCTGGAGCGCACACACACACACAGTAGTTCAGAGCTATGGGGTCACCATGGCTTGAAATGCTGTCATCTCTGCTGGCTGGAAATGCTGTGGTCTCTTCAGCACAATAAACTATATGATAAAACATGAGCCTTTTGGCTTCTGACTAATATTATGCATCGTCTGTACTATGTATAAATAAAGTACAAAGATAATGCTTAAAAGTGTGTGTTTATAGAGTATCTGTACTAAAGTTTACAGCAGTTTCAAAAAAGGTATGATGCATCATTTCTGCATGAAATGAGTTTATGGGTATGATATGCAAGTTACCATGGGTCTGTTTATTTTGAAGTTAGTGTTTATTTTCCCTGCTGTAGCAGTAGAAGGGGGACAAATTCAAGGCAGACTTCAATATTTAGTTTCTATACCTGGAATACTGTAAGAAATTATGAATTTTCCTTATATTACTGGGGAGTTGTCTTCTATTCTGGGTTACCTTATTTTCAAGTAAAAACAGTATTTCAGCAACAAGCCATATCAAAGAAGTCAAAGCTCTGGGTATCTTGATGGAAAAAAAAAAGATTAAACTAATATACACAGTGAGGTTGTTAAGAAACCTTATGGTAGTCTGATTCTTGACTATGTGTTGACTATAATACTTATTCTTCTGGTGGGCTTATGCAGGGACAAACAACACAAGAACATCTCTAGTAACAGAGTGAAAAAGGAAAAAAAGAACTCTAATTAGTACAAGCACCCAGCCTCGCACTGTCTTGCTAGTTCTCAGCAAGCAATTCTCAGCATCAGAAGCACTGCACTCTAATATCCTGTGGCAAAAGCACAGACACATGGTGTGACAAGGGCAAGCTCCCAGGCCTGATCTCAATATCAGCCCACTTCCTGTCTATGGGCAAACTGCCCACCTTGCTGTAATTTGATCAGGATGTTAATTAGGTGGGAGGCTGCCCACTGAGTGTCCAGCTGTATCATGGGTAGTACGCATGTGCTCTGACCTGCCCTTACACGTCCCATGCTTTGCAGACATCTCACTGTGTGTTAAGTGTCCAGCTCAAGGTTGTGCCAAACTGGGCACACAGTTGTGTCTCTTGCATACTGCCCTCATGGGCCCCACACACACACCACACCCCTCTCACTGGGGCCTCTTGCTCTCCGCCCTCTCTCACAGGGCTGCTATCATTCTGCCCGCTCTGGGGTCACATTCATACTGCCCTGCTCCCTTGAGCAACCCCATAGGGCCATCAGGCTTTGCTCTTCATGCCTTAGCCAGTTTTGGTGCAAATTTTTGGGCTTCCCCTGTGGCCCTCATCTGCATGGAACTGGGCAGTTATTCAACTCAGGGCCAATTCCCCTAGCCTCACACCGGACCACAATACCCCTTCCTTGGGCCAACACTCCACCCCTACTTTGTGGCCCTAGGATCAAACATCCCCCTCAGGCTCAGGCACTTCCCTGTAAACCTACCTGGCCATAAGAACTCTGTAATCTCTCTAGGGCTCAGAGTCCTCCACCCCTATAGGCTCAAGGGCTGCTTCCCAGCTTGCCTGGCCCACTTCACCAGGATCCTCCACCCCTTTGAGACTCAGGCACTTCAGCAAGCATAACTGCCTCCCTACCCCCACCCTTGCTCATGCTATACCCACCCCAAAGTGGGAGCTGGGTTTTAGGTGCCCCTACCTCCCTTTCACTGGGGAGGTTCACGGTCCCAGCATTTAAGAGGCACTCCCACCAGGCCACCCACAGCAGAGTGCAGTTTTCAGTCATGCCCAGGACCAGGGGCCTCCTCCTTCCCCACAGCCCCTTCCTTTACCTCTGAGATGTTCCAGGAGTAGTAGCTCAGCCAGGTGATGTTCCTCCCATGCTGGCTGGCAGCAAACTACTGTCCTAGTCTTGAGAGCTGGGCATTAAAATGGCCACCCTAATCAGGCATCTGCCAGCTGCCTGCTCCAGCCCTTAAAGTGATAGAGCCGTAAAGATGTTCCATCACACATGGATTGGATTACTACAATTTGACAACATCTTTCTATCTCCTGTCAAAGATCAAAATCTTTGATTTCGGATGCTGATGGCAAAAGAACAAAAGATCAGATGGCAATAGGTCAGAGGCTAACACAACAAACTCTGTAATTGTAGTTTCACACTATTATTTTTTAGTTTGTAACAGTGCTGCATATTCACACCCCTGTCTGTGCCTCA
>NW_017729006.1:23209980-23215072 GCF_001723915.1 Gavialis gangeticus | reverse complement strand
CGTCCCTCTCGTCAAGAGCTCTCGGTAATCTGCAGACCGTAGTAATTTGTATAAACTGTTTGAAACCTGTACTCAGCAAGTCTGCAATCCACTGTAATTGCTGGGTGACAGAACATCTGAATGCTGTAACTAAGAAATCAGCTGCTTCTGCCTACTATGCTGCTAGCCGTCAGTAGTGTAAGTAAAGTAAATTTTCTGTGTAACCAATGCGCATTAAACCATTTAAACTATCTGACTCCTGCTCGCCATTAACACCCACCTGTCTGGTCATAAATCCCCCCTCGCGCCAAGCCGGTCATACCGACCCAGGCTCGCAGGTCAAGGGTGCACTGGCATCTGGGCGCGACATCTCCTTTATCCCATCTCTAGGCAAATGGACATTGCAAAGGATGTACATTTGTTTATTTGAAACCTCCTCTCTTCCATTAAACTGTTATTAATCCAGGTGTTTAAGTATTTGTCAAAGTCTTCTGCATTATATTACCTGCTGCCTTGTGCACTTCTTGACTAAAGTCATATTCTTTATCAGTGATTTGAAATTACAGTACAAAGGGCCCTAAGTAACATTAACAAATGGGGGTTTGGCCCCATTGCCTTTCACTTAACAATTTACAAAATAATATTTATACAAAAATAAGTTATTTCAAGTAATTAAGGAACATCGAGTTGGAGCATGTATAGACACCTACATGTATAGACACCCTTTGACTTCAGTGAATTTAAAGCAACATCTGATGAAGTAAGCTACAGCTTATAAAAGCTTGTGCTATATCTACTTCTGTTGGTCTATAAGATGCAAATCAGTCTTCCTTCTGCTTGAAGCCAGACCCATAGATTCCCTGTGGAATCTCACAGTAAGCTTTTTATACTGTTACATGCTACTTCACCTTGCTTATCTCTGCTTATTTAAATAATTTATTGCATCAAATTACATCAGATGCTTTCTGGGTTTATAGTGCAGTCCTAGTGCCCTCAAGGATGGATGTTCTCATGCACACCCTATCTACCCAACCCCTGTTTGCACAAGTCAAATCCAGAAGTGCAGTGTTGAAGCCGCTTCAGGAATGCCCTTAACACCCACTCTCAAGCTGACAGGGACAGTGTATGCTATGAGTTAGGGTGATACCATTTACCTTCTTTTCATAAGGAGACAAAATGAAGAACAGAATTCAGTGACTTATCAAAGTGACATTTGGGACTGCAGCACAACAGGAACCAGAGTCCTATGTTCTAATTACTAAAGAAGACTGTTTATCTGGCTAGTTTTAATTAATATTACTCTATACCATTTATATAGTGTCTTTCATGCCAAAGGACATCAAAGCAAATTGAAAAGGACCATAAAGGATGCAAACCCCACTGCATTAAAGCCACTGTAATGGCAGAATTTAGAGTCCAGTAGTAACTGATGTTATTTTAGTATGCTAAAAAGTTAATTTTTTAAATAAATATATTTGTGTGACTTCACTACTTTGAACCCTTTGTTTTGCTGTCACTCACTGCCTAAACATAGGCAGCTCAATCCTATTGATATTTCTTTGGATACAGGTGATCTGTGACCCAGATGAGAATCTGTACCTTTCAAGTTGTTTCTCATCTGCAACGGATGTGCAGCTTTTACATTGTATTAATTATAAAGTGAAAAGAATCTCTAATGAGATAAAAACATAGAGTCTCAAAGAGGGCAAAGTAGTTTATTTTTGAGAAGATAACTCTAGCTGCATGCTATCCCTTCATTAAGGCTGAGTATTGTCATTATGCATCACAGAATGGATCACTGGAGCAATCTAATCTAATGTTCAACCTTGGATGCTATTGTTCTCGTGTTTTCTTCTTTTCTGACTTGGTTGTTTACTTTTTAAATCAGGCCTATTGTGTTTTACTTTCATTTCTCTTTTGTATGTTGACTAAGACTAGGGACAGAAGTTACATATAAACCAGTTTAAGTGATCAGAAACGGGTTTAAACCTGTAACAGAACAGAAGCTAAGTGCACTTAAACCAGTTTCAAAATGGTTGACACTGGTTTAAGATAAATCTGGTTGAACGTAGTATCAGACTTAACTGATTTAGGTCAAACTGGTTTATGAAATTTCTATCCCAGGCCCCTTCCTGGTTCAAGTTAAATTAGAGTCTTCCAGCATCCCAGCGTACTTTCCAGACCTGTGCTGGGCTGTGCTGTCTGCTCCAGAGAGCAGGACTGGCCCTGCCCCTCTGCTCCCTATCTGGAGCAGTGAGGTCTGGCTCACTGGCTAGCTCACTATCCCCCACTCCCAGGCAAACCCCAGCTAGGCTCTGGGGCCAGGGAGGGGGGTTAAAATCACTTTCGCCTGAGTATGGAGCTCCCCAGCTCTGTTGGCTTAATTAGTGCTGGCTCTGGTTGTAGACTACAAATCCCAGAGGCACCTGGAAGCAGGAAGAGAAAGTGATGAGCAACCCTGTGGAGTCCTGCTGCCCTGATTTTGGACTGCAAATCCCGAAGACCTCAGGGACAGCAGGAAGAATAAGTGAACACACCTCCCAGGCAGTTTATAATTTTCAGTTTACAGTTTTTTAGAGAAAGAACTATTCTTCTTCAAGCTTTTATGAATTTAATGCTACTACCTTCCCACCTGCACCCCTCCCCCCCACCAAGGCAGAGCACAGCAGCCTCCCCACCCCTGCCCAGGCAGGGCACTCCGGGGAGGCGGGAAAAGCCTTGGAGTGGCTGGCAGATGTGTTCTAGCATCCCCCAGCTTCTGGCTTGAGCCACTGCAGGCATGTGGCTGCATTTCCTGAATCAAAAGTGAATGTCTGTTTGTTTGCCTATTAGTTCAAACTCTGCAGCTTAGACTAACCTGCAAAGATTGAATCAATTCAGGCTCCAGCTTTTTTACTATCTGTACATAGCCTAACTGACCATACACTACATAAGAGCCTATGAAAGGAGGATGTTTTAGCAAACCTCCAGTTCCCTCAATCAAAGAAATCACGAGAAATAGAAAGGAAATAGAAAGTGTTTTTTTGTTTAGGGGGAGGGTGTTTTTTTTTTTAATGAATTAAGTCTATGAGTGCTATATGTAAATTACTACAGGGCTGTTTATTTTGAAGTTAGTGGTTTCAAATTTGCTCTTCAATTACAGAACTCAATAGTTGCAAAAAAAGCCTTTATTTGCAAGCTCACACCCTTTGAAATGAAAACTTCATATTTTTACAAAAAAGAAGCAAAAAATCCAACACTCAGAGACCTGGAGAATTCCACCCTTTTGTTTGAGCTCAATTTGCATACCTGGAAAACAAGGTCCATACAACAGAACTTTCTCAGCCAGGAGGTTCATTCCCTCAGCCTCTCTCATGTGCAATAGAAAAAAATCTTACCAAGAAGGAAGAAAAAAATCTATACCTTGCTTGTCATCAGACATCTTGGAGGTAAACTGACTGTCTGAACTTTTATTCGAGCCTAATTTGCATAAAATGAACTTTTCCACCCAGGGGAACCTATAACATCTTTTTATTCTCCTATGCAATATGAAGTTTCATTTCTACCTGGGAGAAATGTTACAATCTGTGCATTCTCCTCTGCCTGAGGAAGGGTGCACGAGCCCAAAAGCTTGCAAATAAAGACCTCTTTTGCAACTATTTAGTTAATAAAAGATATCACCTCTGACAAGAATTCTGAATACTTTTGCCTTCAGACCAACATGGCTAAAACCTGTGTCCCTGAAATTATTCAAGTACATGTGCTCAGGGAAAACAGGGTTTGACTCTAAGGAGGAGGGTAAAGGGCAGCAGGAAGAAGCAGCAGGGGGGAAAAAAACTATTAAGATAAGAACAAATGGCTGGGGTTCAGTAAAACAACCCCTGACAAGAAGTAACAACAGGGCTTCACTGGTCTTCACCTCAACTTCAGCCATTTTCTGAGTTGCATGATGAAGTGAAGGGTAGAAGATTTAACAATTATTGACAAAATATCAGATGCAACTCATTATAGGTATCATTAGCCCCATTTTACTAACCATGCATAGCATAGCTAGTGGAGGACAGGTCAAAATTTGAAGCAACATGCCAATGCTCCTTTACAAGGGTTTTCAACAATAGCATTATATTTCAGCTCCCTCCCTGAGCTCTCACACCTTGCCTCTGACTTTTATAACAGAATGGGAGACAATTTTTAGACTCCTAAATAACAGGAGACATCAGTGGTTAATTTTGTATTTTATCACCAAATTTTAGAGAACCCCCCACTATTTTCAAAAGCTGCTAGTGTTAAAAACTCTTAAAACTGCTTTGAGCCAATGCTCACTTTGGCATGAGCAACAAAAGAGGGTCATAAAATACTATTAGAAAGACAAATGGAAGTAGGATTTTTTCACAGTGTAAAAAAACCTCAGCTTTGGAAGCTCCCCTGAGGAGATCTCTGCAGGAGTCTGGAACCAGTGCCAGAGTGATAGATTTTTGTGATCAGATCCAGACTCTTTCTTCTATTCAAATGTCCAGAACTAGCTGCAGCTTGTACAGCAGGGATATCAAACTCATCAGCCAGATGAATAATACTGGGCCAGTCCCTCTGTCTGGTCCTCCATGCTGAATCCATCATGTAGGGCCAGTTCAGTGTGATGCTACCAACAATGTGAGCTCTGAACTGGCCCTGAGTACCACCTGCAACATGCATCAGACCATCCCTGTGCTCTCTGTGCACTGCACAGGGGTCAGTACAGTGCAAACCACATACAGTACATGGGTCCAGTCTGAGACCCACAGGCTAGATGATAGAGCTCTGAAGCCTGGATACAATCAGGGGCCATATCTTTTACATCCCTGCTGTAGAGAAACTCCCTGGTGGTGCAAGTGTGCCACCTTGAACCTCTGTGCCAACAGCCTCCTCCCCAGTACTTGGTGTCCGGGGTCTATCGGGGTGGAAGGGAGGCATAGGGGAGTTCCATCTACATACCCCTGTGGCAGCTACCTAGGAGCCCCCATGAGTCATTAGAGCCAGAGTTGGCTCTTTAACCCAAGTTTACTGAACAGCCAGCTTTTTAATCCTTCCTTCCCGGTGAGCCAACTATTAAAGTTGCAGGAGGGACAGGACAGGGAGGAAAGGTGGGGGTGTGGCG
>NW_017729006.1:23204643-23204980 GCF_001723915.1 Gavialis gangeticus | reverse complement strand
TTCCCTTTTTAAATACATAGGGGGCAAAAAGAAGTTACTGAGTAATGTGGGACCCCTGCAATACACACTAGGAAATTTGGTTGTCACACCAGACGACAAAGCTAACCTATTTAACAACTACTTTGCTTCCATTTTCCTGAGCAGAGACCGGATCAGCCCCCCACACTGGGTCCCCCTCGGGCCCCAGGGGAGGCACACCTAGGCCAAGGGTCAGTGAGGATATAGTCAGGGAACCTCTGGAGGGACTGGATGTATTTACATCAGCTGGTTCAGACGATCTCCACCCCAGAGTGCTGAGGGAATTAGCTGAGGTCATTGTGGGATCCCTGGCACGGCT
>NW_017729006.1:23203689-23204047 GCF_001723915.1 Gavialis gangeticus | reverse complement strand
GGCACTGGTCAGGCCACAGCTGGAGTACTGCGTCCAGTTCTGGGCGCTGCACTTCAAGATCGATGTGGACAACATGGAGGGGGTCCAGAGGAGGGCCACTTGCATGATCACGGGGCAGCAGGGCAGACCCTATGAGGACAGGCTATCTGACCTGAACCTGTTCAGCCTCCACAACAGAAGGTTGAGGGGGATCTAGTGGCCTGTTACAAACTAGTCAGGGCGGACCAGTAGGCATTGGGGGAGTCCCTGTTCCCCCGAGCACTACCAGGAGTGACTAGAAATAACAGTCACAAGCTGGCAGAGGGTAAATTCAGATTAGACATCAGGAGGTACTACTTCACTATCAGGGTGGCTAGGA
>NW_017729006.1:23201955-23203630 GCF_001723915.1 Gavialis gangeticus | reverse complement strand
GGATCTGGAACCAACTTCCAAGCAAAGTGGTGCTGGTTCCTACCTTGGGGGTCTTTAAGACAAGGCTTGACAGTCACCTTGCTGGGGTCGTTTGACCCCAGTACTCTTTCCTGCCATGGCAGGGGGCCGGACTTGATGATCTGCTCAGGTCCCTTCCGACCCTACTAACCATGAAACTATGAAACTACCTCTTAAAATGTGCACTGTTGTAAGGTCACAGGGCACAGCTATTTGATGACAGCAAAAGATGGGAGTACAAGGCTTTCATGACCCCCACTCCTTCTCTGCATTACAGATAAGGAGAACCAAAACTAAAAATAAGTGAGAAAATATAGTCCCAAACTTATTAGACCACAAATAAAGCATTCTGTTTCTTTCTTTTTTCCAGTCCTTCATTCAAGCCCCATGCAGAAACCCAGCACTGTAAATTATTCTGGCATAAGAACTATGTTTCAAGCTTCAGAGGACTGCTTATAAATAGCACTAAAATGCTAAAAGGGGTGGTGGGGGGGGGGATAATAAATTGATACGTTAGCAAGCAAACACTATTTATGGAGTTATACTGATATCACTGATGATGCTAATGCACAAAAAAGATGTTTTGGCAGAACAAGGTGCTATGTACTGTAGAGTCAAGTTGTCAAATAAAAATAGCAATGATAATTTCAGATCTGTCCAAAACACTGAGGGAAAATATTTGTGAAATGAACAAATTGCAAAATTTTTTGAAGCAAAATGTAAATTTTCTCCTAAGGTTCTCTGAATATTGCTAATAAGAACCAACCCACACAAAAAGCTAGGGCTGGCCTGCACATAAATTTTATACTGATGTACTATGTGGATTGTGTGTGTGATTTTTCTATCGGCACACATTTACCAGTATAACCCTATTGCACATGTCCAGATGAGCATGCACATGCTTCTTGCAGCATCTCAAAGCCATGTGAGATGCTGCAAGAGGCACATGTGGGAACAAAAAAATGTTCCCCGTGCTGCAAATCTGCAGCACAGGGGCAAAATTAGACTCCTGGATATCCAGGGGTCAAAAAATAGCCTTGGCAAAAGAAGCGGGGCAGGGCACAGTCTAGGATCATGCCCTGAGGCAACTGGAGGCTTGGGTCCTCTGCAGAAATGCTCTGGTAGCTTGCCAGAGTGTCTCTATGGCTGGCCCTTGCACCAGTGCTGAAGCATGCTGCCTGCCCATGCCACATGGCCCCAGAGCCCCCACAGCTGCTGCTACTGCTGGTGAGTGTGGGGCAGTGCTGGGAGGCTGGGGCAGGTGGGGCAGCCATCAGGGGTCTGGGGGTAGGGCTGGCTAGGGCAGCAATCTGGAGAGCTGGGGAAGCAAGTGTGGGTGGGGTGTGTGGGCCCTGCAGAGTGGTTTGGTAGCCTTTGCGGTGGCCATGTGGCTCCTATTGGGAGGTTGTAGCTCTGTGGCAGGGGCAGTCTGTGAGCTGTGTGGTGAGGGGCTGTGCCCTGCAGGGAGCAGGGGACTCACCTCTTCTGAGCAGCCCCCTGCACAGTTTCCCCACAATCCACCCCCACTTACCCAAACACCCCATGGCCCCCCACATCCCTCCACAGCCACCCATATCCCCCCCTTTTCCACCCTCCTTCTGCAAACCCCACATCCCCCCAGCACACACCCTGCATACCCAGCTGCCAGACAAGATGA
>NW_017729006.1:23192183-23196955 GCF_001723915.1 Gavialis gangeticus | reverse complement strand
AGCAGAAGCCGTGGCTGCAGGGGCAGCTGTCCCCACATATATCTTAGCAGAGACTTTAGCCAAAAAAAATCATCTAACTTTGGGCAAGGCCTTTTTCTTAGGTAATCATATGTAATTTTTAAAACTGGATAGGTTCAGTGCTTCTCAAGTGATTGTGTTGGTCTGAACACCGCTGGCAACTGGTGTTCAGAAAAGTTCATAACCCTAGGATCAGATATAGTTATAAGTTCCAGAGTCAGTCTGACCAGGTCTCCAAATGGTGACATGTTAGATGGGGTTGGAGATCAGTATTTCACTGGAAAATAAGATGGAGCCAGTAACTGGGAAATCTTCCCCTGTCCCTACTCCTGACAAACCAACAAAACCTCCTCCACTTCATGCAGTTCCCTCAGCCTCATGCACATACCATGCAAACATGTCATGACCTTAAACATATTGTACACACCAAGCCCTCCCTCCCACCCTTTTCCATATGTTTGGACCATCTGTGAACCGCATCCACATATACAGCTCTTGACTTCCAATCTACTCTAAGTGAAAGGACCATCTCTCCCTTACATGCATAAATAGCCAACATAAGGTACAAGGCAGCAGAGAATGGCCCCTTTTGGCAGCAGAGATGCCCTGTCTACTGTAATAGTCTTTCAGAAATTACTAGAACTGAAGACAGATGGTAGTACCAGAAGCTTTGAGCAGTGAAAACAGTTTCTGAGTGATCAAAGCCTATTTAAGCAGAGTAGCAATGAGACTGTAACTGCTTTTAACATACGCACTTCTTTTTTAGACTCTGGGTTCTCCTGTTACTCAATGGAGTCAACTTTCTTTAGCAACAGGGCTGAACAGCCACCCTCCTCTTCTGCTTTCCTTACATACCTCTGATAGAAGGCTGCATAGTCATTCTAAGATGGCATTCTGTGGCATACCACAGTATACCGGGTTCAACAAAAAAAACCTTGAGTAACATTACTCTGTATGTTTTAAGATTGCATACACACAGATGTCACTGGTTCTGTAAAATGAAGCAGTGATTCATCTTATATAGCCTTGGTATTAAAGAAGGTGTGGGTAGTATTTTATAGCTTACAAAAAGCTATTATTTCACATTACATTTAGATAAAGAAGGCCAATGACTTTGGAGAGTGTAAACTATTGGATGACTGATGATGCACCACATAATAAGAAGTCTTTGGCAATATTTTACACAGTACTGCCATTATCATTCAGCATGGGGGGCAGGAGTGACAAGGAAGTTTAAATGAACTCTTATACAACTTGCATGAAACAGAGAGAAAGAGAGAGGGGGAGAGAACAGAACAGAATGAACTGGAAACTGTAAAAATGCTCAATTTAATTACCAGGCCAGGTTTTCTGTGCTGTGGAAAAAAAGACATAACAGGGCCTCAAAATCCTTGCCTGCCACTTGTGCACATACTTACACCTGTTCAAAATGGCCAAACTATTTTTTACGAGGTGGCATTTCACACTCATTTTATAAATGACAGCACATGATGCAAGCAATGAAGCAGAAGACACAAGGAATCTATAGAAAAAAGAAAAGAAACCAAAGAAAACTTAGAGCCTGCTCCTGCCGCCCCCATCCTCCTGTAGCAAATATGGGTATGTAGGGGAGCACAAATATCCTTTGAACAGTAAAATTTTGGTTAAGATTTTCCAAAACAGTTTAGCGTTAGCCTAATTTTGATCTTTTTTCAATCAATGGGAACTTTAAGAAGAGCACACTCCATGGTACGTCAAAAACAATCCAAAGCTTGATTTGTAGAATTAAATGAATAGAATCAATAGAAAATGAGGGTTGGAACAGACCTCAGGAGGTCATCTAGTCCAACCCCCTGCTCAAGGCAGGACCATCCCCAACTAGATCATTCCAGTTAGGGCTTTGTCAAGCTGGGCCTTAAAAACCTCCAAGGATGGAGATTCTACCACCTCTCTAGGTAACCTGCTCCAGTGCTTGACCACCCTCCTAGTGAGAGTTTTTCCTAATACGCAGCCTAAACCTCCCTTGCTGTCTTTCTCTCTCATTTTCTCTTTCTCTCTCACTTTCTCTTTCTCTCTCACTTTCTAAAAATTCTCCCAAGCAACTGAGTGAGGTGAGACATCCATGAGGTTAAGAGACTCGCACAATTCCATGCGGGAAATCAATGTTTCAGACAGCCTGATGAAGTGAAATGTCTTTTAGTAGATGGATCAACTCTAGTGATGGTTTATGATCTCTGAATAGAGCATATGATCAACTGGTGACCAACTTGTCATCTTCTGGAAGGCTGGTCTTCACTTCTGCTTTTCTTAGAGACAGGCTGTGTCTAAGCATTGCAATTTCAAGGAATCTGAATTACTTTCAATTTCTCCATTCATCTTCTTTTTGCTTTCCAGAAATTGCCTTCCTAATCCCATTTCAAACCTGTCTGCCAAGCAATTCTTCCTCTGACACACTATGGAATTTATTGTTTCCATATTTTGTGGCTTTGCCTGCTTTTGCTGATGCTCAGTTTCAGCCTCAATTGACAGTGCCCGTTGTCTGATTTATGCTGCTGCATGATGGTTGATTTGTGCACCTGATTTCCTAGTGTGCTCAGCAAAGGACTGTCAGCAAAAACAAAGTTATGAAAAATTCATCCAGCAACCTCAAAAGCTGCAAGTATCATCATTTATTTATTCCCATGTTTTTGGAAGGTCTTTTTGGAGAAAAACAAGCTAACCAAAGAACATGCATGGGAGACAGAAAAACAACATCACTACACTTTAAGGAAAGCCTAAGTGCAGTTGATAGAGCAAACTTAAGCCAGAGGTTTATACAGTATGATCTAACCTCATCTTTCTCTGTAAACCAGAAGTCAACATGAACTTCAGATCCAACATGAATTTACAAAGCTCCACCTTGCTCCAAGCTAAGGAGCTATTCTGTCAACTTAGCAGTGTTGGCTGTCATAGTAGACTCTAGTTCAGCGGTTCTCAAACTTTTCGGAATCAACATACCCCTCCTGTGATTCAAAGCACCACTCAATAGACTCAAGGCACCCTCTTAAAAAATGCAAGTCCTTAGCTTTGACTTGTTTGTTGACTATCAAAAAATAATAGAGCAATTTTCTTGTTGCAAAGAACTGACAAAGAGCGCAACAGGTTAGAATGTTTTTGACACTGAATTCCCATTTCAACCCTCTGGGCTTATCTTGTAAATCATGTGTGAACACCTAACCTCACTAACATCATGTGGTATTCTGTGGCACCCTTGATAGTATCTTAAAGCACCTGGGTGCCACAGTACCCTGGGTGGGAATCACTGTTTATGCATGTTAGTTGTGACCCTGACGGCTCTTTGTTGGGCAGAGATTGAAAGCTGCTACTCTAGATTTTATTTTTTTATCCACCTGGCCTGAGATGCATTAGGTCCTGCAAAGTACTGGAGGAGAAGAATTCTAAGTGCAGGATTTGAAGTAAGTTTCCCTGGAAAAAAAATAATTTTGATTTCCTCCTCGTTCTCCTATGGGGAAAAATTCTCTTCAGAAAGGGAAATCTGCCTTCCTTGAAAAGTTTACACATTCAGCAGTCATTTAATGATCATGTTATTTGTTCTGAAGCAAAATGGGGGAACACCTTCCCAGCACCAGATGGTGTACAGCCTAACTTATTTGGTAGAAAACTTATAGCTGGCAGCCTACAGGCAGTAATTTGGAACATCTTATGGAATACTTTCCTTCTCAGATGCTCCAAATGGCAATCTGTTAGAGAATAATCTTAATTTTTAACAGTCTTCCTTTATTGTTGTTGTTGATTCTAATCAGTATTAGTCATTTCCAAGAAGATGCCAACTTAGAGGCAGGCGGAGGTAACCTGGCAAGCATCAAGCAGTTTAATATTTATCTGGGGAGGTTTTGGAGCACTGTATTCCAATAGCTCATGAAATACTTGGGAGCACAATGAAGTTCCTCTTCTTCCACATAGCCCCTAGAAAAAGAGAAAAAAAATCAAAACTGCTTTGTTCAATTGAATGTGTTTTGCACACACTTGCTTAGTAACTTGCATAATATTGTTGCAATTTGCTGTCTTTCCACCACCATCTCCAACTTCTTGGTTTCATGTTCTCTCAGTGCATCAAGTGTGAAATTAGGTTTTAAATTCTTTGGTGTGTAGACTGTTGCCTTTTGGAGACTGTGTGGCATTTAACACACATGTTTGCTGCAACATAGTAAATTAATTATTTATATTATTATAAGCCCGCATTGTTCAACATTTTCATCAGTGACTTGGACGAGGGGGTAAAAAGCACCCTGTTCAAATTTGCTAATGACACTAAGATGTAGGGAGAAGTTGGCACACTAGAAGGGAGGAATAGGCTGCAATCAAACCTAGACAGGTTACAGGGGTGGGCGGATGAGAACAGGATGTGTTTCAATGCTGACAAGTGCAAGGTGATGCACCTGGGGAGGATACCTACAGGCTGGGGAACTCCCTTCTCGTTAGTGCAGAGGCAGAAAAGAAACTTGGAATCACTACTGATGCCAAAATGAACATGGGCCAGCAGTGTGGGGATGCAGTCAGGAAGGCCAACCGTACCTTGTCATGCATCCACAGATGCATCTCAGGCAGGTGCAAGGAGGTGATACTCCCCCCCCATGTGACACTGGTCAGGCCGCAGTTGGAGTACTGCGTCCAGTTCTGGGCGCCGCACTTCAAGAGGGATGTGGACAACATGGAGAGGGTCCAGAGGAGGGCCACTTGCATGATCAGGGGGCAGCAGGGCAGGCCCTACAAGG
>NW_017729006.1:23158859-23187183 GCF_001723915.1 Gavialis gangeticus | reverse complement strand
AGGACAAACAACTTAGAAACTTAGAGTAGAGATCTGTGAAAGTCTGAGATAAAATTTGTTCTTTGGGTACTTAATCTTATATTAGAGAAGTTACAGCTGGGATTGATCTAGTAAATGTGTCCATGAAGGACTATCTATTCCCCACCTCCTCTAGCATTTAGTGCAGTAACTTTAAATATCCTATGAGATGAGTTTTCCTACCCCTTCTTTGGGAGACCATTCTATAGCCTTATGTGTCATTGTCAGAAAGTTTTTCTGATAAGGATTTCTATCTTTCCCATACCTTCTAGATGCATATGTCTGAGAATACACCAACACTTCTGCTTTGTTTTTCAGGACAGATTATATCTGGCTTCCACCAACAGACTCTGTATAAGGGAGACAGTGGGGGATTCCTTCCTCTTTTATTGCCCCACACCAGGTCTACTTGCAGTTTGAAGCCTACCACTGCAGCAAGGATATAGGTGACAGCATCATTTCTTTCTCGGCAAAATGATCCCAAAGGAGTACTATCCCCCACGTTGCCATTATCTGTTCACTGCCTAACTCCTTTTCACACCTCAAGGGGCGCATCTACACGAGACGTTTACTGTGGAGTAGACTAATTAGCTCCACAGTAATGTCGTGCATCTACACATGCCCCCCCTTCCTTCCATTAGGCTGGAGTAAACTAATGAATGTGTATTTACAAGTACTATCCTGATGTGGAGTTTTTCTCTGCAGCAGCACATGTGGCTGCTCAAATCCAGCTCAATGTGCTGCAGTCTCAAGCACATGTTCAAAGGGTGCGCCCAAGAGTAATAAACTCCGGAGTTTATTGCTTCACATTAATTGCACATGTAGACACACCCAGGGATCTCAGGAAGGAAATTCTACATCCTTAGTTTGCTTCTAAGGAAAGCAAAGCTTTGCTTAGAAGTCACAATCTACTCCTTGATGGTGATTCCCTTCAGATAATATGATTACCACAATCTCCTGTGGGAGCCCTAGCCTTGGACGTTAGATCTAATTCTTGATTTGAACTTTAAGGCCATTTTCACCATGTAACTAGCTCAAGTCCTGCATAAAATGTAGAAGTCTGTGCCAGCTATGCCTGGTCTGAGAATTAGGCTCTGAGAGAGCACAAGCAAGTGCACCCTCTTGCTACAAACAGGAAAAGAAAGGTATTTTTTAAAGAACTGATACAGCCATAAATCAAAGAAGTGAATCCAAGGGGAAAAAAAACCCCAGATGATAATTTCCGTCTAAGACATGTTTTATCATGTGTTTTTAAAATCTATATTTAGGTACACGTATAGCTGCCTCCTTTCCTTGCCATCCTACTCGGTCCCCACATGAGCCAGAGCCCTGCTGATTAAGAAGATTGAACCAATGAAAATACGTAAATGTATGTAAAATATGCCCTCCAGTTACTACCTTCTTTGTTGTTGTGAGTTTGGTTTCAATAAAATGAAAAAGAAGTTTCTCTGAATTAAATAAAGTCTCGGCAAAAAAAATGCAACTGTGCATTGGAGAGAAGTTGCTTTCCATTGTTTAAACCTGGTATAAAAATGACACCTTTTGTTCTGTTCTATTAAGAACCTTTCCTTGTTTGCAATGAGACACGGGGTAACAATGAAAATATTATCTAGGTTCCAACACTTCTCTATTAGTGCTTCCTTGCATGCTAACTTATACCAAGGGGGGCTTGCTGGTGACTCTAGGGAAGCTGTCTGTGTATCTGAGGACACACTTCAGAATAATGAAAGTTAACCTAAACTGAAGGAGATGTTACTATAGTCATGTTAGTGCAACCAACAATCCAGTAATTCTGTTTCCTAAGAGTGAATCTGAAAATATTCTCATGTTCCATATTTGCTCCTTGACAAAATACACATTTCAGGAGGAGCTGAGCAAGGTGGAAAGAGACACATGTAACAGATATGTGTACTCCTCCTCCCAGTCTGACTGCTAAGTACCAGATAATATCTCTAAGATCTTCACACCTAAGTCCAGGAGTGGGACACATGCCAGAGACAATCAGTTTGCAGAATGTGCCATGTAGCAGTGGTTTTACTGAAACTGTGTTGGGGAATACAATAGACAGGGGGATTTGAATGACAGTTAATAATGGACAAAGGGCACTTGTATATGTGACAGGGTTTTAATCCTATGGATTGCATTCTATGACCCCTAAATTGAAATGGGGTGAGTTTTTAATTGAAACAGTGGGTTTTATTTTTCTGTCACTGTATATATGTTATTGTCCTGGCAGCCACAGGTGCTGGCTGAATGCGGCAAGGGGCCAATTCTTCTTCTTTTTCTTTTTTTGGCAGAGCCTGCCCGCCTCTTCTGTGGCTGGGGGGGCATTAATCTGTCAGCTCTTACTCTAGCTGTGGGAGAAGCAGGCAGACTCCACAGAAAAAAAGGATCAGGCCCTTTATCACTTCTGCCTTCAGCAGGCTCCTGCATTCACTGGGATGCCTGGGGCCACCTGGGAATGGGATGGCTTGCCCCAGAGCAGCAAAAGAGGCAGCAGCAAGAGGGTCATGATGGGGCTAAAATCAGAGCCTGCCTGGCCGCAGCCACACTCTGGCTGCCAGTCAGGCTCTGTGCGCCTGGATCACCGCTGCTGGAGCCCCGGGAGGACCTCGGGTAAGGCTGCTGAGGCCAAGCTGGCACCAACCTCTCCTACCCCACTCAGGGTAACTTGCTGCACGCCAGGGCATGCCTGCACAGGCATTCCCTGGGGACAAGTAGCAGCGGTACAACTGTGTGCCACTGCTGTTTGTCCCCGGGGAAATGCACCCATGCACTTATCTAGACACACCCTTTGATTGCAGTTGGGCCAGAAATACAGATGAATAGTCCTTGTTTTATCTTGTCTCTACTGCCTCTAGCTCCCAGCTGATGCCTCCCAGATTGATCCATTAGTTTAAATGTTCAGACACACCATGATGCTATTCTTGGATCCCAAATGAAAACCCATGATTGCATTGAAACTCCAATCAATACTAAGAATTTAAAAAGCAAGGGAAAGGAACACAAAGGCTGTTTTGATGTAGTTATGTTCTTTCTTTTGAATTTATTACAACATTATTAGCTACCATTGAGATAAAACATCAATAATATTGTTTGATAACTCTAGGAAACAGAGTATGGACTGGGTGTTCTTGATTATCTTGCCTACTTGTCTTTCTAAAACTGGTCTTTACCACTAAGATAAACATGTGGTGTGATAAAACAATGCAAGTTATTTATTTATTTTTAAGTGGGAATCATTCATTTCTTTTAAGCTAGCAGTTAACAGCCCTTCAGGCAGTTGAAGGCTGCTGTTAAATCCCACCTCAGTCTTTTCTTCTTCAGACTAAATAAGCCCAGTTCCCTCAGCCTCTCCTAAAAAATTATGTATCCCAGCCCCTTAACCATTTTCATCATTACCATTCTCTGGATTCTGTTCAATTTGTCTACATCCTTTCTGTAGTGGAGGGTCCAGAACTGAACACAGTACTCCAGATGTGGCCCCACAGGTGCCGAATAGAGGAGAATAATCACTTCCCTCAATCTGCTGGCAATGCTCCTACTAATGCAGCCCAGTATGCCATTTGCCTTCTTCACAACAGGGGTGCACTGTTCACTTATTTTCAGTTTAGTATCCAGTGTAACCCTCAGGACCTTTTCTGAAGAGCTGCTGTTTAGCCAGTCAGTCCCTAGCCTGTACTACTGCATGGGATTGTTCTGCCCTAAGTGCAGGACTTTGCACTTGTCCTTGTTGAACATCATGACATTTCTTTTGGTACAATCCTCCAATTTGTCTAAGTCTCTCTGAATTCTAGCCTGACTTTCCAGTGTATCCATTGCTCCCCCAGCTTGGTGTCAACTCCAAACTGGCTGAGGGAGCACACCACCCTATCTTTCAGGTCCTTGATGAAGACATTGAACAAAACTGGCCCTAGGACTGACCCCTGGGGTACCCCACCTGCTACTGGCTGCCAACTGGACATCAAGCTATTGATTATTACCCTTTGACTCTGACAATCCAGCCAATTTTCTATTTACCTTACAGTCCATTCACCCAACCCATGCTTCCTTAGCTTGCTTGCAAGAAATGTTGTGAGAGACCATATCAAAGGCTTGCTAAAGTCAAGGTATATCATGTCCACTGCTGTCCCCAGATCCACAGAACCAGTCATCTCAAAATAGAAGGCAATCAGGTTGGTAAGGCATGACTTGCCCTTGGTGAATCCAGGCTGACTGTTCCTAATTACCTTTACCTTCTTCTCTTCCAATGCTATTCATGCTCTTTACCTTCAATTTGCCAGCTACTTGCATTGGTTTTCTAACAACCCCTTTAGAAGCCATGCTTTCAGTTATTTCCTAACTGTGACTGCCCCAGCAAGCTGCTCAATACAGTTAGGAACAATGTGCATAAATTAATACAGACTCAAGCTACATATAAAATTATGTCTCTCCCTCCAACTGGATTGGGAAAGAGAAGGAGACAAAAGGCCCAAGATGGCATTTTGTGTCTGCTTCCTACTTCATGCACTTGATCCACCACAGAGAATCCATGGAGAAGTTTCATAGTTTCCATAGGATCCAGAGGAAACATGTCAGAATCAGAGCTATCCCCTTTTATTGATAGACTCCTCCCTTCATGTACATACTGAATACAGCATATGCTGACATTTATTTCCCCATATTATTCTACAGCCAAGAATGAAGCATGAGAAACTTTAGAGCCAATTTATTTATTTTTAAAGATAGGAACTGTAGACATTTCCCTAGTGGAAATAACTGATTCTCTCATTACAAGTTGCACAGAAAAACTGTGCATTTCTATTGTATGTTCCTTGAAACTGCCTATAAAATCTGCTTTGAATGGCAAGAAACACTGGAGATTATATTTCCCTATCTGACATGCACTTCTTAATGACCAGTGGTTATAAAGAGAGAGAGAGAGAGAGAGAGAGAGAAGTAAGTGAGGACAAAACTTGATAAATCTGATTAGTATTACATTATTTTCCTTTTGTTGGTATCTTGTTGCAATGCTAATGACTTTATAAAAGAAGTCAATAGTAAAGAGGAGAGAGAAAAAGTGGCACATATTTTCAAAAGCACATACATGACACAGAAGTTGGTTCTATTAAAACCAAACAAAATAGTAGCACTGTGCAAAATTTTGGCAGCTGTTTCATTTCAACGCTGTTTTGAGTCGTTTCGAGCTCGAAATAGCAAAATAAAAATGAAATGAAAGGCTTTGAAGCAGCCTCAAATGAATCAAGGGCAGTCGAAACATTTGAAAAATTTCAAAATATTTTCAGTTTTGAAGCTCAAGTTGCGCTTGCCTGCAGGGAAATGGAAAATAAGGAGAGGGAGGGGGAAGAAGGGGGGAAGGACTGCTCTCATATTGACTGTGTAGCTGGCCAGTGACTGTGATCCTTCCCTGAGGTCCCTTCCAATCCTAGTGCTCTTGGGGAGGGAGGGAAAAACAGCATAAATGGCAGCATTCTTTGAACTGGCCTGCTTTCTGCCTTGGGGTCTGACAGTTACTGAGCTCTGTCTTCCAGCAGCTCAGGAACATTTGACAACGAAGGCTACTACTGACCCTCCCAACACTACCACCCTGACAACAACACACACCAGCACCAGCATTAGAGTTCTCTACCCCCATTTCATTTCCTATGCTGAGCTTTCCAGTGCAAGAGGAAGACGTGGAGCTGGATCTGGATCTGAGTGCCCTAGCAAGGGAAATTTTGGGGAAGGAGGGGGAATCAGCTGAGTTTGTTCTCCACACTCCTTGTTTCCCCTAGAGCCAAGTCTCCTTTCCCAGAAGGCACCACAGAGGAGGCTGAGGTAGAGGTTGCAGAGGCAAGTGGCTCAGCTGAGTCCACTCCTCCTGTTTCTGTGTCTTTGCCTGCTGAAGAGAGGGGAAATTGCAGCATCCACACATGCACCCACATCGCAGAAGACATCCCAGAAATACAGGCACATGCTTGCAGTGGCTTATGCTAGAAGCTGAGGGGTGCTACAGCAGCCCGCTCTTCACTTCACAGGGCTCAGCTGAGGGGGGCATGGCCTGGGAAGAAAGCTCTGATTATCCACCCTCCCACACCTGAGATGCCCAGCAGGGAATGTTTATCACCTCTAACTCAGTATTTATAAACTCATTAAGAAAACAAAGCCTCTCTCCAAGCTCTCCTTAAACAGCTTTTCTAAGGAAGGATATTATGCTACCTATTGATTAGCTCCTAAAAGCCTGTTTGTCTTTGTCCTCTCCCACAGCATGGACTGGATGGTAGCCAGCATATGACCTGCTAGCTAATGCTGAGGTGTCTGCGTAAGGCAGAGGGGCGGGGGAATAATCTGGACAGAGGCTCTGTGTCTTCAAGTCTATGACGAGCTCCAGCCAGGGTGCAGTGGGGAGAGGCGAGCACTGCTGTGGAGGAGAGAGCCCCTCCCAGCTCAGAGAGCATGCTGGGATGCTGGGGAGTCTGGTTTATCTTAAACCAGCAAGGGGTCTGAGACAGACATTGCATAAACCAATTTATTCCAAATCAGTTCAGTCTGATACTACATTCAACCAGGTTTATCTTAAACTGGTTTCAGCCATTTTCAAACTGTTTTATGTGCACTGAACACCTGGGGAGGGAGGGATGAATTGATGAAGTCAATAGAAGACTGCAGGTCTGGTGCCATTGCAAAAGCTTTGGCCTCATTGACCATAGCCTGCACTTCAGAGGTGGAGGCATCAGTCTGTTGGGAAGGGGCAGCTTCCACCTCACTCCAAAGAGGAAGAAGCTCTTCCTGGCCAGAATAGCTGACCTACTCAACAGGGCTTTAAACTAATCTCACCGGGAGTTGGGCGGACAACCACCAGTGCAAGTCTACCAAGTGACAATTCCAGAATCAGTAAGTTGTGCAGCACAAGGGCACAAGTGAATTTCCAACAGAACTCACTCCTACCCCATACCAGGGATGGGACACTTCTAGGAGTGCTGGGAAGCCTAGAACCTCCAATGGCAGGCTTACTTGCCTGTACACAAATGCCAGGAGCCTGGAGATTAAACAGGAGGAACTGGCCCTCCTGACAGATAAAAATCAATATGATGTTATAGGCATAACAGAGACCTGGTGGGACTCCACCTATGACTGAACCGCAGGTATAGATGGCTATAGCTCGTACAGGAGGTGTTGTATTGCTAGAAAGGGTGGGGATATAGCTCTTCATGTGAAGGAGCACTGCACTTCCCTACAAATGGAGTTTGGCACCCAAGAAGGGTGACTCGAGACCTTCTGGGTCAGATTACAGGGGGTACATGGTGAAGGGAATATATTGGTAGGAGTCTACTACAGACCTCCTAATCAAGAGGAAGATCTTGACCACATATTCGCTAGGGAACTGGAAGAGGCTGCACGCTTTCCATGCATGTTTGTCATGGGTGACTTCAACTACCTTGACATCTCATGGGAGGAGCACTCTGCCAGATCAGATTGGTCGCATAGCTTTCTCACCAGCATTGATGAACTCTACTTGTCTCAGCAAGTCGACAAGCCAACAAGAGGTAAGGCATTCCTGGATCTGGTACTGACCAAAGGGGATGATCTAGTGAATGACCTGAGAATCAAAGGGAAGGTGGGAGACAGTCATCATGAGTTGATCAATTTCTTTACCCATCACGAAGCTGGCAAATCAGTCAGCGATGCAGAAATCCTTGATATCAGGAAAGCTGACTTTCATAAGCTCAGGAGTCTAGTTCCTGAGGCCCTGAGAAACCGGAATCTAACAGAGAGGGGAGTCCATGATGAGTGGTTGCTCCTTAAGGATGCGATCCTTGAAGCACAAGGGAAGTCCATCCTAACCTGTAGGAAAGGTAGCAAAAGGGCTGGGAGACCCCTGTGGCTAAACAGGGGACTGATGGACCTTCTCTTTCTGAAAAGAGAAGCCTACAATGGTTGGAAGTCAGGTAATATCACCAAAGAGGATTACTCTGCACTGGCCCGCACCTGTAGGGAGCACACCAGGAAAGCCAAGGCTGAAATTGAACTCAAATTGGCTACAGGAATCAAGGACAACAAAAGGCCCTTCTTCAGAAATGTGAGCAGTTGAAAGAAAAACAAGGGCAAGATTGGACCCCTGCTAAACCAGGGATCCAGGGAATTACAGGCCAATAAGTTTGACCTTAATCCCTGGGAAGATATTGGAAAAAATCATTAAAGAAAACATTAACAACAGGCTAATGCAAGGCACCATTCTGAATGATAGCCAGTATGGCTTCATTGTGGGTAGATGTTGCTTTACCAACCTCATTTTCTTCTATGACCAGGCAACGCATCACCTGGACAAAGGGGAAGAGGTTGATATCATCTACTTGGACTTCAAAAAAGCCTTTGAGTTGATCTCCCATGGTTAAACTGGGGAACTGTAGCCTGAACAATCTCATGGTCCGATGGCTCAGGAACTGGCTCTGTGGTCGGACCCAGAGAGTGATAATCAATGGAACCATGTCAGCGTGGCACATGGTAACCAGTGGCATCCCCCATGGCTCCGTACTTGAACCAGTACTTTTTAACATATTTATAAACAATCTGGATTCAGGTATTAGAAACGGACTGGCTAAATTGCTGATGACACCAAACTATGGGGAAGTGTGGTAACACTTGAGGATAGGTTGGCAATTCAGGCTGACCTGGACAGGCTTGCAAGGTGGGCAGATCAAACCCTGATGGTGTTCAGCACTGAGAAATGCAAGGTACTCCACCTCAGAAAAAAGATTCACATCCTACTTATAGGCTTGGGAGTGCTACACTCACACTAGCACTATGACTGAAAGGGACTTAGGAGTCATGATTGACCACAAGATGAACATGAGCCACCAATGCAATGTCACAGCCAGCAAAGCAAACAAAACTCTACCTTGTATCTTTCTTCTGGCCTGAGCCACTGCAGGCCTGTGGCTACATTTCCAGAATAAAAAATGAATGTCTATTTATTTGTTTATCATTTCAATCTATGCAGCTTAAATTAACATGTGAAGACTGAATCAATTCAGCCTCTGGCTTTTTGACTGCCTGTACTTAGCCCTTAAGTATCTATTTTGTAAGCTGAATAGGCCTAGCCTCTTTAGACTCTCCTTGTATGGAAGCCCTTCATACCATTAATCATCCTTGCAGCCCTTCTCTGTACCTTCTTCTGTTCTTCTTTGTCTTTGTTTATAAAGGGACAAATGATACTTTTTTTGTTTACAATTCCCTTCTTCATAATCCCTAACATTTTTTTTTGCCCTTTTTGATGTCTGCTTAGAACTGAGGTGATGCTTTTACTTAATTGTCCACAATGACTCCCAAATCTCTTTCCAGTGTGGTGACAGCTAACGTGGAGCCCATGGCAGTGTAGTTATAGTTTGGATTATTTTTCCCATGTGCAGACTCTGCCTTTGAAAGGCAGGGGATGAGCTTTCCCTTTCTGTCTTAAAATTGAAATAAAAGACATTTTTGTTTGAGAAGATTGTATTTTGTTTGAAAAGAGGCTTTGAACAGGTAATAAGCCCTCTTGGTTTTATAAGCTGTATTAAGGGGTGTGGCTGCAAGAAACCCCCACAGGTGGTGGGAATGCTGGGGGCAAGCCCTGGAGTTCCTGAAGGGGAAAAGAGAGCCCCCAGCATCCCAGGAAACTCAGCTCCTGGATGGGCTGGGACAGAGGAAGAGGCATGTGAGCCAGCGTTTTGCCAGCTCTTCAAGCAGCTGCTTCCCGGGTGGCGCGGTGGCCAGCTGATTGCAGCAACTGACACCACCACCGCAGGGAATTTAAAAACCCCACCAGAAGCCAGCAGTGGGGAGGAAGCTGGCTGAGAGTGCGCTGACCAGAGGGGAGATGGAGCCCTGAGGAACACTGCGGCACACCCGTGAGTACCCCACCTCTGGGACAAGAGGGGAAGGAAAACACCACTGAACCCCCTCCTTCTTTACATATATCATCTAGTCATGGCAGGAAAGTTTGGGGAACCCCAACTGTGGGGTGGAGTCATATTTATAGCACCGACTCGGGGTGTGACAGTGGTGCATTGGCCAGGAACACGGCTCCTGCCATAGCAGATCAGTGATCCTGACCCGGGCAGAGTCAACCATGCAGCCTCCTGCTGTGGCCCATGCTGAACTCCTGACACAAACCATCAAGGAGATCAGCCAAGTACTAGAAATACAGCAGCTACAGGGTGCCCACCAGCAAGAATGGATGCAGCGGAAGCCCTGTTCAAGATGCCGCAGATGATGCGGGATGACAATCCCAAAACCTACATAGAGGTGTTTGAGAGGACAGCGCTACAGACTGGGTTGGACCATACACAGTGGGGTCATCAGTTGGGCGCTGTGGTGGTGGACAAGGCCCAGGCAGCATATCGGGTGCTGTCAAGGGAAGAGGCCCATAATTACAGCACGGTGAAAGCAGCAATACTGTACACGCTCGAGATTTCACACAAAAGCTACAGACAGGCCTTCTAAGCACGGAAGGCAAAAGATGTCAAGAGGCCTCACAGCTTACTCCAATACCTGCAAGATTCATTGAATAAGTGGCTCCCCGTGAACCAGTCCGATTGAGATGGGGTCATAGGCTAGGGTCTTCTGGAAAAATTCCTTTGGGACCTAGAGGAAGACATTCAGTTATGGGTAAGACGACACCAGCTGTGGAACAGTGGAGAGGGCCTTCACCTCACTGAGGCTTTTTCTATCTTGGAGAATGAGTGTGGTCACCAGTGAGGCTTCCGTGCCCTGGCCAGAGGCATAGGGGAGCAACAGGCTACAGTTGGACCTAGACAGGTTATTGAGGGGAGCAACAGGCTACAGTTGGACCTAGACAGGTTACAGGGACGGGCGGAGGAGAATAGGATGGGGTTTAACACAGACAAGTGTAAGGTGATGCACCTGGGGAGGAACAATCGGCACCACACATACAGGCTGGGGAACTCCCCTCTTGTCAGCATGGAGGTGGAAAAGGATCTGGGAGTCATTATTGACTCAAAGATGAACATGAGTCAGCAATGTGGGGAAGCGGCTAGGAAGGCCAACTGCACCTTGTCGTGCATCCACAGATGCATCTCAAGCAGGTCCAAGGAGGTGATCCTCCCCCTCTATGCGGCACTGGTCAGGCCGCAGCTGGAGTACTGCGTCCAGTTCTGGGCGCCGCACTTTAAGAGGGATGTGGACAGCATCGAGAGGGTCCAGAGGAGGGCCACTCGTATGATCAAGGGACAGCAGGGTAGGTCCTATGAGGAAAGGTTGCGGGACCTGAACCTGTTCAGCCTTCAAAAGAGAAGGCTGAGGGGGGATCTTGTGGCCTGTTATAAACTGGTTAGGGGGGATCAGCAGGCGCTGGGGGAGTCCCTGTTCCCCCGAGCGCCGCAAGGAGTGACCAGGAACAACGGTCACAAGCTGGCGGAGGGAAGGTTTAAGTTGGATATCAGGAGGCGCTACTTCACGGTCAGGGCGGCTAGGGTCTGGAACCAGCTTCCAAGTGAGGTGGTGCAGGCTCCCACCCTGGGGGTTTTTAAGAGGAGGTTGGATGACCACCTTGCTGAGGTCATTTGACCCCAGTACTCTTTCCTGCCATGGCAGGGGGTCGGACTAGATGATCTGCTCAGGTCCCTTCCGACCCTAGAAACTATGAAACTATAGCCCAAGAAGAGGAGAAAAAGATAGGGCCCCAGAAGGGGGAGTGAGGGGCATCATCTGCTATCGTTGTGGCCGGACTGGCCCTATCACGAGGGAGTGCGGGCTGGGTTTGAGCAAGCAAGTCGTGGCTTAGCGCAGCACCAATTCCTAGAGATAGGTGTAGGGAAGCCGAATGGGGTGAGCCCATGGATTGCAGTTTCAGCACAACCCTACAGGAAGGAGGCTGGGAATGACCAGTAGTGATGGCCTGGCTTGGTGACCAGGTGGTACGAGCTACTCTGGACAAGGGATGTTCACAATCCTTACTCCATGCAGATGAAGGCAGATGTGAGGGAGGCCAGACCCCTAGTTATGACTTGCATCTTAGGGTGTGAAATGCGCTTCCGGAGTTGCTACCTCCAATTGAGAGTAATGGAATTTCAAGGCAAGCTGAGGGGCAGGCTTGCCCTGGTGTCGGCCTGTGAAATGATTCTAGGCTGTGAATGAGGACCAACCTACACAGTGCTAGACTGAGTAAGAGCAACTAAGAGGAAGAAAGGAAGCAACTATGGAGAGGCAAGGGCTGGGTAGGGGAAATGTACTCCCAGCACAATGTGCAGGTTCAGGGCAGCATAGATATGGATCAGGTGGCCAGTGTGGCTCAATTTCGTCAAGCACAGTGGGAAGATCCAGAGCTGCAATGGTTGGTCGCCAAGGACCCAAGAGAAGGGACGTCCAGGAGCACCTCCTATTATGAGGTAACGGGAGGGTCTGCTGTATCGGGTCCAGAGGGGGCAGGAGGTTATTGCGGAGACAAGTCAGCTGGTGGCCCTGGCCCCGTTCCACTGGCAAATTTGGGAGCTGGCACATGACACCCTACTAGGTGGCCACCTAGGGTGCAACAAGACCAAGGCGCAATTGGTCCATGATTTCTTTTGGCCCTGGCCACAAGACGATGTGGATAGGTGGGGTGCAGCATGTCCTGAGTGCCAGACAGCCCAGGAGTGAAGACCTCTGACAGCCCCCTTGCAACCCATGCCGGTGATTGACACGTCCTTCTCCTGAGTAGCACTGGGTATCGTGGGACCCCTGCCAAAGTCTAAAGGGGGGTACCAATATAGTTTCATAGTTTCTAGGGTCAGAAGGGACCTGAGCAGATCATCTAGTCCGACCCCCTGCCATGGCAGGAAGACCACTGGGGTCAAATGGCCCCAGTAAGGTGGTCATCCAACCTCCTCTTAAAAACCCCCAGGGTGGGAGCCTGCACCACCTCACTTGGAAGCTGGTTCCAGACTCTAGCCACCCTGACCGTGAAGTAGCGCCTCCTAATGTCCAACTTAAACCTTCCCTCCGCCAGCTTGTGACCATTGTTCCTGGTCACTCCTTGCGGCGCTCGGGGGAACAGGGACTCCCCCAGCGCCTGCTGATCCCCCCTAACCAGTTTATAACAGGCCACAAGATCCCCCCTCAGCCTTCTCTTTTGAAGGCTGAACAGGTTCAGGTCCCGCAACCTTTCCTCATAGGACCTACCCTGCTGTCCCTTGATCATACGAGTGACTAATATGTATTAGTCCTGGTTGACTATGCAACACATTTCCCAGAAGCAGTCATGCTTAGGTCAATCACAGCTACCCGAGTGGCTGAATAGCTGTTAAAGTGGATCGCACGTATGGGAATGCCCCACGAAATAGTCACTGACCAGGAGCTAATTTTATGTTGGGAGTAATGAAAGCATTATGTAGCATCCCGGGCATCAACCACCTGAAGACAACTGTTTATCACCCCCAAACTAATGGGTTAGTGGAGAGACTCAATAGGACCATCAAGAGGATGCTCAGGAGATGTGCACAGGAGGACCCACATAGGGTCAGGAGATGTGCACAGGAGGACCCATAATTAACCCCACCCTATGCAATGCTCCTCAAGAGTCTACTCAGTTCTTGCCCTTCCAGCTAGTATAAGGACACAACCCACGGAGGGGTCAATAGTGCAAGAGGCCAGTAGGGCTGGGGATTATGGCAGAGAGGTATCACAAGGAATTGCAGGAGCAAATAAACAAGGCACAGCGAATTGCCTGTCAGAATCTCTGGGTGGCTCAAGAATGGCAAAAGACCCAGTATGATTGAAGGATGAAGTCCAGGACATTCCAACCTGGAGATGTGGTACTAGTATCACTTCCAGCTTCAGTGAGTAAGCAGCTGTCCATGTGGCAAGGTGTCTTTAAGGTGACCCAGCAAGTAAGTCCGGTGGATTACAAGGTATTCAAACCCAGACACTGCTGGGAACACCAGATCTACGATGTCAACCTTCTCAAAGAGTGGAAAGTACCACAGGGCTGGATGGAGCAAGACAAGGAGGAGGAGGAAGAGTTAGGACCTCCTTGCCTGGGGTTGAGGAATGGAGCGACTCCTGGGTTGCAGGTTCAGTTTGGGGAAGACTTGGACATTGAGCAATGGTGGGAACTGACGGAGATGGTAGAATCCTTCTGGGATGTATTCCAAGAGACCCCAGGATGGGCCTGAGGAATAGAACATGAGATCAGGATGCTGCCAGGCACTTTAGTCAGGGAGCGATGGAAGCCTATATCTCACTGACTACAGCAAGAGGTATGGCAGGAAATAGAGAAGATGCAGAGTCAAGGGATTATCTGGCCTTATTGAAGCCCCTGGTGCAGTCCAATAGCACCAGGAGCCAAACCCGATGGGTCACTCTGCCTACGCATAGACTACCAGAAGTTAAATGCACTGGCAACCTTTGATGCTTTCCCCATGCCCCGTATTTCCCACCTCATGGAGAAGATCGGGGAAGCAAGGTATATATCTACCACTGACCTAGCCAAAGGATATTGGCAAATCCTGATGAGACCTGCAGGTTGCGCCAAAACATTCTTCAGAATGCCCTGGGGCCTATCTGAGTTCTTATGAATGCCCTTTGGGCTTAACTGAGCTGCAGCCATGTTCCAGAGGCTTATGGATTCCCTGCTGGCTCCACATGCAGCCTGTGCTGCTGCTTACATTGATGACATAATCATCTTTACCACAGACTGGCCATGGCATATTTGTTCCCTGAGGGCCATCCTGGGGGAACTCAAAGTGGCCGGAATAATGGCTAATCCCAAGAAATGTAAACTGGCCGGACAAGAGACAAAGTATCTAGGATTTTGTGTGGGCCAAGGAACTATCTGACGCCTCAAAGACAAAGTGGAGATGGTACGCCACTTTCAGGAGCTCAACTTCGATCGTTCTTAGGGCTCATTAATTACTATCGAAGATTTATACTGCACTTTGCAGAGCTTGCTGCACCCCTCACTGATGACCTCAGAGGAAGGGCTTGAAAAGCTCTACAATGGACGGCTAAGATGACAAAAAAGCTTTGAGAATTTAAAGGAGGCCATGTGTCAAGATGTAGTAGTACATACCCCAGACTTCTCTACCCCTTTTATCTTACAGACAGACACATCCAGCAGTACCTTGAGGGTGGTCCTGCTACAACGATGGGGGGAAGATGAGCACCCAGTCGCATTTGCAAGCCATAAGGTTAACTTAGCAGAAGCTAGGTATGCTACAATAGAAAAGGAGTGCCTGGCCATATGCTGGGTGGTGGAATATTTTAAATACTACCTAATGGGCCGAGAGTTCCTAGTGGTCATGGATCATGTCCCACTTCAGTGGCTAACCAAAACCCATATAGAGAATGCCCACATAACCTGCTGGGCGCTTACTCTGCAACCTTTTAAATTCACAGTGGTGCATTGCCCTGGTAAGGATAACTTCATGGAGGATTTCCTCTCCAGATACATCAGTCTGGATGAGCCAGCTGAGGAGACGCGCCAAATGCACCAGAAGCAACATCAGACTACTCGGGATGCATGGCAAGATACCAAGATGCCACACGACAGCTTAAGGGGAGGAGGTCTGTGGTGGTGAGAAACCCCCACAGGTGGCGGGAATGCTGGGGGTAAGCCCCAGAGTTCCTGAAGGGGAAAAGAGAGCCCCCCATGCCCCAGGAAACTCACCTCTCAGACAGGCTGGGACGGAGCGAGAGCTGCACAAGCTGGTGTTTCGCTGGCTCTTCAAGCAGCTGCTTCCCAGGCAGGGTGGCAGCCAGCTGATTACAGTAGCTGATGCCACCACCGCAGGGAACTTTAAAACCCCACTGGAAGCCACAGTCAAGGGGTTGACATCAAATCAGGGGAGGGAAAGCACCACTGAACCCCTTCCTTCTTTACATATATCATCAGTCGTGGCAGGTAAGTTGAGGGAACCCCGACTGTGGGGTGGAGTCATACTTATAGCACTGACTCAGGGCATGAAAAGGGGTTTATTGTCACAATATTTGTGTGCTGATTTGTTCTCTGGGATGAGTTTACAGGATAGGATGCTATATAAATATGTATGGGGAAGCAATCTCCCTTGTATTTCTAAGTGAAATGTTTATTGCATTCGGAGCTCCAGACACCTTAATGTTATAGGAAGTAGAAAAGTAAAATATTGTATATCCCAGCCATTTAACAATATGGGCAATATATTAAGAACCCTATAGAAGCAAATGATTTGCTCAAAATCTACATTTCTAAGGGAATCAGGAGAAGAAAGAAAAATTACACAATTAATCAAAAAGACTTAGAATGGCAGAACATTCACAAAGATAATTTGGAAAGGATGCTTAAAATGAATTTTCCAAGAGGAAGAAATGTCATTGTAAGTAGAAAAATAACAATCATTTTCAAACTCAAGAGGACACCAGAGAGAAATGACAGCCTCCTTGCAATCAGCTCTTGGCTCTTCTAACTTACAGCTTTCTCTCAGTTACCTCACCATGGGAATATAAATGAAATATAAAGGAAGTACTGATATTTGTAAAGATTTAATAAAGATAGTTGACCTAATGAAGTATGACTGAATAATCAGTAAGGCCATGTGGAATAGAGTTGTAATGCTTTGACTGAACTTTATCATGAGTTGTGAATTTCTGTTTGAATGGTTTGTTTTGCTTTATAGGCAAACATTTGGATCCTATTTCAGAACTCCTCCCTCAAAGCTGGAAAATATTAAGATCCACTATCAGCCACAATAAATATAAACCATACACAAACACACTGGTTACAAAGAATGTAAATCAGTGGCTTAGTAGAGTCATGAGATATACTGAGAACCTTGCCCAGTGCCATACTTTATAACCTGTAGCGGCTTTAAACTACTTCAGTTTTTCATAGAGAATTTCTCTATCTAAAGATAGATGGAAGTATTTTAAAGAGAGGTTAAAAAAGAGCAAGTAACTCCTTGACATGGGATGATCATAGGAAAATCATAAATCCTGGGTCAGGTCCATAGCTGATATAAATCAGTGTATCCCCTTTACAATTGATTTACATAATCTGAGGACCTCACTGTCTATAATTTTCAGAAGTCCATGGGCAAAACAGATGGCTTCAACCAGATGTGGACAAAACAGACAACTTCATTCCCCTTGCTTACTTGGGCATAAGAAGAATGACTTCCTACTTATAGCTGCCATAGTTATGCAGAGGGTTGTGAAGAAGAGTTTTGTATGCTCTGCATGTTCCTACAGGTGCATTTTCTCTAGCTTACATCACATTTATTGTTTATTCATTCAGATGCCTGAGCTTAGTCCTATATCTCTCCCTTACCTGATTAGTCCTATTGAAGACAAAGGATAAAGAGATTAAAAGACAAAGCAAGATTTGCAGGAATAAGCACAATGTCCTTCTCCTAATTACCACTGGCATTAAGACTAGGGACAGACGTTACACATAAACTGGTTTAAGTGATCAGAAACTGATTTAAACCTGTAACAAAACAGATGTTCAGTACACATAAACTGGTTTGAAAATGGCCGAAACTGGTTTGAGATAAATCTGTGTAGCAGGCTTACCTTTCAGAGCTTGGGTTGAATCCCAGGCTTGCGATCCTGCTGTTTTGATTGGTGGAGTCCATCCACCAATCAGGAGGCAGCAAGAGAAATAACATCATGCCCTTTTTCTGAGGGATGGGGGAGAAGAGCTCTCCCGGACCTGACTGAAGACTGCAAACTGTCAGGTCTGGAAGACTTCAGGGGTGGAGCCCTGGAACATATAAAAGGAGCTGTGTGCCCAGCACAAGGGCAGATGCATCGAGGACTGGGAAGAGAGAAGAGCAGTGTTTAGAAGAGCTGAGGAGAGCTGCTCAGCAGGGCAAAGCAGTAGCCCAGGAAGAGCCTCTGAAGACTTCTATCAGTGGGGAGTGGGGGATGTCTCCAGCAGTTAGGTTCTCAGTGCGCAGCATTGCACTCGGTGTCCAGACCCTGGGAGCTGCATGAGGTGGCTCAGGTCTGCAACCTCTGGTGTGTGGCCAGAGACACAATGCATAGACCAGTGCATGAAGCAGGACCTTTGGAGCCCCTAGGGAGGCTCAGGTCCTCAACCCCAGAATAAGGCTGGGAGCTCAGTGCAGGAGGTGCTGCACGGAGGGTGAGAGACCCTGGGAGCCACTTGAGGTGGTTTGGGTCTACAGCTGCTGACATGGGGCAGCAGCTCAGTGCAGATGATGCAGCCCAGAGGGTCTGGGAACAGACCAAGCCCCAGTGCTGCACGAGGCTGTCCAGGCCTCCAACTCCTAGCATAAGGCAGAGCATCCACTATACATAGCGGTGCCTGTGGTCCTAAGCCAGGATGGTGGCAGCAGAGTCAGGCGTCAGAAAAACCCAGCAGGGACAGAGCTTGACCTGGAGAACAAGAGGCAACCCTCTGGGACTGCGGAGTAGTAGTATATTATCCCAGAGAGAGGGTCCCCACAGGGGAGCCCTCCCCACCCCCCAAACTAGGTGTGGTGTATATATAAAATAGGGTTTATTGTTTTGTAAACTTGTACATAGATTATATATATATGTCCTTACCCTTTAATGGTTTTGTTGTGATAATAAATCTGTATATAGTTAAGTAATTGATTGACTGGATCTGACTCTATAGGGGACAGAGGTGGCCACTGGGCTGTTGTGTCCCTCCACAGCACACTGCCCTTCCAATAATTCCCTTAATTGAAGAGGAAAGTACAAACCCATGTACACCCAGGCTACACCTGGTTGAATGTAGTATCAGACCTAACTGATTTGGGTCAAACCAGTTTATGCAATGTCTGTCCCAGACTCCTTCCTGGTTTAAGTTAACTCAGAGTCCCCCAGCATCCTGGCATGCTCTCTAGGCTGGGCGGGGCTCTCTGCTCCACAGTAGGGCTGGCCCCTCCCCTCTGCTCCCTGGCTTCAGCTCTGGCAGACACTGCACATCCCTGCTGAAGCAGGGATTCCCCCCGCCCTCTGCTTTACATAAACACCTCTCAGCATTAGCTAGCAGACCACATGCTGGCTACGGGTCAATGCTGTGAGAGTAGCTGGTAATGTCTCTTATTCCTTCCTTGGAAAAACTGTTTAAGAGGAGCTTGAATTAATGAGAGATCCTTTTGTTTTTCTGATAGCATGCTAAATGCTGATAACAGAGCTGATAAATGCCATGTTATCAAGGGAGGGGCCTCCCTAATCAGTGTGTCCTACTAAGGCCTGGCCACACCCCCCACCCTGTCAGCTCAGCACCCTGGAAGGGAAGGGAGGGCTGCTCTAGTGCCCCCCAGCTTCTAGGCTGACCCACTGCAGGCATGTGCCTGCATTTTTTTCAGTCCAGGGGGAATGTCTCTGTTGTTAAAGTGATTCAGCCTAGGCAGGTTAGACTAACCTGCAAAGATTGAGTGAATTCAGGCTTAGGCTTTTCGAATGTCTGTCCCTAGCCTAAAAAGGTACCACTTAATTAACCCTAGATCTTGAGTTAATTGGGATCATAGGCAGAGCTGGCCTTAGGGAAAATGGCACTGTGGCTGAACTTGTATTTTGGCACCCCCTGCACCCCACATATCCTCCCTTTAAAACAGAAGTGCTGTTGCAAGCAGAGACAGGTGGGAAGGCAGAGGAGGGGAAAGACAGGGGGGAGTGCACCTGCCAAGGCAGGTGGATCCCAGTCCCTGGCTCAGTTTCCAGCACTGTGGGTGTCTCCCCAGGCCCATCGTGGAGGGGGCAGGGAATGTTCTCTCACAGCTGCCTGCACCTCCTTGATCCTCCTGAGCAGCAGCTGGAGGTCAAAGGGCGAGGGTCAGGGATTGGGCAAGGTAGGACAGGGGTACAGCACTGCTGTGTGCACAGTGCTTCCCCTCCACCTACTTTGCCCACCACTAAAGTCATCTCTGATCACAGTTGCATGCATGTATACTCATTGTAGTCTGTTCTGTTTTCTTTCCTAGTTCTGCTATAAGCCAGCAAAAGATTTAATCAGACTAAACTCCAAGCTTTGGAAGCACTTAGAAAGTAAAGTTTTTTGTTTGTTTGTTTTTATGTTGTTACTGTGAATTCTAAACTAGGGTCATTCTAGGAAAAGAAGAAGGGATGGAGAAAGGGATATAGGAGATTCCTGAGTGGCAATGAATAAGCTGCAATAAAAGAAGCAGCTGTAAATGAAAACTTAAGTGGTTGAAAAGTCTGCATTTTATTATGTTACTCCTGCAGGAATAAACTTTATTTCTGACAAAGAACAACATTAAATAATAGAGTTGGCTGAAATTTTTCAACCAATAGTTTTCCTACTGGAAAAAAAAACTGTAAAAACTGGTTTTCCATAGAAAAATAGAGCTTCCAGAGATTTTTTTTTTAGAATGAGAAAGATTTTCCTAAAGCTTCTAACTAAAATTGGGTTTTAAAATGAATAACAGTCAAAATTGTACATTTTTTTGTTACTATGTGCTATGAATTAATCTCCAGCACTGAAGGGCTTCCCCCCATCATCTGTATATGTGCATGTGTGCACGCACAACCACCCAGCCACACAGTTATACTTATTTTTCCATTCTTTCCAAAGTTTCCTGTTTTGGAATGACAAAAGAAAATAACAAACATTATTTTTTTAAAAAATATAGGAAAAAACCATAATAATCCCCTTCCCATCTCCCCCCATCCCACACACACACAGATACATAATTAATTCCACTACAGTCAGTTATGGAAGAGGAGTAAAGAAGAAGAAGAGAGGAACAACAAAACAGGAAATTCTGAGCAATTTTACTGAGGTGGATCAAAACAAATACTGTTTTTTTAAGCATTCGTTATTTTTTTTTAAATAGACAAGATTTTTCCATTAGCTCTGTATCAGGTACTCTAGTACTCTAGAAGCACTTGTATTGGTTCTCCTTACTGAGTTTTAAATCACGATTACACTAATGATATTATTCATTTTCTTGTAGCAAATGCTGTATAAATTTAGAATTTTGAAGATGTGTAACAGCAGCAAACTCATTTATCGTTTTCTTCTATAGGTCTATGCACTTGTTTCTTCTATAGAACACTATGCACTTGTTAATTAGTGACTAATTAATGAAATCTGACATAACCAATAGCTTCTACTGAAGAAAGAGAATGGCTTACATAAGCCTTGAGTGAATAATTTAATGACATTTTCAAACACATAATTACACTTTTGGGGGGCTAATTTTAGCAACTGTGCTAAGAAAAGAAGGCTTTAAACTGTTAATCAATTGAAATACATTATTTACACAGCAGCAGTCCAGCTACATTACCCAGAACTTTCTGAAAGACAGAAATACTTAAAAATGTTTGAACATCAGGAATAGGGACAGACATTTAAAAAGCCAGAGCCTAAATTGATTCAACCTTTGCAGGTTAGTCTAACCTGCCTAGATTGAATCAATTTGTAACAACACAGACATTCCTGACGGACTGAGGAAATGCAGGGACATGCCTGCAGTTGCTCAGACCAGGTGCCAGGGGGTGCTAGAGTGCCCTCAGCTGCAGGGAAGCTGTGCTGGTGTGAGAGGGACGCATGATCAGCTTGGGCTGAACTGGTCAGAGAGGGCCTGGGTGGGGCCATGTGGGGCACGGCCAGGTGGGGCGTGGCCGGACGTTGGCCAGCAGGGCCCCTTAGGCAGAGGCAGGGATGAGGGTTATTTCCACCCCCCTCCAATGTCTGGGGCTTATTCCACCACTTGCCCCAAGCAGAGAGAAAGCAGTGGTGGCAGCAGTCAGGGCAGGCAGATTCAGCTGCAGTCCCCCAGGGGCAGTGTGGGTAGAGGAGAGAATAACTCCCCTCCCTGCCCCCTCTGCCTCAGGAGCTATGCTGGCCCCCTGCCGCAGCAGCAAGAGGGGAATGCCTGGCAAGCCCGGCTTGAGTCCTTGCCAGTGGGGACAGGAAGGAAGGAATTAAACCCCTCTCTGGCCAGATCCCCACCCCTGCCTGTCCCTGCTCGGCTGGGGAGCGGAGGGGTGGGGCCAGCCCTGCTCAGCTGGAGCAGAGAGCCCAGCCCAGAGAGCATGCTGGGATATTGGGGGACTCTGGTTTAAGTTAAACCAGGAAGGGGTCTGGGACAGACATTGCATAAACTGGTTTGAGCCAAATCAATTAAGTCTGATACTACATACAACCAGGTTTATCTCACACCAGTTTCAGCCCTTTTGAAACTGGTTTGTGTGTACAGAATGTCTGTTCTGTTACAGGTTTAAACCAATTTCTGATTACTTAAACTGGTTTGTGTGTCATGTCTGTCTCTAGCCCCGAAGTCTAAGAGTCTTGGGGGGAAGATGCAAGGATAAATAACTTAGTAGCAACTAGGAATCAATACAGAACTATTATTTTTGTTTTCTGCCAAAAACACTAAGGATTGTTATGGTGCACTGATTCTGCAAACATCTGCACATTCTCAGCCCCTGGTTCAGTGAGGTTCTTGATGGACAAAGTGGTCCATCCAGGTTGAGAAAATTGCCAACTTGGACCTATATAACATGAGAAGCCAAATTATAACTTGGCTCTGGTTTTATGGGTTTTTTTCTGAGGGTGTCCAAAGAAATCGTTTGGAAGGAGACCTTCAGGATTAACAGGTAGTGTTGGTATCAAGAGACTCATCTACAAACTTGTTTCCCTGCTTCCTATTTTCCATATCTCTATAGCTTCCATGCAACATCAAAGTGATGAGAGAAGAAACCACTAGGACCATATAGTAACTCAACCCCATGATGTTTGGGGGGCTGGGGGAAGGGGCAATGAGGGAGGGTAGCCGCGGTGGGGAGAGGGGGAGGGAGGGGGGAAGGCCCTTTGATGGTTTGGAAAGTATATTCTAAAACACCAAAGGAATGATTTTCTTCAAGATTTCCAAGGGCTCAATAAGGATGCAAATCAGACATGTTTTTAAATACTGTGGTCTAATGTAGAGATCAGTGCAGCAAGAAATAATGAGCAAGGAGGTCATATTTAAGATAGGAACTGTTTCCCTCATTCATAGAAATATATAGTCCAGTATAGCTTATTGTACCATTCAGCGAGAATTTATCTGTTTGTCATCTCTTCCTTGCTAAGTTCTTTAGGTGTACATTAGAGAGAGACATATACTGATGGCTAGTAGACCACTTGACTTAATTCCTTGATGTATGCCAGACCCACCTTAGTAGATAAGATTACCTATTCTTGAAAAATGAATGCTTTACACAAATGTAGTATCATCTGTATATACCATTGAGTATTAGAGGTAGTCAAATCCTTCCGTATACAATTTAATTAATAGCAATTCAGGCAATGCTGTTCTTTAAAATCACAACCATGATGGATCCAAGGCACTATTTGATGGGCTTGAAGCACCTCTCAGAAAATTCCATCTCTTTGTTTTCACTCTTTTTGCTGCAGAAAAATAGAGCAATTCTTTTGCTGCAAAGAATTCAGAAAGACCTCAAAGGTCAGAATTTTTTAACATTGTGGATTCCTATTTGAAATTTCTGGATTAATCTTGTAAATCATGTTTGTACATCTAACAGTGCTAACATTGCATGGTACTCTGCAGCACCCTTGAAAGGTTGTCAAGGCACTCCAGTGAGAATCACTGGCTAAGCCCTTAACCAGGCAACTCTACTGAAAGTCATCAGGGTTGAGAGGCTTCATGAGGTGTGTGCAGAATCTGGCTGTAAGTAAGGATATGTCATATTTATCCTAGAAATGGTCTATGTTCACGTTGCAGAAATGGGCAACACAGTGCCCACCACCCCCAGAGGAACAACATATTAAGAGATCTTGAAACGATCAATCCCAGAATTCAGTCTATTGGATCTAGCAATGCCAAACAGCCAAGGTATCTCTGTTTTGGTAAGCTGATTTACTGAGAACACATTAAACTATGTGCTATGCTACTTTCCTTACATGTCATAACAGATCAGCAGTCTCTCGTAACAAATGCTTAAGCCTACGGTGGTGAAAACAAAGTCATTTTAAACAAACCCAATATTGTTTACAACTTTATATAAGATAGAGTACCAACATTGTCTTCATAATTAACAGTATAACAGGGACCTGTTGTAAAGCAAGTGAAATCCAAGGACGGAGATATTACAACTATTGCTTCAATCAGAGATATAAAATGAGGAGGTGCCCAAGACAAAAAGCCCTTTACACATACATAGCATAAATATCCAGTAATGAGAAAAAAAATCTTATTCTCCCACTGGTAGAAGAACAATCCTTCTCCTCCTGAGCTAACCAAGCTGCTTTTCAGAAGGATTCTGGGGCCTTCCAAGCTTCTGATTCTCAAAAACTCCAATATCTGAAAGACGCTAACTCACTGGAGGCCCCTCTTTTTGGCAGAAATGCCACAAATTGAGCCTCGCACCCTCTCCGAGTGCCACTCCAATCCCTTCCCTTGCCTGAACAATGCTTTTCCTACTCCCTGCCCTATTTTCATTGTGCTGCCTGCTTCCCCCCACCATTACCTGTGCTACACTCAGAGGTGGCCTGTGCCACTTGTGGCACATGTGCTGCAGATTGGCAACCCCCCTGTTTTAACTCAAAGTTTTATGTCTAACATGGAAACCAGAAGCTGTTCCCAAGATGCTGCCAGCCATCAGGAGAATGTGCTGGGTCTGATATTCAATATAATTGGATGAAAAGAAAACTCAAAATAGTCCATGAAAAGAAGTTCCCACATTGTCCCTAAGAAGAGTCAAAAATGAAAGGTATGACTACTAAGAGAAATCACCATCAGTGCCTGCTCATCAGGGTTAATGCCACTTTTCCATTCTAACTATTAGAAAGTATAGTTTTCAGTGCAAAGCACTGAAAATCATGCGTGAAAACCAGAATACATGTACATGTGGAATTAATTTGAACAAAGAAATAATGACTCCCCTTAAACTCATATTGATAAGCAGTTACTCATAATAGTAGTCCCTGCTGAAGTCTTTAGGACTATTTATATGAATACCTGTTTATCAGAAGGGGTCCCCAGTCTGATACAAATAGCATTCAGTGCCTCTCCTTATTAACCTCTTCCATTTTTACTTGAAAATGGCTATTGCATCCACAAGCCATGCTTTATAACTAATTGTGTGTTTAATATATAAAACCATTACACTACTAAGGCACAATGAAACTATTTTATGGATGTAGCCAAGGTAAGGGCTTTCTCCACACTTGTTCAAACAAATGACTGTGTTGTTGATCAGCTTACTATACCTCATAAAAACACCAAGGCTGTCACAAGAAATTATGAGTAATGCATGGAGGCGTTTAATAAGGGCAATAAGTTATTTTGGGTACTTATCAAGTTGAGTAACTTTCTCTTGGTGACCTAAGAGAAAGAGCTCACAAAATTCATATGATTGAGTGACTCCTTTGGTTTTTGTGTCTTGAAAGAAGAAAAGCAGGGGAAGTAGTAAGGGCCCATTACAAAGTGTACTAAAGCCAATGGAAGTCTTTCTGTTTACTTTATGGGCAAGGGAGCAGGGCTCAAACAAGATAAAGCAAAAAAAATGTTTTTGTGGCACTCATTCCTTCAAGTGACATGTGGAACAGCCTTATTTAACCTGAAACAAATGAAAACATTAAAGAAGGTAAAACATTAGCTCTTCTACAAAAGCCTGATGCAACCTAGATATTCTGCCAATAAATCATACAGTTTTATACACAGTTTGCCAACTAGAGTTCAGAGCAAGATTTTCCAGCAGGCTTCCTAAGCTGGAAAATCTTGCCACTGAGTTTACAATAGCTTGATGTAATGCTATTTAGCGAAAATAGTCTCAGAAAGAACAGTTTGCTTCTCTTCATCCAGCTGTGCTACCAATTTCAACACAAAGAATAAATTTAATAAGACAGTTACATGGTCAGATGAATCCAGAAGTTTACTGATGTATTGTAGTGATGCTTGCTGCAAAGCCTCATAGCTGTTCCTCCTAACTTAAAGGTGTAAAAAAAATCTAAGAAGGTATGAGAGAAAATATTTTCCAAGGCACCTGTTTCTAAGATTTTTTCTGAGCAAGAAGCAAGCAGTTAGAATGAGCAGAGCCCTCACTTCATTGGGTATCAAATACTGTTGCTGTCGCAATTTACCTCCTTTTACAGTCAAAACCATTTCAAGCATTGGTCTTTTGAAATGACCTTTTCTCATGGCATCTCGCATATTAACAAAAGGTAATAGGCAGAAACCTAAAACCTTCTTTTCTAGGCTTTGTTCACCATTTTACCTTTTACCCAGCCCTGTTTCTTTTACTGGGAAGGAACACTTTATCCACAGCCATCCAGTGGTCAGTGGTGTCCCTCAGGGGTTGGTGCTTGGTCCAGTGTTTTTCAACATCTTTATCAATGATTTGGATGTGGGGGTGAAAAAGCTCACTGGCCAAGTTCGTGGACAACCCCAAGTTAAGGACTTTGTCAACTCCCAAAACCTCTTTTCAAAACCCTAAATGGACCTTTCTGGAAAACCCTCTTTTAGTTTTTCCTATTATTTGATTTCCTCCTTATGGGATACCACACCTTGAGCTACCATCATGTTATGCCAGATCACCTGGCCCAAGTCTAACCTCAGTCCACCAACTTGAAACTAGATAACTGGGGATAGAAGGGGCTGAGCCCAGCTCACCTCCAAGTGTCATTCCATCTTTTCACACTCACACTCACTCCGATTTACTTACTGGAATAAGTACATACATGGGATTTAATGCAACTGTCACCTTTCATCTTCAGAGGTAGCCTTTAAAATGGTCCAATTATTTCAAGAGTATATCAAAGTCATACTCTTTTCAGCAAATATTATTGGATAACTAGAACAGTCGAGTAATATTTTTGTTAAGCAAGCAACATGAATGCAGCATTTTTAAACATAATGAATTATTTGAAGGAAAAATTTCAAAGGTGTAAATAAGAGTTAGCTGCTCAACTCTTAGCACTGTCAATAGAAATCTGCCTTTTTTTTTAAATGTAGAGAAACCTCTAATAGGATTGTGTCGCTCTGATGCCAAAAGCTATCATACAACTGAAACCTCTCATTCATACCATATGCAGTTGCATGCATCTCTTTCAAATATGTGCAAAAATGGTGCTGATAAAATGGACTGAAAGCACAGACCTAAGTAAGACATAGAATGAACAGGGATGTGGTAAGTTTCACTTGGCCCAGTGGAACCAGCATCACCAAAGGGGAAATTATCTGGGTCCACCCAGTGCCCACACTGGTTAAATGTTTGGAGACTATACCTAACCACCTGTTTGAAAGACATCTTGAAGTATGCTTGGTTACATTAAAAGAATCTTCACAGTAACATGCTTCCATTGCATTGTCCTATTCAAGTATTGAGATTTTATCTCCACAAAGACTGTCTACCAGATCCTCATGACAAAACAGCCATAAAGCACCAATTAGAGGTAACTGTACTTTGAGAAGTTCAGCTCCATGTACTGGGCAGCAAAGCTTTTACATGAGGGGTGCCAAACTCTTCTGACACCCCCGCCCCAAGCTGGATCCAGACTGTGGAGCTCCTGGGGGCCAGTTCTGGATGGCAGGGGTCCTCATAGACTGGATTTGGATCCACATCAGGCACTGGGACAAGCAGTGCCAAGGAGCTGTGGGGGTTAACACAGCAGTTGTTTGCCTCGCACCACTGACATGCATCTTCACCAGAGCTCCATAACCCACATTTTGGCAGCAGACCCTGCCCCTCTCACCCTACTCTGAATTCCTGACCCCTGTAGGAGACCAACTGGTCAGTTGACACAGCTCTATGGCTGGGATTTGGCCTGTGGGCCATATATTTGACACCCATACTTTACATCATAAATTACAGACTCCTCTACATGTTCTGTGGAGACTTCCCACATTGCAGAATTCTTCTAAGCTGGCAGCACACAGCAGAGTCATGATGCAATAACTCAGGCTGAATGCTCCCTCATCCAAGGTTTGCTTTTGATTAGGCTAAACTTCTTCCTAATCAGGTCTCTACTGAAAGTCCTTAATTTTGCTATCTTTTTGACACTATCCACAATCAACATGTCTTGTAGAAAGGGAGGAAATGGATCGAAACAAAACACCTTTAAAATTGTAAATGTATTTAAACCAATGTTCGAAATCATTGTGATAATACAGGCACCTATTTGTTGACAAGATCACTAGAGCATAAGTTGCAAGATTCAGATATAAACTATCCTGACATTCACTTATGGGATACTGTTGCCAGGGCAGGGTGGGCAGCAATTGATCATACCACCAGGCTTGTAGAATGTCATGGTGCAGTCTATGGTGATGAAACAACTCAGTTCAACCAACCTGTTCAAAGGGTCATTCCCATTTTCCTACTGTTTCAGATAGCTTAATTACGTGGTTCTCAATAGAATATTTTTTTTCCA